>NC_090941.1:548030030-548330030 GCF_040938575.1 Ambystoma mexicanum | reverse complement strand
CGATGTGTTATGGATAAAGGCACATATATGAACTAGCAATGCCAGTTGGGATTAATATAGCCACTGCTCACTCTCTGAATCATTTGGAAATGAAATACACATATAAAATGCATTTATAAAAGGAAACATCATAAACAGCTAGAAATATGACCCATTTTCTCTCAATGGATCGATCAGTCTACCAGATTGAGTATTTTCAAGTCAATGGGGGCTAAACTACATTCTCAAAACCTCTCCTCCTTCCCAATGTGATATAAAAAATGCTTAAAACTGACTCTTATACTCATTACAGTCCTCCCGTAGGGAAAAGAGAGCTGAAGGCTGGATGCCTGGAGTGTGGATCAAGGCTTGTGGTCTGTACAAATCATAAAAATCCAGAATAGTATCCAAAAATATAAAATACAGTTGAAAAAAACATCATGCTCTTTTAGGTAATTCTACCACAGTAATTCCACTGAAATATGGCGTTAAACTGGTGAATTTGCCTCCAACTTTAGGCCACATTTAAAGTTGGCTCATGTGGTAATGTGGCAGTATATGGTAATACTGCTGTAATTTACCCAGATCGCCCAACTTGTAATGAGGAATCAGAATAATAGCCACTTGCGCCACACCCTTGGCTTGATATGATAATGATAGTTTATTTATATAGCGCCTATATACACGGGGCCTCATTATAAGGATGGTGCTCCCATAATGAAGGGGCCCGGTATGGGACTGGCCCTCTTCATTCTGGTAGCGCCGGTTACTAGCTTCAACTGGTGGTCGGTCAAAATCTCGAAAAAAAAATCGAATTTCTCTTTTTTTCATTATATATTTATTTTGGGGTCCGGGATTAAAAAAAAAATGGTAAAAAAAAAATAAAATAAAAAAAAGGGGGGTTTGGGAGGAACCCCCCATTTCGAATAAAAAACGTCATTAAAAAAATAAACCCTTCCAATCGTAGGACCACCGTGCTTTCCGGGTCGAGCGAGGGGAAGAGGGTGGCAATAACGGGCCAGATGTAATCCTCACTCCCCATTCCCATTGAGCCCTATGGGGGCTCAATGGGAATGGGGATGGGTTCCTGCAAGGAGGAATTACCGGGTCCTCCTATGTCGGAGTAACCCGGTAAATCCCCATTGCAGGAACCCGGTAATGCAGCACGGAACAGAGGCAGCCAAGGAGCTATAGGCTCCACGGCTACCTCCATTCTCGGAATGAGGCCCAATGTGTTTCAAAGCGCTTTTAGAAAGTATTACCTTCAAATAAATAAATAAATAAATGAGAGTACTAATCAGTTTTCAGTGCATATATTCTTTACTGGATTGCCAACACATGTTTTGACCTTATTACTAATGTCTTCTTCAGGGATTTGATACTAAAAAACATCCATATAAACCATTGAGTAAATACATTATTTACACATGCCTCATCATTGCATATTACAAACCGGATAGGGGAACAAGGATGGTTTTGTAAGGAAAGAAAATATACACAAAAAATGCGTTACTAACTGTAAAGAAGGCATGGTATGAACAGTAAGACAGACACACGTGACCACTGTTTAAGGGTGTTTATTGAACTTCAAAAAGGGTTTGATAAACGCATATCTAATCCTAAATCTACGGATGGGAGCAGGCTATGACCATCAAATAATAGAAAACGCTGTTGTAGTTGTCTGTGTAAAAATAAAGATGACGTATACTAAAAAACATATTCCCAATGCTTACCTCTAAATACAAATAGTGTGGGAAACAGTGTTAGCAAAAAGAAAGAAGTGTTCACAAAATAATATGTCAGGATGTTAAGGCCATTGGCCTCCCTTCCCCATGTTTTCAGCACGGGACAAGGCGGTTCACTCGAGTGTAGCACAATCTCTGTTTTCTTTAGCATGAGGATACAGTTCAAGCATTAGCATCAGGGCCTTCTGTGCCCAAGTCTCTTTGCCTATCAAAGTCTCTTCATACTTGGGGCCTGTTGCGACAAAACAAACCATAAGCTATTTTCTTCTTTCAGATTTTCACAAGTGCAGTTGTTTCCTCTTTCAGATTTTCACAAGTACTCAATTCAGGTGATTTGCTATTCACCCAGGATCCCTCTCAGCCAGGCTCAGATCCCCTTAACCCAATGTTCATCACTTTGGATCCCCCTCATCCGGGCTCAGATCCAATTTCATTTTACTTCAAGTATCGAAGACTTTCCAATGTGCACAGTGTTTGCCTTGACCCATTGTAGGACCAATTTCCTCCCTTTAGTGTCTGTCACCTTTTGGTTCGATACCTAACAGAGACTTTGAACTGAGCACCCGCGTGGTGCTGGACAACTCTGTTTAAGGTATCAAATCTTAGCTTGAAAGCTCAGTCACTCCTCTGCTGTTTTAATTATATTCGGGTCACTCACTTGTCAAATACGCTTCACACACTGTTCTCTTCAGTTTTCTCTATACAATGTTGCCGCTTGCAACCTTGGCTTCAACACAGGCCGGTCTGGTATCAGTCTCCCCAACTCACTGGCTGTGCTGACTTCACTGGCGCTGCTTTGTTGTAGGAACCAAGGACGGTACCACGGTGGCAAACGATCTTCCCTGCCTTGGCTATCGACACAGGAGAGCCCTGGGTACCTCTGACACATGCAGGTTTCTTCAGCTCTGATTCTGGGCCTTATGTTTCTATTCTCGAAGGCTCATGAAAGTAGCTGTCTTTCTCTGAAAAGGTCAAGGGCGCTTCCCTCCTTGCAACCCCCTTCGGTCTTGTTGTCTTTCTCCTTGTATTAAACTGCCATCACAGAATTGCTGCTTCCTCGTGTGCTTTGCCTTGCTCAGAGTGTGCTTTCGTGCTCGGCCTTTTATCCATGTGAGGAAGTGTGATGGAAGTCAGGAGTGTTTAATGATCAGTAATTGCCTGACCCTGCCTGACCATTGTATTGGGACACGTCAGGCATATGACTCGGGTGTTAATCCATTTTCTCACACACTGAGCTCTCCATGAGAAAGTGTTTGTGTTGGAAAAGGAATGGTTGAGTTCCTACGTATCCTATCTGGTAGGATGGGTTTAAGGTGTTACAGGGAAGTGGATACTGTGTCTTGCCATCCGGTGTCCCACTTCCACTCCCCAAGGACCCCTCACCCAGGTGATCCTCCCACACTGGCCCATCCCCAGAAACTGGATCCAAAAGCGATGGCCGTTCTTGGCCACCTGGATGACAGATCCCCGGGGACTACTGGGTGAGACACCTTCAGGTTTCTCACATAACTTCCTACTGGTAACAGTTCATCAAATGAAACTAAAGATAAAACAATGAATATATCAAAGTATCCTCTGCACCCATTTCTGCAGTACAAGGTGAAAATTAGGACACAGATAGGGAATGCTATGATGTGTGCTTATAATTGCCAATCAGGAGCTTCATGCCCAGCACCGTACTAAGAAAAACCCCACGTGGAAGAAGACGGACAGGAGAAGCTGGGACCAATGGCCTGGCATCCCCTATGGAGCAGGCAACATATGTTTAGGGTCGCACCAACCAGCCAACCGGATCTCTAACCCATGTAATCTACATCTTTTATGACACTTTGTGCCTTTATAACTTGTTGCTTATGCTGTTTTGGTCAGAGTGCTCTGTGGCAGCAGAGTTCTTTACTGGCGTGTCATTTTCTTTTTTATGGAAATAAACGTTGTTCTCCTTGCAAGAGGTGTGCTGGGCCTTTTTCCCTAGTGGGTTGTTTTTTCTCTGGTGTGAACGTTGAGGGTCTTCTGTACAAGAGTCATGGCTTGTAAACTGTACCTCTAGACCGATTGAAATATATGACCATCTCTTTGGGATACCCTGTTGATGTGTGTTTATTGCGATTATATAGGATTATATAGTCTTGGGAGGATAGCGGAGGGGTAACGTGCTTGTCTTGTAAGCAAGACGACGCTGACCAACTCAATCCCCGGGCCTGCACTTACAAACCTCTAGGTAATACTGGTGTTATAAATAACCAATTTGTATTATTTTATTTATTTGTAGAGTGCACCAGGCTCAAGGGCATCCGGGCACATTAATTAGTTACAGTTTACAGTTTAGTTACAGGCATGGTGAGAAGAAGGCATTAGAGAAATTATACATATATACAAATTATACAACATGTGATTACAGGAATGGTAATAAATAGGGCATTTGAGTGAAATATACATACATAGGCAGTTTGTACAAGAAGTATATAATGGGAGAGAGAGTGGGGTGATGGAGGTGAGTCAATGATGCGGTTGTAGAGGTCATAGGCGTTGTGAACTGGGGTCAACGCGAGTCCTGGGCAGACAACCAGGCTGAGGTCTTGCGCTTGAAGGCCGGGAACGAGGTTTCTGCTCTAAGTGGATTTGGTAGCGAGTTCCATAGCTTGGCTGCTAGGACTGGGAAGCTGCGTCCACCGGATCTTTGCAGGTTGAAGTAAGGGACAGTGAGACAGTTAGTTTGGGCGCTTCTCAGAGGTCTTGTAGTGGTATGTAATGCGCATCTGCTGGCTAAGTAGCTGGGGGCTGGATTGGAAAGGCTTTTGTGTGTGAGAGCGAGTGCTTTGAGGGATACTCTCTGAGGGACTGAGAGCCAGCGAAGGCTTCGTCTGGAATCAGAGATGTGGAGGTTCCTGGGGTATTGAGTGCCGCTCTGATGGCGTTGTTTTGGATGATTTGAAGTTTGTTCATATTGTGTTGGTTAGTCCCTAGATCGAGAGCGTTGCAGTAGTCAATTTTGGAGAGGACCAGGGTCCTGGCTAATGTGGTGCAGTTGGCTGGTGAGAGGAAAGGGCGGCAGTCAGTGATGAACTTGCAGGTGTATGAGGCCGATGATGACACTGCATTGGTTTGTCTGGTTAGGGAGAGCGTTGAGTCGATGTAGACACCAAGTATTTTTGTGTCCTTAGCCACTTTGATGGTGTTGCCATCAATGGAAAAGGCTTTGAACAAGGGGTCAAGTTTGTTAAGTTTTTGATGGGAACCAAGGATGATGAGCTCTGTCTTGTCGTCATTTAAGCACAGTTTGTGCTGAGCCATCCAGGCTTGGATAACTTGATAAATGGCGTTGATGGCAAGCGAGTCGGTTTTGTGGTCGCCTGTGATGGGGATAAGTACCTGGGTGTCATCGGCGTAGTTGGTGTATGTGACACCTAGGAGGTCCAGAATGTCAAATAGAGGTTTTGTGAATACATTGTAGAGTGTCGGGGATACACAGGATCCTTGAGGCACTCCGCAGGTGACTGGGGAGGGTTCTGCGGTGGCGGTGGGGGAGAAGACTTGCATAGATCTGTTATTTAAGAATGAGGTGATCCAGGTTGTCGCTTTATCCGAGAAGTGGGCGGCAGTTTTTAGGTGAGAGCAAAGGATTTGGTGATTGACCAAATCGAAGGCCGCAGAGAGATCTAAGAGGAGTAAAACGGCCAGTTTGCCCTTATCTTTGAGGTCTTCAATCTGGGTTTTGAGGTCGAGTAGCGCTGTTTCAGTGTCGTATCGCGGGCGGAAACCAGACTGCCTCAGACCCAGGAGATTATTGGTTTGTAGGAAGTCTTGGATCTGCAGGTATGCGGCACGATCAAGAATTTTTAGAAGAAAGGGGACCATGGTGATCGGTCGGTAGTTGGTGGGTATGTTGGCGTCTAGGGTGGGTTTTTTCAGGAGAGGGATAACCCAGGCATCCTTGAGGCTGTCAGAGATGATCCCAGTGCTGAAGGAGGAGTTGATGAGTGTGGTGATGAAGGGTGCTAAGTTGTGTGCGGCTTCCTTGATGATGGTGGCGGGGCAGGGGTCCCCCTGACAGTTGGTGGGTTTAAGATTATTGATAATGTGTTCTACTTCAATGGTGGAGAGAGGTGTGAAGCAGAAGGGTTTCAAGGGTTTCAAGGGTTAAGAGTGTAACAGGATTCCAGCAGAATGGAGCACCACTATTATAGTAAATATATATTTTTTTTTATTACTTGATTTAATTGTTTAAAAAAAAGAAACAATTTTTACAAGATTACTCGAAAAGAAAAAGCAGGATGAAGAGGGAGAATTTGGTCGCCTCCCATTGGTCGCCTCAAATTATGAGGTCTGTTTTGTCAGGTTCCGGGCGTTTCATTAGTCCAAGGCTTTCATAAAAGCCTACCACTGCTATGATCCATTTAATGTTCACTCCATTTCTCCTCTTCATCGAGGTAGTCAAATTTACCAAATAGATGTCCTAAGTAGCGGGTGCGGGCCCCATCCACCCCTCTACAAGTGAGCAGCAAGTGTTTGAGTGTTTTTTGATTACGTTTGGTTGGCAACAGAATCGGCAGAGCCTGGTATTCACTTGTTTTCGCCTAGCTAAAATCTCATTTGTTTATAGGATGTTCAGGCGAATACGCATGAAGTAGTAAATATAAGAATGGGATGTGTACAGAATCAACATCATATCGTTCCATGTCATTATTTAATGGAATCGCAAAACAAATAATATATTGGCGACTGAAGGAATGGCTAGAAATTAACAACATTCTATCAGACATATAATGTGTCTTTAGTAAATCTGGGCATGGTTTTATCCTGTATCTTCTATGTGCAAAATAAGGTGTTACGGTAAATCTTGCATGTATGGACCTGACCTCCGCATTTGTTAATGTAAGAAGGGAAATCCTACGGGAAGAACTGAGTAAGCTTTGTATACCCAAGTATCTTCTTGCAATTCTGATTGCACTCCACTTTGAAACAACAGCAAGCGTAAGGTGTGGTTCAGAGAGATACATTTTAGAGAATATTAGTGTTCAAAAAGTGGTGCACTAGTGGTTAACATAAAGTTGGAAATGGGTTTGGTGGGATGTGAGTTTAGTGTGTGGGTCATCCGGGACAATGCAGAGGTTTGTTACCTTTGAGAGAAGGAATTGGAGCATGTGGACAGGGTCGGAGGTCACCAGATTGGGACATATTTGGGATGCCAAAGCAGATGATCTCGTTTCTTTCAGCATTCCTGCAGAGGTTGTTGTCATTTCCCCAATCTTTAATTTATTGCACTCAGAAAGAAAAAGGAGCCAAAGAATTAGCAGCCAAAGGGAGAACATTTCCTCCAGCTTGAGCGGAGAATCCAACTCTAACTGGCACTGCTTGTCAGAACCCCCAAGAACAGTGTTTGGGAGAACCATGTTACATTTCCCTCCATATTGTAGGCTTCTGTATCTGCCTACCTATTCATATCCTCCTGTGTAATGGTTGCTGCCCCACCACCTGCTACACATAGCTATGCCTATGTAGTTCCAGGTTTCATAATAGGGGTTTGGGCATCAGCCTCATTGTTGGTGTGTGATGTCATGAGCTGTGAGCCCTTTATGATGACATACATTAGCTTCACAAAGGTATTAGGTACATTTAGTTACATTCAGAGACCTCAGCAAGACAGAGCAGACAGCTGGGTAGAGAGAACAGTCAAGAGCTGGTAAGTAACCCTAAGGTGTACTTTTCCTTTCATATTCCCTTAATCTAGTCAACCCTTTGCTTCAAAGCTTTTAGGAATGTTTTTGGAATTAGATGTGTACCCATTCCCTTTGCAGAAGGAGATTAGATTTTAAGTTAGATTGACTGTGCTGCCCCGCGATTCACAGGTATTTTAAACACACACAATGTTTCATTGGAGTTGGTTGGCTTGTGAGAAAATGCCTGTGAGTCCTGACAAAGTTCCCTCGAATGCCTAGGCATCAGCCCAAAGCTGTTGGCTTGCCAATGCTTGTTTTCTGGATGTGGGCAGAGTGACGGGCTTGGAGCTTGTACCATTAGTGGCAAGAATCTGCAGCATTTTGGATCAAATGTGTAGGCATTTCTGATTTCCATTATGGCATATTCAGGGAATTCCATTTAAAGAGTCCTGAACCACATCCCACTGAGTTTGGAAGTGCTGGTAAAGATTTGAAAGTGTGTTTTCTGATATTGGGAAAGGATAATGGAGAAAACAAAAAAGGTAGTCAATTGCACAGTGGCAGTCCCAGGCAAGTACATTAAAAGGTCAAATGAGAATACCAAAACCCAGAAAAGTGCTGTCCCGATCAGTTAGGTGGCATCCGAGTTCTGCTACTACTGTTGACAGAATGTGAGTAACAACACAAGACTTACGAGATTGCTTAAGTTCTGACAGCAGCAAGCTCATAATGGGTGGATAGCATACCATTGTTAGGTAGTTTTAAATAATGGAATAATACAAGTTACATTAATGCATGCATTCAAAGATTCTAATTGTGTTTTCTGATATTGGGGAGAAAAAGAAAGTAATAAAAAGGTACTTCATGTAAACCTAGCAAGCACTGCACGGTTCCTGGACAGTTTGGGAATCTATTACATTGTTTCCTGAGTGCCAGCATTAGTTTAACAAACACATAAGATATTCATTCTTTAAGAAATGATACAAGTTTAAGTTGGTAGTTTTGTATAGTGTGACCATTACAATAAGCCCTTTTCAGCGCTTAAGGAAAACGTTTTAAATGAAGGAGCAATTCAAGTTATATTAATGGATTCATTGGAATGTGAGTTGGTTGAAGGGGACCAGGTCATCCGGCATAATGCAAGTTGTTACCTTTGAGAGAAGTAGCTTGAGAGGGTGGACAGGGTGGGCGGTCCAAAGACTGTGACAAATTCGGGATACCAAAACAGATGTGTCATGATCTCTGCTTCCAAAAGGTCAGGGTTTTCCCAACTCCCTTGGAAGCAGATCCATAACCCAGGTTCTGAGTGCCAACCAGTCCCAATTGGGACCTTTTGGACCCAGTCCTGGCGCCAGTGGCACCAGGCTCATAAATATGCCCAGTCCCAGCGCTGGAAGCGCCGGGCTCATAATGCTTGGGTGGACTTACCTGCAGCAGACCATGCTGCTTACTTGCCTGCCAGTTGAGCCTCTGATCCTCTTCTGTTTGGAACTACTTTTCCTGTTGGGTGGGGCAGGAGCCACTCCCTAGATTCAGAACACTGGAACTCTTCTGGAAAGCAGGAACTCTTTTCTTACCTAGGCGTGGCTGTGGAAGGAGACACCTAAGCACTACATGAGGCTATTTAAACCACACCCGATGGATGAATCTTGCTTTGCGTTATTCTGCATCCTCTGCAGCAGAACGCTCATTGTGTCTTCTGCATCTGATCCTGGGCCTAAGGAAAAAGGCTTACCATCCTGAATCCAGTCTTTAGCAACACCTATAAAGACAAGAAAGAACAGGTTAGCATTACGGTCTTCAGTGACAGCTCTTCACTTACCTGGTCCATCGGCTGTCACCAACGCCTCGCGCTGCATTCCGGCATCTGAAAGACAAAGGCTTACCTACTCTTCGTGCGCTCCAGAGGTCTTCACACTGCATTCCGGCATCTGAAAGACAAAAGCTTACCAACTCTTCGCACGCTCCGGAGGCCTTCGGCGCTGCATCCCGCATCTGAAAGACAAAACAAGGTGCGTTTAAAGACATTGGGGAACTTTAATACTCACGTGCCATTACTCCTTTCCACATCTAACCCAGTGGGTATTCCGGCACCCTGCAGCCGCTCCGAACTTGTACCTGCAAAATAAAAAGACAGTTAGAGCGCATCGTGAAGCAGGCAACAAGCGCTTACTTAACAAGCGCTTACTTACGTGCTTCCAGGCGCTTCTATTCATCACACGGGCTCCATCTTCAACTCACTTCAGCCCGTCATCCGCCATCGCCGGAACCCTGCAAAACAAGAAACATCATTACTAAAGACTTTAAAGACATTAGAATTACTCGAAACTTACCGTTCGTGCAGTAAACGACGGACAGCAGTCCTCTGAAGTCAAGAGGCCTGCTCCCCTTATCCAGTGAAGAAACTGGTTACAGCACCCTGCCCCGAGGCAGATGGAGAGCACGGCGTTCACTTACCTAAGGTGAGAGCGTTAACCTTTGGGGTTCTACAGGAGAAGAGAAAGGGAAGAAGAGAGAGACATTCAATAACCCAGTTCCTTAATCCCATATTTTCTATCTGCAGACATCTTACCCTTCGAGTCAGACATACAGTGCACAGAGGTCCAGCCCAAAGAGCCAGCCGTGTGTTACACATCACCTTTGAAGATACGGTATACGCCCAGTCAAGACCGGCGCCTCTACGGGAATCAGGTGAGCGTTACAGAACGCAAAGCCTACCACAAACTCCCGTCCAGGCGCTATGGAAACCTGGGATACCGACCAGCTAGCCCAGTTACTTGGGGAACTAAGGGCAGAAGTGCATGCAGCCCGTCAGGAAACGAACGCTCTAAGAAGGGAACTGATTATTTCCAAGGAGCGAACAGATGATCTCGCTAGACAATTGCTACAGTCACAAGCCGGACAGACCCCGTTACCCGCATCTGGGGGAAATCTTCCTTCTACATCCTCTATGAATCCAGTGCAGATCAACCTACCTGGGAATGTACCTCTGGCTCCGCCCGAACGATTTTCTGGTGACCCAAAGAGGTTTGCAGTATTTATCAATCAGTGCTGGTTGCATTTCTTATGCCGGCCAGCAGCCTTTCCAACTGATCAAGCTAAAGTAGCTTTCGTGCTTTCGTACCTTAGTGGCAATGCGGCAGACTGGTCGATCCCTCTAGTAAATCAAGATGATCCGGTCCTCCATGATTTTCAAGCTTTTCAGCTCAGTATGGAAAAACTGTTCGCAAGACATTCACAGGGGCAGGCCTTGGACAATGAGCTTCTTTCGTTGCGACAAGGTAATCAAGACCTTTTGGTTTATATTGCGTCTTTCAACAGACTGATAGTGACTGTTTTACTGTTTTATAGAGGTCTACGTGGAGAGCTCAAAGATGTGTTAGCCCAAGTAGTGAATCCCCCACAAGATTGTTCGGACTATATAGACTTAGTCGTTCAAATAGATCACAGACTGCAAAACAGGAAGGCCGATCGTTCCAAGTTTGATGCTCGAGTATTTTCCAAACCGCTAACTCCTTCCAAAGGAGTAGACTCCGGGGAACCCATGCAAATAGGGGGTCTGAAAGGTCCTCTAACACAAAAGGAGCGGGAAAGGAGAAAACAGTTGCAATTATGCCTCTATTGCGGAAACTCAGGACTGTCCGGTGAAACCTGCCAAGAAGGCAGTAGGAGCTGCAGTTACCAAAGTTACAAACTCTGAGCAGGGAAACGACCTTGCCCGACAAGAATAGAGGTCCTCTTGCCGAGCGTGAAAACCAGTTCCGTGACCTCGCATTTCGTGATACCTATGGTCCTCATTAGCCCTGATAATCCGGATCGATTACATGCAATTGAAGCTTACGTCGACAGCGGTGCCATCGGCAATTATGTGGATCATGAAATGGTTTTGAGGATGAATCTAACTCTTTGTCCCAAGGCTGTAAAGGACGTCATTACTGCGGTGGATGGTACGGAGATAGCCTCCGGGCCAGTAACGCATACCACTCAAGAGGTGACGCTTGTAAGTCAAGATGGACACCATGAGAAGATCGCGTTCGATGTGCTCAAGGCCCCTCAGTTTCAGATTATTCTAGGAATACCTTGGTTAGAGAAACACAATCCTCTGATCGATTGGCGAGCAAGAACGGTCCAGTTTTCAGAATGTGTCTCTACTTGTCACCCTCCACCTGGTGTTGCACTGGCAGCAATTTCTTCAGAGACTCCCCAGTTACCTCCCGAATACCTAGAATACCAAGATGTTTTCCGGAAGGATCAGGCTAACTCTCTACCTCCTCATAGGTCTTATGACTGCCAGATAGACCTGATACCTGGATCTACTCCTCCTTGTAGTAGAATTTATGCCCTCACCGAGCCTGAGAACCTTCACCTTCGACAATACCTGGATCAATACCTGGCAAATGGGTTTATTCGTCCTTCCAAGTCCCCTGCTTCTTCAGCTTTGTTCTTCGTTCCAAAAAAGGAAGGAGACCTTAGAACTTGTATAGATTATCGCTCCCTGAACCAGATCACCGTTAAGAATAGATATCCGTTACCTTTGATCCCTGAACTCCTGGACCAAGTCAGAAAAGCATGCATCTATACAAAGCTGGATCTTAGAGGAGCTTACCACTTGGTACGAGTAAAAGAGGGCGATGAATGGAAGATGGCCTTCCGCACCAAGTATGGGCTATTTGAATATCAGGTCATGCCCTTCGGACTTTGCAATGCCCCGGCCGCCTTTCAATATTTTATGAACGATGTCCTCAGAGAGCTCATAGATGTGTGTGTTGTTGTTTACATTGACGACATCCTCGTTTATTCTTCATCGGAATCTGAACATCGGAAACATGTGAAAATGGTCCTCGAAAGATTGCGTCAACACAAACTTTTCGCTAAATTGGAAAAATGTGTTTTCAACGTGACTGAAGTTGAATTCTTGGGATTCATATTATCACCTGGCGGAGTGCGTATGGATTCAAAGAAGGTCGATGCAGTTCTCAAATGGCCATCACCATCCTCCGTAAAAGGTGTGCAAAGCATGTTAGGCTTCGCTAACTTTTACCGCAGGTTTATCCCCGAATTCTCTCGAATAGTCCAGCCCATCACTGCCTTGTTAAAGAAAAACAAACGTTTTGAATGGTCTACCGAGGCGGAACAAGCTTTCCAGGATTTGAAGACTAAATTTATCTCTGCACCAATCTTAAAACACCCTCGCCCCGAACTCCCCTACATCGTGGAAACTGATGCTTCAAGCCTTGCCATGGGGGCAGTTCTATCACAAAAGGACCCGGTAACCAATCAGTTGCATCCCGTGGCATTTTGGTCCCGCAAATTCTCGCCTCCTGAAATCAATTACACGATTACTGACAAGGAACTTCTGGCTATCAAGTCTGCCTTTAAGGCTTGGCGGCATTATCTGCTGGGGGCCCGACACACCGTTACTGTGATTACGGATCACCGAAACCTGCAATATTTGAAAACCGCAAAAGCCCAATCCTCTAGACAACTCCGTTGGGCATTATTCTTTGCCGAGTTTGACTTCATAATTACCTATCGACCTGGTACAAAGAACGGTAAAGCTGATGCCCTTTCTCGGATGGGAGTGGAAGAACACTTGATCAACCCTAAACCTTTACCAATCATTCCCGAACAAAGAATTCTGGGTGTAATCGCCACAGAATCCATAGAGGAAGTTAAGGATAAAGCCAGGCAACTTGTAACTCCAGCAGACATACAGAATTGGCATCTGCAGGGAAAGGACTTTGCAGTAAAGGACAACTTATTGTATTTCCAAGAACGATTATACCTACCCAGCACAGATTTACAGAAAAAAGTAATCTCTTGTTATCACGATTCTTTAATGGAAGGACATCCCGGTATGGCCAAGACCTCAGAAAAGATCAAGCGCTACTTCTGGTGGCCGTCTTGGAAAAAAGATATCAGAGACTTTATAATGTCCTGTGGAGTATGCGCCCAAAACAAGAGTCAAAAGGAAAGACCAGCAGGCCTCTTACGCCCTATTGACATCCCACCTCGCCCTTGGCATACGCTTTCTATGGACTTCATCACCGATCTACCTCCATGCTCCGGATACAATACGATTCTAGTAATCGTGGACTTATTCTCCAAGATGGCGCATTTCATTCCGCTCAAAGGCTTGCCAACAGCAGCAACTCTGGCCCGAGAATTTCTCGAAAACATCGTCCGACTGCACGGTTTTCCTTCGGTTCTAATTTCGGATCGAGGTAGTCAATTTATTTCTCATTTTTGGCGAAGTTGCTGTCGGTCGGCTCAAATTGATGTGAGACTATCGACCAGTCACCACCCTCAGACCGACGGACAAACCGAGAGGACCAATCAAACTCTGGAACAGTATTTACGCTGCATGCTGCAACAAACTGAAAAAACTTGGAAAGACATCCTTTGGATAGCCGAATATGCCTACAATAACTCTGTCCATTCGGGAACTGGGAAAACCCCGTTTTTTCTTTTGTACGGCAGTCACCCTCGAACCTCGGAGTTGGATCCCCTCCAAGATCTTGAAACACCAGCAGTAGACTACCTGCATTCTACAATCACCCAAGCCTTTAAGGAAGCTGTTTCTCACCTTCAAAGGGCTAAAGAACAATACAAGAAAGGAGCAGATCAACATCGGAAGGAAGCCCCTCAATATCAAGTAGGGGATCAAGTCTGGTTATCCACCAAATATCTACCTCTAAAAGGGCCACGCACATTCAACCCAAGATACCTTGGTCCCTATTCCATCACTACCATAGTAAACCCAGTAGCGGTCAAGTTGGACTTGCCCCCGCACATGAAGATACATCCGGTCTTCCACGTCTCTCTATTAAAACCCGTGCAACCTCAAACCCGACTAACTAAATCTCCAAAACCTATCCTAGTTGATGGAGAACTCGAGTTTGAAGTCAAAAGCATTCTGGACTCCAAGATCTCCAAATCTAAACTATTTTACCTAATTGACTGGAAAGGCTACGGCCCCCAAGAGAGATCCTGGGAACCTGCTGAATATGTCCACGCTCCTCGCCTAATCAAAAGATTTCACCGAACATTTCCTGACAAGCCAAAACCCCCGGAGAAGCCCGGTTTGGGAGGGGCCTTGAGGGGGGGTACTGTCATGATCTCTGCTTCCAAAAGGTCAGGGTTTTCCCAACTCCCTTGGAAGCAGATCCATAACCCAGGTTCTGAGTGCCAACCAGTCCCAATTGGGACCTTTTGGACCCAGTCCTGGCGCCAGTGGCACCAGGCTCATAAATATGCCCAGTCCCAGCGCTGGAAGCGCCGGGCTCATAATGCTTGGGTGGACTTACCTGCAGCAGACCATGCTGCTTACTTGCCTGCCAGTTGAGCCTCTGATCCTCTTCTGTTTGGAACTACTTTTCCTGTTGGGTGGGGCAGGAGCCACTCCCTAGATTCAGAACACTGGAACTCTTCTGGAAAGCAGGAACTCTTTTCTTACCTAGGCGTGGCTGTGGAAGGAGACACCTAAGCACTACATGAGGCTATTTAAACCACACCCGATGGATGAATCTTGCTTTGCGTTATTCTGCATCCTCTGCAGCAGAACGCTCATCGTGTCTTCTGCATCTGATCCTGGGCCTAAGGAAAAAGGCTTACCATCCTGAATCCAGTCTTTAGCAACACCTATAAAGACAAGAAAGAACAGGTTAGCATTACGGTCTTCAGTGACAGCTCTTCACTTACCTGGTCCATCGGCTGTCACCAACGCCTCGCGCTGCATTCCGGCATCTGAAAGACAAAGGCTTACCTACTCTTCGTGCGCTCCGGAGGTCTTCACACTGCATTCCGGCATCTGAAAGACAAAAGCTTACCAACTCTTTGCACGCTCCGGAGGCCTTCGGCGCTGCATCCCGCATCTGAAAGACAAAACAAGGTGCGTTTAAAGACATTGGGGAACTTTAATACTCACGTGCCATTACTCCTTTCCACATCTAACCCAGTGGGTATTCCGGCACCCTGCAGCCGCTCCGAACTTGTACCTGCAAAATAAAAAGACAGTTAGAGCGCATCGTGAAGCAGGCAACAAGCGCTTACTTAACAAGCGCTTACTTACGTGCTTCCAGGCGCTTCTATTCATCACACGGGCTCCATCTTCAACTCACTTCAGCCCGTCATCCGCCATCGCCGGAACCCTGCAAAACAAGAAACATCATTACTAAAGACTTTAAAGACATTAGAATTACTCGAAACTTACCGTTCGTGCAGTAAACGACGGACAGCAGTCCTCTGAAGTCAAGAGGCCTGCTCCCCTTATCCAGTGAAGAAACTGGTTCCAGCACCCTGCCCCGAGGCAGATGGAGAGCCCGGCGTTCACTTACCTAAGGTGAGAGTGTTAACCTTTGGGGTTCTACAGGAGAAGAGAAAGGGAAGAAGAGAGAGACATTCAATAACCCAGTTCCTTAATCCCATATTTTCTATCTGCAGACATCTTACCCTTCGAGTCAGACATACAGTGCACAGAGGTCCAGCCCAAAGAGCCAGCCGTGTGTTACACATCACCTTTGAAGATACGGTATACGCCCAGTCAAGACCGGCGTCTCTACGGGAATCAGGTGAGCGTTACAAGATGATCTCGGTTTGCCAACATTCCTGTAAATGTTGTTGTCATTTTCGCAATCCTGAATTAATTGCATACTGGAAGAAAAAGAAGCCAAAGAATTAGCAGCCAAAGGGGAAAATATTTCATCCAGCTTGAGCGGAGCAACCAACTCTAATTGGCCCCATTTGCCAGAGTCCCCCCAAGAAGAGTGTTTCGGAGAACAAGTAGACAGCTAGCAGAGATAACAGCTAACATGTACATTTCCTTTCACATTCCCCTTATCTAGTCAACCCTTTCATTCAATGCTTTCAGAAATGTTTTTGGAATCAAATGTGCGCCTTAGAAGTTAGACTGTGTAGCCACATGTTTTTTAAACAGACACAAAAAGGTACACTGGCGTTTCTTGGCCTGTGAAAAAACACTTGTGAGTCCTGACAAAGTTCCCCTAAATGCCTAGGCAACGGCCCAAAGCTGTTGACCTTGTCAATGCTTGTTTCTGGATGTGGGTAGAGTGACGAGCTTAGAGCTTGTGCGTTTTGGATCAAACATGTAGGCATTTCTGATTTCCATTTAAATGGTCCAGAGCGACATCCCACAGAGTTTGGAGGTGCTGCTAATGATTCTAAAGTGTGTTTTCTGAAATGGTATTACCCAAATTGTTTGTTTACAATTGTTCGAATGAACAATTGACCGAATTTAAAGGGTCACAATTGACCTTTTCACAATTGACCGTATATATATATATATATATATATATATATATATATATATATATATGTTTGGTAATATATATTTATTTATATATATAGGGGTTTTGGGGGGTTTGGCGTTAGGTGGGGGGTTGTGGGGGGTTCCCCCCACATATATGTTACAATTAACCTTCACAATTCGGTCAATTGTGAAAAGGTCAATTGCAATTCGAACAGTTGTAAAACAAACAATTCGTATACAACCTCTGACATTGGGAAAGGAAAAAGGAGAATAGCTAAAAAGTAATCAATTGCATAGTGACAGCCCCAGGAATGTACATTTACATGTAAAATGAGAATAACAAAACCCACAAAAGTGCATGTCCAATTAGTTAGGTGGCATCCTAGTTCTGCTACTGCTGTTGACAGAATGCGAGTAACACAAGACTTACGAGATTGCTTAAATTCTGGCAGCAGCAAGCTCACAAGGTGAGGATAACATTCCATTGTTATGTAGTTTTAAATGATGGAGTAATGCAAGTTGCATTAATGGATACATTGGTACAGTGCCAACACAAGGATTGGGAAGGGTTTGCTTATTCAAAGGGGAAATCCAGGGTACACCAATAGTTAAAGGCCTGGGGGAAAAGATATGCTTGAAGGTTTAATTTTTTAAAATCTGGCAAAGGACAGTTTCAGCATGAACAAGTCATACAGCATTCTAATTTGTCCCCCTCTACCCTGTTTGCTTTGTTTGGCAGCACTGGCTAGCAGGGTCTGAGCCTGTTATGTGATGCTGACATGGTGGTTGGAGGGGTACAAGGATAAAAGTGATTTAAGGTGGACTTATTTTTCAATGAGGTGTCAGAAGAGGACTTTAACACAGGGGAAAATATTTCATGAGAGTTTGGGAGGAGATCATTCTGGTAGCTTTATTTTTGAGCAGTTGCTGTTGATGTGGGAAGCCCTTGTTGAAGCCCATGTTTTGAAGGAATCTAGCTGAGACCTGACAAGGGTTGGCAGTTTTAGAAAGTGTCTAATTCTCTTGAGCATGAAGTTGAGAATGGATCAGTTGGGATCTGAGTTTAGTGTGTGCGTCGAAGGGGACCTGGTCATCTGTACATAGTTGGTAGGCAAAAACAGACGATCCTGTACATTCCTGTAGAGGTTGTCATTTGTCCAATCCTGGATTAATTACACGCAGAAAGAAAGAGGAGCCAAAGGATTTGCAGCCAAAGGGAAACAATGTCATCCAGCTTCAGCAGCTAAACCAACTCTGACTGGCCCCACTTGCCAGAGCCCACCCAGAGAAGAGTGTTTAGGAGAACCATGTTACATTTCCCACCACATCATATGCTTCTGTATCTGCTTTCCTACTCCTATCCCCCCTGTGTAATGGTTGCTGCCCCCACCACCTGCTACACACAGCTATGCTCCTAGGCAGGTTTCATAATGGGGGGTTGGGCATCAGCCTCATTGTTGGTGCATGATGTCATGAGCTGTGAGCCTGTATAATGAAATACATTGACTTCACAAAGGTACTAGGTAGATTTAGTTGGTTACTTCAGAGACCTCAGCCGGACCGAGCAGACAGCTGGGTAGAGGGAACAGTCAAGAGCTGGTAAGTAACCACAAGGTGTACATTTAACTTTCTTATCCACTTAATCTAGTCAACCCTTTCCTTCAATGTGTTTAGAAATGCTTTTGAAATTAGATGTATGCCCATTCCCTTTGCTGAAGGAGATTAGATGTTTAAGTTACATTGACTGTGATGCTCGGCTATCCACAGGTTTTTTAAACACACAGCAGGGCAGCATAGTTAATCCCTGAATATACCATAATGGGAATCAGAAATGCCTAGTGAGTTTTGCATCAAACGTGTAGGCATTTCTGATTTCCATTATGGCATATTCAGGGAATTCCATTTAAAGGGTCCAGCTCTTTGGAGGCGCTACTAAAGTGTGTTTTCTGATATTGGGGATAAAAAGAAAGTAATACAAAGGTACTTCATGAAAACCTAGAGACTGCTGCCTGGTTCTTGGACAGTTTGGGAATCTATTACATTGTTTCCTGAGTACTAGAGTTAGTTGGACAAACACATAAGCTATTAATTCTTTAGGAAAGGTTTGGCAGCACTGGCTAGCAGGGTCTGTGCCTGTTATTTGATGCTGATATGGAGGTTGGAGGGGTACGAGGATAAAAGTGATTTGAGGTGGATTTATTTTTCAATGAGATGTCAGAAGAGGCCTTTACCACAGGGGAAAATGTTTCCTGAGAATTTGGGAGAAGATCATTCTGGTGGCTTTATTTTTGAGCAGTTGTTGTTGATGTGGGAAGCCCTTGTTGAAGCCCATTTTTGAAGGAATCTTGCTGAGACCTGACAAGGGTTGGCATATGTATAAAGTGTCTAATGTTCTTTCCACACTTGCCAGTACCTCCCCGCCCCCAAGAAGACTGGGAGAACCCTGTTACTTTTCACTCCACATTGTATGCTTCTGTATATGCCTACCTGTTCATATTCCCCATGTGTAATGGTTGCTGCCCCTGCCACCTGCTGCACACAGCTGTGCCTATGTATGCACAGGTTTCATAGTAGGGAGCGGTGCATCAGGCCTCATTGTGTACAATGGTGTACATTTCCTTTAATATACTCCTAATCTAGTCAATCCTTTCCATCAAGAAATGTCTTTGGAATCAGATGTGTGCACACCCCCATTGCTGAAGGAGATTACATGTTTAAATTAGATTATTGTGCTGCCCCACTTTCCACGAGGCCTTTAAAAAGATACAAAATGATCTACTGGAGTTTGATGGCCTGTGAGAAATGCCTCTGAGTCCTGACAGAATTCTCTATCTCTGCATCAACCAAAGTTGTCAGCATTGGCAAAGCTTGTTTGGTTGGGGCATCTTGGTGGTCTGGAAGCGTGAGCCATTGGTTACAAGAATCCACAGGGTTTTGGATCAAACCTAGGCAGTTCTGATTTCCATTGTGGCATTTTCAGAGCTTGGAGGTCCGCCAAAAATTCGAAAGCATTTGTTTTCTGATATTGGGGAAACAATGTAATACAAATGTAAAATCTAGAAAGGGAGCAAATTACATTTTTACGGAGTGCCAGCAATATTTGGACAAAAGCCCTCAAACTATCAATTCTTTGGGAAATGATACAGGTTTAAGTTGGTAGTTATGTATAGCGTGAACAATACAGTAAGCACTTCACAGCGCTTATGGAAAGGAAAAAGGGAAGAGCTGAAAAGCTAGACATAGCGACAGTCCACGACCTGTACATTCATAGGTATCATGAGAGCAACAAAACCCAGAAAAGTGCTGTCCTAATTATTTAGGTGGCATCCTAGTTCTGCTGCTGCTGTTGACAGAGAATATGAGTAACCATACAAGATTTAGGGCCTGCCAGCAGCAAGATCACAATGAGCAGATAACATTCCATTGGGTAAGGTAGTGGTAATGAAAGAGTAATGCAAGTAACATTAATGGCTGAAGGTCTTGGGATATGTTGACACAATACCGACCCCGGGATTGGGAAGAGCGTTACCATGTTCATGTCAGCAAAATTGACATCAGCACGGATGTCAGCTTTGCTGGAATGAACATGGTAAGGTAAGCAAAGACCCAAACCAAAGATATCTGGAAGGAAAGCTAGTGCAGCGACTAAGAATATATCAAATCATAGGATTGTACATTGTTTTATTTGCAATATTTTTAGGATTGCCCAGAAGCTGAGGGTCATAGAGTGCAGTCCTCCCAGTTACCACTCTTCGTTAGCAGAGAAAACAGTTTAATTTGGGGTTTGGATTTCAGTCAGTTGTGGGTGTCCACCCATAGTATTGTTATAAATAGAACCATAATGTGTTTCTTTGGTTTAGGGTTCCCAATTTACGCATGTAACTATGATACTTAACACGGGAAGTGGAAGGGGAGGCTGTAAAGCCGTTGGAAGATACAAAATACATCTAGGTGATGAATAAAGTAGCACAAAGAGCAGTGTTGGGAGGCAGATGCAGCTTAACACTTAATTAATGGAACACTAAGGGGAGGATATATGAATGTAGTGCCGCATATGAAAATGGGTGAATCATAAACATGTATTACCCATAAACCTCAGGTTGAAAACAATGTGTGGTGATTTCTAACAGCTTGTTATTTTTCAAACAATCACGAAAATCTGAAAAGTCATTTAGAGGATTCGGCTGATGGAGAAAGTGACCAGAAGCTTTATGGTAGGCCAGTCTCCATGCTGGACAATTTATTGCATTATTATGTATTTGGTGGGCTTGGTTGCGAGAGAGAGCTGTGGGGAATTTGTATCCCCAGTCCATGTGGGGTCCATAGGTGAATGAAACTGAACTCCCATCCTCTGGCTTGCTCTAGAGTGAAAGGTTTTTGGGTATGAAACTAGATTTTCAGGAATGTGCCAGTGAGATACATTAATTTACAATGCAAACACCAACTGCTGTAAGAACCACTTCAAATTACAGGTTCCAGACACTTCCAAGCATGAGATAACCCCAGTAGCCGGATGGCAAATCATGAGACTTCCAAAGTTCTTATAGGCAATATTGCGAGGTCCAAGACAATACTTTCCCAATTAATTGAAACAGCCCATAAAGGTGCCTGTTTAAACACCAGCCCTGCAAAGGATACATTTCATTGGAAGACAAAGGCTTGAATGTTCAATGCTACCAGAACACTGATTTAAAGTCAATTCATTATACGTAAGCAAGAATAAATATGTATATTGCATTAGATTCAATATTGTAAAAGTGTGGATTTTAAGGAAAAAGGTAGTCGCACTGACCATAACATTGTGTCAGCAAATCAGTGGCGTAAAGCAATGTGCAATGGCATCATGCCTCCCTTTACATTTTCATTTGACACATAAAACATGTTTCATCACATAACAACTCAGGTCATTTATTACAGTAGGAACCCTGAGGGAACATTTAAAGAAAAGCTAGCCTTATATGGTTCCAAAATTAAGCACTGTTGCCCTTAACATTTTCATTTCAAATATAAAGACTTTATAAAACATAGGTAACATATTACAGTTGGACTACTGCAAGGGCACATTTACAGATGTACCCCCTAATACAGTACAAATTCAGTACCTTTTCCCTTTATATTTATAGAGCGCTTTGGAGTAAAGCGCTCTATAAATTCAATAAATAAGTAAATAAATAAACAATATTTTCATTTCACATATAAAGACTTTTCACTCTCATAAAACAGGTAATGTATTACAGTTGGAACACTGCAAGGGTACATTTAAAGAAAATTCATTCCGATTCAGTTCCAAATTAAGCACCAATTACATTTTAATTTCACATATGCTGCCTGAATCATGTAATTATTTGCGTGAAAAACGCAGATTTGCGCGCCTTTCTGCCCGAAAATCCCCATACTTCAAACAGGGATTTTCGGGAAGAAAGGCGTGCAAATCTGCGTTTTTCACAAAAATAATTCCATGAATCAGGGAGAAAGACTTTTTCTCCTACACAAAACACAGATAATGTATTACAGTTAGAACACTGCAAGGGTTCATTTTCAGAAAATCCACCCTAAAAAAGCTCCAAATTGAGTACCATCACCCTTCATATTTTCATTTCACATATAAAGACTGTTTACACACTATTACAGAAAACCCTCCCTAGTACAATTCCAAATTAATTATCATTGCCCTTTACATTTTCATTTCACATATACAGACGTTTTACTCCTATACAAAACACAGGTAATGTATTACAGTTAGCACATTGCAAGGGTAAGTATACAGACAACCCACCCGAATACATTTTAATTTCACATATACATACTTGATACTCTTACACAAAAAACAGATAAAGTATTACAATTAGAACAATGAGGGTACATTTGCAGAAAATGCACCCCAAAACAGTTCCAAATTAAGCACTACTAGCCTTCTTATTTCCATTTCTCATATTCCCATGATCCCTGCGCTTCGTAGACCATGTGCATGGAAGCCAAACGCCCCAGGGTATTTTTTCAGCAGACTTGCGATGAGGCGCAGGGTGCACCGGGTACCTTATATGAGTTCAGGTGGAAAGGCTGCATGGACCAGAATCAACCGCAAGCAGGAGGGGTATGACAGGTTTTCAATCTTAGATTTTCATATTCCAACCTGGTTCAGGTTTGAGGGCCATGGGGGAACCCAGGTACAAGACGGGCACTTCTATGTAGGCACGCGATCATTTCATGCAGAAAGACTAACGTGACAATAAAAAGTGAAAGATAGGGAAAAGAGGTGATACAACTCATCTCAATGGGTTTTCACAAGGGTCACAAGATTGGTAGTGGCCCCGGGCATTTGGGCTAATGTCCTTTTTTTTAAAAATCAAGAATGCTGGCGCCCTTGACCGATATATATTTTTTTAATATGGGCGCTTATTTTACATTATACAAACATTTGAATTACTGTAATGTGCTGAGTATCCAAGGGCCTCCTTAACATTAAGTCGGGTCCCACCCAGTTCCACGCATGCACTGGATGCTGGTGCTGCAGCTCCTCTCTTCATGGTGTTGCACACATGAGGCAAGTTTTGGGACCTGGTGTTAAAAACTGCAACAGTGCCCTTTAGAGCTAAATTCTGAGCCATGCAAATAGAATGTAGCACCCACCAGCAAGGTGGGATCATTAGGTTCCTGGCATGGACAGTCAGTCTGACTCCAGGATAGTCTGGTTCAGGCCTCTGATGGAGGATGAGGGTCATGCCCTAAAAAAAGTACTAGGCTTTGCAGTGACAATGGGGCCTTGAGGTAGGGGGACTTGGGGTTCTCTCTGGTATGGCAGAAGTTTGAAGAACATTTAAAAACATTGCTCCAAACAGACCTGTGAAGGCCGCCCAACAATGGAGAATAATTTGGGCCCTTTGAGACTCCTTGTATGTAGATTGAATGCATTACTACAGACGGAATGTTTACCATAGACCAAACTTCTGATGCTCAGAGTCTGGAGAGAAAGAGCAAAGTTCAGGTTTGTTGAAAATATGCATGGACTAAAAACAAATTCTGTAAGAATAAACTCAGCTATTTTCAACCATTAGTTGCAGCCACTTCCAAGCATGAGATAACCCCTCTAGCCTGATGGATGGCAAACCATGACACTAGCAACATTCTTAGCGGCAAAATGCCCAGGCCCAGGACAATAATTTCCTAAAACTTGTAGGATGTTCCAACTGAATGATGTAGCCCATAATGGTGCATCTTCAAATGCCAGCCCTGCAACAAAGCATATATTCTAATATTGAAGAGGAAGTAGTGAATGTTCAATGTTAACTTAAGACTGATTTAAAGCCAGCGTAATATACAGTGGCCCAGGATAATCTATATGGAACTAAGTTTAATATTGTAAAAAGTGTTGATTTAAAGCAAAATGGAGTAGCACCAATCAGAAACTTTTGTGGGGGAATCAGACTGGCATTAAGCAATATCCAAAGACATCATGTCACAAGGAAGAGCACAGAATCTCAAACTCTTAAAACCGATGGGTTTCTGGCCATAATAGCCTTAATGGCTGCAGATCCTTATACAACTAAGGACTTTTCTTTCTACTTTGACTTTTTACGTTTTCCTCAATGAGGATACTTTTTTCGATGGTCCAAAGTCCCTGTGTTCGTTAAAGGACATCCTCTTACTACATGAAGTTCATGTTTGTTCTTGCAGTTGATTCGTTATTTCCATTTTCTACTTGTTATTTAGCCTGTATTTTTTACTTGTATTTTATGTTGCCTTTTATATTGCCAAACCCAGCTCATTGGTAATGTTTGTTGCCCAAGACTTGTAGTTTTCGTGAACTGATCCCTCTACTTCCTGTTTCTTTTATCATGTCCTCTTTTGTTTTTGTTGGTTTGCAGCCTTTGCAATTCTAAGATGGTAGTCTAGTGATCAATGCTGCTGTCCCTGCCTTGAGGTGTCTGATCTGCCCTTTATGTGGTCATATAATGATCCCCAGTACAAAAGGAAATGATGCAATTGTTTTGTTTTTATTACAATCTGTTGAGTTTGGTTCTAATTTCTCATTTTCACTTTCATCTTTCCGTTTCTTTTTATTTGGGATTTCCTCATCAATGTTTACGCTTGTTTTGTTCCTTGTACTTGGAGATTGCCTGGACTCCACTTTTTCCTATTTTATTGGTTTATTTCTCCATATAATTTTGATATTTTGATGCACTATTTCAATTTCTCACCATTTTATTTAACTTGTATTTATTTCCTTGTATCTGGGATTGCCTGGTCCTGATTTTGTCCTATTTTCTTTCCTTGTACTTGGAGTTTGCTTGGACTCCTCCCTTCCAACCGGTTTTATTACTTTGCAGTACGTTGCTCTTCTCCCTTCTCTTGGGCTGCAGCCCTTACCATTAAAAGATGGAAGACTACTGAGCAGAGCACCAGTCGTCCTTTTGTGCCCTTCATTGATATATCCTCAATGGCAATGTACATGTGTTTTGCCAGTGCACGTCCCACTGCACAAGGACATTATGCAGCTGGCTGCTTTTTTCCTGAGCGCCATGCTTATTTTTATTTTAGTGCCTACATTTTATTTGGTTCTCTGTTTGCTGTTTGATCTTTATTTGATTTTTATATTAATTTCTCATTGTCTGTTTTTCAGCTTGTATTTATTTGCTTGTATTTGGGAGTGCCTGGGCCCACATTTACCCAAATGTTTTTTTCCTTGTACTTGGAGGGTGCCTGGACTCCACCCATCCCCGTCACTTTTTTATTGTGAGAAGAAACCGCTTCAGCTGGCTGAATTATTTTTAAACACCTACCTATTCTATACTTGATTTGAAGTTTTGTTTACCATTGCCCATTTGATTTTTTTGTTGGTTTGTTATTTCAACTTCTATTTCCTTGTAAATTGGGGTTTCCTGGAAGCATTTATTCCTTTTACTCAGATTGAGAAATGCTCTCACTATACTTTGTATTTTATTTAAGTTATTTTCAAGTTCAAGAATTTTTTTGCTCCCAAGAATCCTCTTCTGTGCTGCTTCTGTGGCTAATCTGGGTTGCAGTTTCTACTTTTATTCTTTGTGATTTGATGCTTGTTGGAGTGGCTATTGAAGATATTCTGCATAATGCCAGCGTCTGTTGTCCTTCACAAAAGTAATGACATTCCTTTATTCATTAAATGCTTCAACAAGTACCAGGGCGTTGTCAGTGCTATCTAGGGCTCCCAGTTTTCTTATGTTTCAGATTTTTATACATACAGATGAAATCACTCTGTTTCCTTTCAGTATTTATTTGTAAAATAAAATAAATAAAAGTAG
This sequence comes from Ambystoma mexicanum, assembly GCF_040938575.1. Taxonomy (NCBI): domain Eukaryota; kingdom Metazoa; phylum Chordata; class Amphibia; order Caudata; family Ambystomatidae; genus Ambystoma; species Ambystoma mexicanum. Next base: position 548,304,103 of record NC_090941.1, on the reverse strand, counting down.
GCATTCATATTTCTTGAGTAGCTCTTCAATTTGTCAATTATGCCTTAGAAGCCAATGTCTGTGCAAAGTAACACGGAGAGGCTAAAAAAGTGATATATTTGTCTTTGAAATAGTTTAAAGGGCTACAAGATGTTTATCACATCATCATGAGGAGCAGTTGTATGTTTTTAAGGTACAAATGGATTCTGGCTTGATGTGCAAGAATCTAGCTCTATGAGCATCCCATTACAGACCGTGGCACTCATTACGATACCGGCGCTAAACCATGGCGCTATTAGCACCATGGTTGGTGCCGGTATCGTAACGCATCTGCCATGGTGAAATGGGGAAATACCGCCCCATTCCAAGGTTGGCGGGGCGGTATTTCCCCATTTCCCCATGGCCCTTGCCCATTCCCATTTTTGCCCCATAGGGCATAATGGGAATGGCGAAGGCGCTAAGTACGGTACCGCAAATTGCGGTACCATACTTACCGCGAAGGTCCCTTTGCGGGTCCCTACTTTAACGGCTGGTCTGGACCAGCCGTTAAGGTCGGGTCCTGCAAAGGGACCTCGTAATTAGGCGCTAATGGGTTAACGGCGCCGCAGCCTTTTACGGCGCCGTTAACCTATTAGTGCCAGGGTCGTAATGAGGCCCATTGAAGTGCTACTTACAATTTGAATAAATGCAAGAAATCAATGGTTGCAATTTACTTTCTTTAAGGAGAAAATATAAATGTCAATAAATATCAACTGACTAAAACATATGGATAAATACGGATAGAATGGCATGAAACCAGAATCCTCTGTTAGAAATCTCCCTTTAAGATGAATACCAGGTGGAATTCAAGGACTTTTAGGCAAGGGTAGCCAGGTCCTAATCCTAGAGGCATACATCGTAGGATAGATGATCCAACAAAACAGCCTCCATTTTTTTTTAGCAATTTTCAGTTTACCATCAAAAAGTACATTTAGAGTTAAGATGGGACCAACAGACCTTCTAGATGGTTTGTGGACAAATGCTGAGACTAGCAAGCTAGCAAGCAATGATGAACGAGGATTAGGATCGTTTTGTTGGAACATATATATTTAGAAAATGCATATTAAATGCATTTCTATAGATATTACTACATATTGCTAGCCTTTGATGTCAAATCAATTAACGCCATTTTCTTTTTACAACATCCTTCTGGGGCCACAGGCTGCATGTGCTGTACACAAAGGCAGTGTGCTGGGAGCATTAGAACTCAGTTGTGTTAATAGTTCAAGCAATGCCTGGTTACCATAAACTTGAGGCCATTCACCGGATGTACAATATCTGAAATATCTTACAGGCACAATTAGAGCTGAGTGTGAATAATGTACAGAGGTACTAGGATTCCCTTGCACTAGTATTCCCATAGGGGCACTTGACTCCCCTCACCCTACAGAAGATTTGGGACCTTTTTAGATCCTTGGTATTGTATAATCTTTGAGCAGATTTGGGATCTTATGCTTCCAATTATTTGTCATTTAGCCCCTTAAGCAAACATTCAACGTCCATCATGCTGCCCCCTTTCAGTGCAAAAAGGCAACTACCTGCAGGGAAGAAGTTTGGGAAGGTGTGGTATCTTCAAGGGACTACCAGAAGGTCTGAGAAGTTCACACGACTAGTGGAGCCTCAAAAGGAAGAGGACAGCGTGGCAAGAGAAAACAGCAAATGGCACAGAGGCCTGAGCTGAACTTGTGATTTTGCTGTTTTTGTAGCTGTCTGAGCCTTGCCTTTTTTTCCTAGGATTCACAGCATACAGCAGTATTGTAAAGTGCCCAGAAAAAATGCATTACTATATAAAATGCATAACAATAAAATAGACTTCACTGTCAGTCCTCCCAATGCCACCATATACAGACTGATTGGTACTAGTACAGGTGACCAGATTGACCATGTATGGTTGTGAGACACAGGCAGGCTTTCCCTGCTCACATTTACATGTCAAAGCAAGCTTTTCTAAATGAGAACCGTTCATAGCTGCAATGTCAAATGGAGATGAGCGGTCCAATGCCAGGAACAACTGGATGCACTCCAGTCCAATCCAGCTTCTGCAGACTCTCGACACCTGTATTACAATCAACACTAACACTAGATTGGCCAGGAGCAAGAAAAGAAGGGCCACACACATGTAGATTCAATTGAGGGGATAAGATTTTTGTGTAGTATTTCCCAAGCTAGGAAGAGTTATACAATCTTCAATCCAGTCTTCAAAGACGACCTCTTTAAGGTAGGTTTATCTCTGATAAAATTGTAAATAATCGAAACGTTAGATTGACATTATTCTAAACCTTTGTTTGAAATCCTTGGCGGTAAAAAGGGGGGTTTCTGCCAGGACTTGGAGTAAAGTATCTCAATAACAGGACACAGTGGACTGTGTCATGCATAGATTGTATTGGTTGGTCTATCTTCTGCACTGCTATGTAAACAAAAAAAGCCAAAGGCAGAATCATTAGATTAGCTTGTTCTGTATGTGTTAGTTTTAAGTGGGTAGAAATCTTTTCAGATTTATCATTCTAAACGGATTTGTTATTGCTACTGCCACAAACCATGTAGAATCACACTGGCACACAGTCTTCGGGTAGTACTGACATTCACCCCCAAATACCTCACATTTCATACCTGCCTCTTTCTCCTCCCATCCTACTAAACTCTACTTCCCTTCCGCCCTTTATTACAGAACCATGCACTATGAGTTAGTCCGAAAAAGCACAAATGAGCTATACAAGACCACTTTACAATTACATAGCTAAAACAGTCACCTTTAATATATGAACCTATCCACTAGCCACTAAATGACGTACATTTATGCAAATAAAGACATCAACCTTTCATTTGCCTCTGGCAATCGAAATATATCCCACTTACATTAGATTCTGGACATCCATTAATTATTTAGTTTCACAAACCATGAGAAACAAGGTTGATTTATGTACTATTGGAAATTGAAAAGGCAAGATTCATGGAATATAGTGGAAACATTAAATAAGCTTAGTAAATTCTTCTCAAACAAATCTGTCAGATACCATACTGATTCTACAGAAAGAGAACCCAAATGAATTCACTAATAAAACAAAGATCACAAGCTATTGCACACTACCGGAGTGCTGCTTATCAAAGAAACAACGTTTCCTATAACAGACTAACAGGAGATAATTGAAAAAATCTGCTAAAAGTATCAGAAAACAGTGCATCAATTATTGCTCTAGACATGGAGATTCACGCTACAATCGCATGTCCTGTAAAAAAAAATGTTTTAAAAACAATGAACTGAGTGTTTGAAGGCACTCTACTGCTGGAATATGTTTCATCAAGATTTATTCCAAGAAAAGCACTGACCAAAAAAATTAACATTGCAGACCCTAGTCACCTGACAGTGTGAGGCCTCAGATAAAGTAATTCTATCTGTAATGGAGAAAAACATGTTAAATAATTTGCCTTACCTTAAAGACCAAAAATGTATGGGGACCTGAGAGTTGCGTAGCCACATACAAGTTTTCTAGATCCACCCCAGCAGTTGCTGACAGCTGAGCGTACAGAGATAAAAGCAGATCTTGCTGGAGGACTGTTTTACAAAAACAACAAATAAGAGGGCAATATTTAAATGTATTAACATTGCATACTTTCTCTTAATTTTACAATGTTTATTTCTAATGATCACCTCCAGTACATGTCATATTCATAAAAGGAATGTTACACTTGTTTTACTGGAAACATATTAACAAAACCTAGACTAACCATGTCTAATACTTTAAAAAAAACAATACAAAATTAAGGAATTTTAATTTCTTGACCCCATTCTGACAACTTTCCATACCGTCCATATATATATATGGTTGCACAGTTAGTAAAGGGGTGAAGAAGGGAAAAATAAAAGTATGTGCAAAGCAGGAGGAAAAGGATGGGCCCAGTGGTTACGAGTTTGGTGTAAAGAAGTGTGTGGGGATGGACCTTTCATTGAGACAAAACTCAAGTCTCTGAAAAAGGAAAGTCGAACATGTTGCTCATTTTTCAGAGAATTGGCAATTTGCACTGCTGACATCAATGCAGGCTATTGTTCCAAGATTGATAGTCTAGTCCACTCAATAGAAATGCCCCTATGAAAAATCAGAAGGGGAAAAGTAGCCCCAGTGAGGATTCCAGTCTTGCATTTCATCAAAGCGCATTTAGGGACCATAAGAATTACTCATGTCTTTGTATTTGACAAATATGTCTAGTAACAGAGTTGAATGCTTGAATCACGAAGTACATAATGCACACTTGGCTTGGTGCTCATTTCAATGTTTGCAACACTTGCCCTAATAAAACGTGTGTGACATGATGCATACATACTGATTTTGGCAGCCATAGGATTTGAATGCAAGGGTAAAATGACAGCAAAATCAGTTGATTAGGGTTTTTGGGTCATCCCGCGTGTGCTGATTGATAGCTAGGTGTCGAGATAAAAATGGTCGGGCACATGCTCAGTTAGCAATTTAGACTTTCTAAGAGAAATATTAGCATGAAAAACATGCATGTGTAACATGAACACCACTGCCTGGGCCCGACACTTGCATACACGTAAACGTCACGTGAAAGATCACAGTAAAAACAAATGCACCTTACACTGGAAACAGTCATTATCCATCCACTCCCATGTGCAAGCTTCAACCCAGAGCACACAGCACACAGAAAAAAGTTACATTCTGATATGAAACCACCACAACAGTGTCTCCCAGAGTATTAATTACATTTCACCTATGGAACAATGAACATCAATAACATGTGAATCATTATGAAAAGAAAACATTAAAACATGATTGGACTTGGGTAACATGGAACAAATGTAAGCGTATAAACACAGTGATTCACCTGTGAACATCAACACAACATGCTGCGACCCAAGCACATGCAAATAAAAGGCTTGGCTCTCTAACATGCTAACATCATGTGGGTACCGAGGATCATGGTGCTCTAAGGGGTAATAGCTCTGGACAGGTGTGGTGAAAAACCGGCAAGTGAGGTGAGAAATCTGCCCTGGCTGATTACCGATCAAGGTGAAGCCCCAGACCCAGAAAGAGACAAAGGCACTGCCAACTCTGTTCCTAAAGTACCATATGTTGCCGGATCTACACCACAGACATTCCAAGAATATAGAACATTGAAAAAGAGATTTGCACTTCAGCCATCACAGGATTTAAATGTCACTGAGGAATGTGGTAAATGAGTCTTTTTGTATTGTCAAGTAGCAACATTAAAACAAGCTGCTAAGCTACAAACTGCCAAGCCTGAAAACCACATTATTTCAGCTGTAGAATAGTTCCACTGAAAAAATGTGCATCTCCATAAGGCACTGCCTTCACCAATAAACATAAGTGTCTGAAAGGTAATGAATCAGAACTAAATGTAACTTAAGGTAAGTAGCTAGTCTTTGCTAACACCTCTCTACAAATGTATTTGAAATGTCAAATAGAAGTTAAATAAAGTGACCCTGTTCTAAACAAAAATGTGTACTGACGTTTTTCCCAACCTCAGGAGTTACCTTGTCGTGCTGGTTGGGCTAAACTGCGGATTCACTTTTAAAGCAGCAGGACCAAAGAAGTCCTGTAATTGAGGTAGGAAATCTGCCCTGGAGTCAGTGTGGCAAGCAACAGCAAGTCTTATGTCTTTGGATGATGACCCCAGCAAAGTGCCAGTTACTCCATGGTCCATGCTGACATGAACAACAAGGCCACAACCATATGTGGTAGTTTCTTTTCTCTTTTTTCTTCTACTGGGAGTGAAATGGACGAGTGAAGTGGACTTGCACTGTGCCGGGGAATGGATCCACAGCCCTTCCTTTTGGGGTACACACGGACATGCTCTCACCTTCACCGGGGCTGCATTCACACTTTATGGCCCAGGACTTTAGAGCCTCGGTCCAGAATCTTCTGAGTTTTAAGAGCCACTGAAGAATGTGACAGGAAACCAGATCATAAAGCACCTAAAGGGTCCCTGACAGAGATGCAAGAAGCAGCAGTACTTCTACAGCCGATTTCCCCTCATCTCACCCTTCAGAATCAGTGTGACAAGCAAAAAATAGTTGTACCAGAACTAGCACACTAGCCCTCCCCTTGAATTGGATGAAGTAGCTAGCCTTAATTAACTGAGACCAGTATATCTGGATATCCCTTATCATCGGAAAAGTATACTATGAGGCCCATAGAAAAACTATTTCAGGGTATAGATGGTAGTAGCGGTAGGGGTAGCAAAAAGGCAAGTGGCTTGGTCCTGTCTGACTTTGCCCTCACACACACTTCACAGGAGTCAGCTCACTATGTCAGAATACAACGTTTTCCAAGGTACACTTCTTTGGATGAGGTCTAAAATCTCAAAGTACTGCAGATGGCCAGGCAAAAAGAGATTCATGATGCTCCCCAAAAACTCTTGGATACATTTCTTCAACCGGCAAATATTAATGTGCTCCCATAAGACTAACCACCTCAAAGTTGTCTCTTGGGTTCTTATACCTCCCATTCTCGCATGTCTCATTGCAGCCTTAATGGAGTGCCTTTCACGCCAAACTTTGTCCACAAAGTGCCCAGAAGGTATCATTGCTGCTAACTCCATCTGCTCGACTTTCAGACTGCCCATAAATCATGATAAGGAGTCCACTTTACCATTCTGTCTTGCCGGCGTGTACGTAAGTGGTCTTGTCAAATGCTTGGAGGTTAATGTTTTGGCAGAATACAGATTCTGGTAATCAGTAAAGATGGTCACAGGATGGAAAGTTCCTAGAAGATAGTGTCTCCATTCCAGAAATGCAGCCTTGGTCAGGAGTTTACTGTCCAAGATGATTTAATCTGCCTTGGCTGCAGTTTGCATTTTTAAAAGAAGCAGCACGATGCAACTGACTTCATTGCTGTGTGTCTTTGAGAGAGCATCCTGTACAACACAAGTGGAAGCATCTGATTAGACTAAAGATGGTTGCTGACTACAGTACTGGTTTAGAACAGAATCGTTACTTCAGGAATCCAAATGGGGGATCCCCTTTGCCAGACCAACAAAACTTCAGACCTTTTTAAAAAAAAAGCCTGGTTATGCAGGATAGCAGTCTTGAAGCCTTGATGAAATATCAATTTAAGTTGGCAAACACAACAAACATTCCTGACTTAGCCTTCCATTCATCCATTTGCACTTGTGACAAAGGAAAACACAAACATTACACTACCCTGGCATGAAACTGAGATATGCTGATGCAAGGGAGAAAGCGAGGATGTGAGTTTTGCAAGAGAGGCAAGAAAAACACTGACGAAGGTTGCAGAGGATGAACAGCTAAAGAGAGGTTGAGATGACAGAAGGGGTAGAGGAAGAAATGAAGACATAGAAGAGAGATGGAGGGAGGAAGCCAGGAGGAGAAAAGCAGGGAGGAAAAAGTAGAGCTTTTTACATCTAGGGAAAGGGGAGCCTCTAAGATGGTGAAAATGGAGGCAGACCAAGGAAAAGGAAATTGACAATAGGAAAGAGGTGACATAGTGTACCCCAAGAGAATGCCCATGAAAGTCTTCACTGAAGGGGGATGTTGAATTGCATGTGGTCTAGCAGCTTCTGCCATGTGTAATTCCAGACCTTGTCAAACGATGCAAGGGTACTGAGATGTCGTTACCTGGTATAAGATTCCAGAAGGGCCACTGTCCTTTCTGCATCAGCGAATAAAGACCTGGTCTGAGACATGTTGGCTAAGGACTCTAATGAAGCCCCAGAGACTATGCATGGCTGTTTACTGATCAAGGTGAAGCACCTGACCCAGAAAGAGTAAGACGTACTGACAACCCTGTTCCTAAAGAGCCAAATTAGAACATATTGGTACATGTTTCTGAATCTGCACCACAGACATTCCACGAATATAGAACGCTCAAAATTGAAGTTTTGAATAGTCTGTTAACACTTCAGCTGTCCCAGGATGTACATTTCACACAGAAATATGGTAAACTAGTCTTTCTATTGCTAAGCAGGAACATTACAACAAGCAGCAAAGCCAGTTAACTGCTAAGCCTGAAAACGACATTATTTCAGCTGTAGCATAGTTCCAGTGAAAAAAATGTTCATATCAATAAGGCATTGCCTTCACCAATAAACATAAGTGTCGGAAAGGTAGGGAATCAGAACTAAACTTAATTTAAGGTAAGTAGCTATTCTTTGTTAACATCTCTACAAATGCAGTTGGAATGTCAAATATAAGTTCAATAAAGTAACCCTGTTCCAAACAAAAATGTGTACTGTCATTTTTCGCAACCTCAGGAGTTACCCTGTCGTGCTGGTTGGGCTAACTGAGGTTTCACTTTTGAAGCAGCAGGACAAAAGAAATGCTGCAAGTGAGGTTAGAAATCTGCTCTGGAGTCAGTGTGGAAGCGCAAAAGTGCGAGTTACTCCATGGCCCATGCTGACATGAATAACAAGGACAGAACCTTATGTGGCAGTTTCTTTTCTCTTCCACTGGGAGTAAAAAGGACAAGTGAAGTGGACTTGCACGGTGCTAAGGAATGCATCCACAGCCCTCTCTTTGGAGGCACACGTGGATGTGCTCTCACCTGGCCTGCATGCACACTTTATGGTCCAGGACTTTAGAACCTAGTCACAGAATCTTCTGGGTTTTAAGAGCCACTGAAGAATGTGACAGGAAACCAGATTATACAGCGCCTACAATTTCCCTGACAGAGTTACTAGAATTAGCAGTACTTCTACAGCCAATTTCCCCTCTGCTCACCTGTCAGAATCAGTGCGGCATGCAAAGAATAGTTGTACCAGAACTGGCATTTTAACCCCTCACCCTTCACTGGAATGAAGTCACTAGCCTTAATGAACTGTGACCAGTATATCTGGATATCTTTTATCAGAAAAGTCTACTATGAGGCCCATTTCAAAATTACTTCATGGTCTAGATGGTAGTGGTGGTAGGAGTAGCAAAAGGCCAAGTGGCTTGGCCCTGTCTGACATTGCCCTCACAAATACTTCACAGAACACATGGTTTCCAATGCTCTCTTCTTTGGATATGGTCTAAAATCTCAAAGTACTGCAGACGGCCAGCCAAAAAGAGATTCATGATGCTCCCCGAAAGCTCTCTTTCTTTGACCAACAAATATTGTGATTCGAAAAGACTAACCACCTCAAAATTGTCTCTTGGGTTCTTATACCTCCAATTCCTGCATTTCTCATTGCAGCCTTAATGGAGTGCCTTTCACCCCAAACTGACTTTGTCCACAAAGTGCCCAGAAGGTATCATTGGTTCTAACTCCATCTGCTCGACTTTCAGACTGCCCTGAAATTGATGTGATAAGGAGTCCACTTTACCATTCTGTCTTCCCGCCGTGTACGTAAATGGTCTTGTCAAATGCTTGGAGGTTAATGTTTTGGCAGAATTCAGATTCCGGTAATCAGTAAAGATGGTCACAGGATGCAAAGTTCCGAGAAGATAGTGGGCTTCATTACAAGTGTGGCGGTCCAGAAACAAGGATGCCGGTAAGCTTCCCGGCACCCTTGCTTCTGGACTGCCACACTCCAAGCCTGCCTGCCGGGGATGCCGCGCCTGGCATGTTGGATCCTGCTGGGTGCAGCGGCCCCAGCAGGCAGAGTTGCCATAAAAGCAACAGCATCATCAGCGACGGTGCCGGTGCTTCCGAGTCCCCATTCCAATGGAGACCTATCGGACTATCTTCTAGGAACAATGTTCCTAGAAGATAGTGTCTCCATTCCTGGAATGCAGCCTTGGTGAGGAGCTACTTGTCCAACATGATGTAATTAGCCGCGGTATCCGGTAATATTTTCCCCATAGATATGGTCGCCAACATAATGCTGCCAGGATAAGGTTGTGGCGACATTTTATATGGTGACTATATTTGTGGGGTCAAGGTGAGCGGAGGCTGCGAGCGAGTCCCCCACTCCCCTTGAAAATAAAGGTGTTGGAGGTTGCAGCGGTGTCCCCCGCATTCAATGTAATAATGTTCCTGCAAAAAAAGGTGGCATCATTTTTTTCGAGGTGACATTTTTGCAGGGACATTATTATATGGAACCATTACCTCTGCTGCAGTTTGCATTGTAAAAAAAACAGCAGGATGTCTCTGACTTCATTCCTCTGTGTCTTCGAGAGAACATCCAAAATGGAGGCATCTGAATATACTAAAAATGGTTGTTGATTGCACTATTGGTCCAGAACAGAATCATTACTAAAGGAATCCAAATTGGAGATCCCCTTTGCCAGACAATTAAAACTTCATGATATCGATTGAAGTTGGCAAATACAAAAAACTTATATCTTGCACACTCTCCACAGAAGACCAATCAGTGCCTGACTTAGCCTGCCGCTTGCACTTGTGACAAAACAAAACACAAACATTCCAATACCCTGACATAAAACTGACATCTGCTGATGCAAGGGAGAAAGCGAGGGTGTGAGTTTTGCAAGAGAGGAGAGGAGGCGGAGCAGAAACCCCTAGAGTCGAAGAAGAGGATATGGAGCAAGAAAAATACTTAGATGAAGGTTGGAGAGGAGGAACACCTAAAGAGAAAGAGAGGTTAATGAGATGACAGAAGGGCTAGAGGAATAAATGAAAGCATAGAAGCGAGAACTGGAAGGAGGAAGCCAGGAGAAGAAAAGGATGGAGGAAAATGTAAAGCTTTTTACGATCTAGGGAAGAAAGGTGCCTCTAAGCTTGTAAAAATGGAGGCAGACCAAGGAACAGGAAATTGACAACAAGAGGAAAGAGGTAGTGTACCCCAAGAGAATATCCATTAACTTCTTCTCCAAAGAGGGAAGTTGAATGTAATTGCGTCTAGCAGTTTCTGCCATGTGTAATTCCAGACCCCCGTCAAACGATGCAAGGGTACTGAGATGGCGTTACCTGGTATGAGAATCTAGAAGGGCCACTGTTCATTCTGCATCAGCGAATAAAGAACTAGACCAAGAGAAAGGTTGGTTAAATACTATAGTGAAGTCCCAGAGACTATGCGTGGCTGTTTATCAATCAAGGTGAAGCCACTGACCCAGAAAGTGAAAGAAGCACTGACAACCCTGTTCCTAAAGTGCCAAATTAGAAAATATTGGTACATGTTTCTGAATCTGCACCACAGACATTCCAAGAGGAAAGTTTAAATTAAAAGTTTGGAGTAGTCTGTTAATACTTCAGCCATTACAGGATACACATTCCACATGGGAATATGGAAAACAAGTCTTTTAGTATTACCAAGCAGGAACGTTAAAACAAGCAGCAAAGCTGGTAGCTGCCAAGCCTGAACACCTCCTTATTTCAGCTGTCGAATAGTTGTAATGAAAACATGTGCATCTCAAGAAAGTGCTGCCTTCACCAATAAACATAAGTGTCTGAAAGGTAAGGAATCAGAACTAAACTTCATTTAAGGTAAATAGTTAGTCTGTGTTAACACCTGTATACAAATGCATTTGGAATGTTAAATATAAGTTCAATAAATTAACCCTGTTCCAAACAAACATGTGTACTGTCATTTTTCCCAACCTCGGGAGTTACCTTGTCGTGGTGGTTGGGCTTAACTGCGGTTTCATTTTCGAAGCAGCAGGACCAAAGACTCCCTCTTAGTATCAATCAGAAGGATTTGCTGTGATAATTAGCTGATTATGGGAGGACTAACATTTTTCCTGGGATACCTCATACCTTTCATAACTCTCTGTACTCTTGCTACTGGCAGTGGATTGAGCTTGCTTAGTTGGTAGGAGCAAAGGGAAACATTTTTTACAATGTATGCATTTCCCAGATCTGAAGCAGGGGCTGATAAAAAAATTGGATACTTCACAAATATTTTTCCTTCGAGAGTATTCATGTTTCTGAAAAACCTATAAGCAAGCACCTGTCTGCAATACTGGATCCTCTACCAGACTATGTAAATGATGAGCCATGATTACCCTCGTACTCGGAATGAGGCCCAATTGGATCTTATTCATTTCTGGAAACAAGTGAGGGGGTGGTGGCTCAATGCTCATCATCCAAGGAGGTGGATGCTGGATATCATGAGACCAGAGCGACTGGCCGACCTGGAAGAAGACCACGTGATGAGATTTTAGATCCACCGTTCAAGCACTGGTCCTATCCCACCTGGCTGGTGGCAATGCACACCTTGAAGGTCTCCTGTCATCTTTCCTTTTGCCCCCTGAGAAGGGTCCTAAATGTGGCTGCATGCCTCATCAAGGGTCTAGGCAGATACAACCACATCACCCTGGCTCTCATCAACCTTCACTGGCTCCCACTGCACACATGGATCACCTTGAAGTATTGCTGCATCATCTATAAGGCAGTCACCGTCAATTCACCCAGCTACCTTGAAGAGAAACTCAGCATCTCCCGAAGACAGCTCACCACCAGAAGCCAGGACATGTGCAGACTTCAAATCTGCTGTTGCAAAAATGGAAAGGACCAGAAAACAAGCCTTCTCTGCCTACGCCCCAGAACTATGGAACCTCCTCCCCATCAGCATCCGACTTGCCCCACGCTCCTACAATTCAGAAAAGAACTCAAGACACACCTATTCAAGGAATCTCTCTGCCTAAACACCTAGGCCATCAAATGGCCCCTCACGCCACCTGACTTGCTAGATGCTGCCCACCCCTGTCCTCCCTGGCACCCGGTACAGCTATATCCCACCTCAGTGCCCCTCTGTATCCCAGCGCAACGCTGTATATCTGTTCTGTTGTTACCTCTGAAAAGCACGCCGTTATGCATCTGTACTGTTGTATACCTCAGTAAAGCGTTACGTTAAGTATCTGTATTGTTGCATCCCTCTGTAAAGCGTGCCGTTGCTTCTGGAAGCTAGGGCTGTGCTCAGTGAATACCCTAATAATAATAATAATAATACTGTGAGGGATCCCGATGGAAAGTGAGTACAGACTAAGAGATAAACAATAAGAGTAATTGTGGCGTAATGGGGGTGGGAAGGGTCAAGCAGAAGTGACACATAATGAAAGGGGCCAGACCATGTGGGGATTTAAGTGAAAGGTCAGTTGGAGAAGGGTTGGACTAGATTGGGTGGTGGGCTGGTATTCATTTTGCAAACACTGACCAACGTGGTGATTCATGGAATAAATGTGCGCTGAAAACAGGGCGCATGCACGCATAATGCACGCAAGCATCTGTTTTCCGATTCATGGAACACATTGCGCGTGGCTTACCTGAAACCTGCGTGTAATCTGTGCGGGTCCAACACGTCACTGCGACACCACGAACGCCTTGCGTGATACGGCCAGCGAAGGTGCACACCGTCCAGCGCACACACCTAAAAAGGGGGCAGAACACGTGGAATGGGGAACAACAAGCAAAAATGTGGGTGTTACGGGTGAAGCACCGCAGTAAAATCCTCACAACACCCACATATGCCCTAACAACATGTATTCATGGAATCGAATAGGGCTCAACGGCGCGTGGGAAAAGATGTGCAAACCCGGAAACACGCACGCGACACGAAAGCTGGCGTAAGCGCCCCCGCGCACCAAAACCAATGCATAAAAGTGCACGCAAACAACTACGATGAATGTACCATTCCTTGCAGCAGTGAACGTGGTACACCGTGGGAGGAGGAGGAGGATAGCCAGGCCCCACATTTTTTCACCCAGGACCAGCCTTTTCGGGATGCCTGATGACCAGGTCTATGGCAGGTATAGGCTTCCACCTCAGATCATCCTAGACCTGGTTACTGAGTGGGAGGGTGACCTCACATCACGCACCCTTTGCTCGCAACCACTGAGCCCCTTTGAAAAGGTGCTCAATGTACTACATTTTCTGGCCACTGGGTCATTTCAGCGGACAACTGCCATAGTTGGGGGCGGCTCATTGGTGAGTACAAATGCCTGTGTATATGCGTGCATGTCACACACAGACAAATAGACAAACCCAACTAATGACAACCATTATCACCTCCCCAGGGGACAGGGCCTACCCTCTGAGCATCTACATGATGACGCCAATACGGAACCCAACCACACCGCCCAGGTAAGATACAACTTAGCCCATATTGCAACCAGGGCCATAGTGGAGCGCACATTCAGAGTGCTCCCTTGACCACTCTGGTGGACAGCTGCTATATTCACCACCAGTAGTAGGCATGATCCTTGTGGAAGTATGTGTCCTGCACAATGTTGCAACATGGCAGGGCGTACCGGTGGACATGGTGGTGTACCCACATCCCCAACCACATGCACGCCCGCTGCGCATGGGAGGGGAAAGGGCACATGGCAAGGCTGCCCGTACCCATCTTGTGACAAAATCTTTACCTAAAATCCCACCCATGCAGAGTGCACACAGGCCTGGCACATTCCAGGTGACAATCGATGATGACAAAGGGACAATCAACTGTCACAACCTTACCACCCTGAGAATGTGTCCATGTAAGTGCTACATTGTGTGCATCCCTAGCTACTTAAACCAACGCAATCCCATGTGACCAAAAGGCACACATTCAAGATGCAGTATGCCACTAACGCCATGCAAAACAGCAAATCCAAATACTGGTATGTCACCTAAACCCCTCCAAACCCATGTCACCCAGCAGACACACCACGCCGTGGCATGCAATGTACAAGGTCCAAAGTAAATGCACAGCACATGACACAACTGTCACAAAGTGCACATGGACAAATGGAAATAGGTCAGAAACAATTCCCTCTGACACATCAAAATGAAACCGTACACAGGAACATCCATTTACCAGTATAGCATATCATAAACACAGGACTCAACAGTGGCAATGTCAGACAGTGACCAATCACAATAGCACAAGTGCCTCAATGTGACAAAGCCACCACATGGACCCCTTCCATCTCGAGTATGTCTCTGCTAGCTAAAGGGGGCAAGGTAATACATGAAGATGTAACATGAAAAAATGCCCATTTACCAATATACAAACCAAAATGCATGCCAACCATGCACTGGACAAACAATCATGAATTCCCACTAGGGGTGTATACAGAGGTTGGACTTCATATTGGCCACATAAATGACGGAAGCCCAATGCCAATGTGTAAGTCACTGTCACACACTGCCCTCCTTGCAAGCCCATGGAAAGGGGAAGCAGGAGTGGCATATGTGTCTGGACCCCAAGCCACAAACACGAGACAAGCCTGTATGGGCCCAGCTGGAACACACAGTGGATGCCTTCGGATGCCATACAAAGCAACACACTGTTACATGAATGCACAATAGACAAAAAAATAGACATGCGTGGATCTTGAGAATTAAAAATAAAAACCTCCATGGCTTCAGGGCCTGCAAGGCTAGCCTATAGTGGGAGAGGTGTTGCCGCTGTCGGCACCCTCTGGTGTAACATTAGAAGGTGTGCGTGGTAAGGGAGGCTGACCATGCATAGCCCTGGTATGCTCTCAATGGCAGCAAGCATGCAGGCCTAAAAGGTCTGATCCTGCATAATGATGGTACAGAGGTGCCCATGCAGCACCTCACGTGTAGCATGGAGTTCCGCCTGCAAGACCTCCTGGGTTGCACGGAGTTCAGCCGAGATGTTCTGTGTCAGCTGCTCCATCTGCTATTCTGCCCGTCTACTGAGCTCCATCTGAAGTGTAGCCAGAGTAGATCTGATGGAGGTGTTCTCTTCCCTCAGGGCATCCCTTTGAGCCTCTACCTGTGCAGCTATGGCTGTGCACAGAGCCCCGAGTTCAGCCCGCCAGTCCCTGTTGGCGGCTAACATGTCCAGCCTGTGCGGGCGGCATATGGACCACACTGCCTGCTGTTCGAGCTCCATCTGCCTTTCGGGGGGAGAATGGAATTGGCCAGCATTTCCACGCCCTGAGCCATCAAGTCACATGATGCCCCCTGTTGCTGTGCAATGACATACATGGAATTCTCCCACACGTTGCCGGACACCACACCTGTCGGGCGCAATGATACCTGGTCCTTGCTGTGCTGGCGCTGCCTGTGGCTACAGGACTGCATTCCTCCCTTGCTGAGCTGCCCCAGGAACAGGAGCAAATAGTGTGGAGGGTGACCCTGCATTCGTAACCACCACAGATGGAGGTACCAGCAATGACTGGGGGTCTACCCCTCCTGCAGGTGTGTCAGACAGAATAGCATCCACAACAGAATCACTCACCTGCGACAGCAATGAGGGTTCAATGTCCGATTCTGCACCAGTGGCATAGGGCTCCTCAGAGGTGTACTCAGAGACACCCCTGGCCAGGATGGTCTGGAGCACCAATGGATGTTCGTGGACCACCACACCACGTCATCCAATGGTGCCTGGTTGGGGCTCTGAATACCCCCTCCACCATCTTCTCCTCCTCCACGTCCTCCTCCACTGCATCCCATGCCTCATCACCTGCAGAAAATCAAAAGAAGACATGAACACACATGTTAACAGCATAGGCCACACACATAGGTATCACAGTGTTGACAGCCAACACATGAACCAGCCATGTCACACATGACACAAACTCAGGCACGCAGTGTCAATGAAATGGAAGGGGATCCTGAAAGAAGACATGGATGTGTGTGAAATGGCAAAATAAGACATGTACTGCATGGCGCATAGCTCCTGCATTACACTCAAGCTTGTGACTGGCATATTCCTTCCACAAACATGACAGATGCCAACACATAGATGGCACGTAGCATAGCCATGCCCGAACTGTCAACCAGACCCTGATGGAAGCTCAATACTACTCTCCATTAGCCATATACAATGCATGTCATTTGACATTTCATTGAAATCACTATGGCTGCAACGACGCTAGGGTGTTGAAATACAGTGAAGGAAGGCACATGGATTCATCAATGGCAGGTCACTTTGACATCACGCAAGTAAATAGGCATGTGGAAGGGGAGAACAAGGTTCAGAGGTGTGTGGGTGAAGTGCAATACATGCAAACTGTGTGTACGGCCCCAAACTATCATTGAGAACACAGAGGCAGTAATGTGAATGTAGTGGACTGATGGCAGTGTAATGACAAGTGCAGTCATTCTGTGTAAATTGTTGGTAGTGGGTTGTAGGGATACAGTAAACCCTACCCCCAAGGGCGGGCAATGGCTTGGAGGCAGTGCATGGCTCAAAATGGTTGCTCAGATTACCGTGTTGTAGCAGACAGTGTGGGCAGGTGTCAGTTGCATTCTTTCAGTCATCTGGGACTACAGCAGAGGAGAGGAGGACAGTAAGCACAAGACATGAGGAAGCATCAGAAGTGCCGCCAGACCCAGAGCAGCTACAACAGAAGTTGCATAGAGGCAGGGAGGCTGTACCAGAGGCAGGCTTCCCCTCGACACAGACGAGAACCCTAAACTAATGTCCATGAGGAGCAACTGGCCCTGAGTGAGCAGGAAAGGGATGATCAAATACCATTAGAAGGAAGCAAACACTGGAGATGGAGTGGAATAGATGCTTGCCCAGGACCCATATGGACCTGCTGGGAATGCAGAGGGACCAGGAATGAACACTCATAGCCACTTTGAGCCTTTGCCAGCCGCACAGTCCGAGTGATATACCCTGCACCAAGGCCAAAGGACGTTCCACACAGTCCAGGTCTGGCAGAGTTGCAGAGGGAAGAGTGTATATTCACAGAAATTCAGGTACAGCCTGTTGGAGTAGTCCGCCATCAGAATCACCAGCCCATGAAGACAGTGAGCTGCTGGGGGATGGAGAGGTAAGGAAGAATGCCTCTGAGAAGGTGAGTGTTGAGTGGAAGATCATCACAGGCTATCCGCGACCATAGGTTGGAGAAAGAATAGGGCCAAGAGAGGATGCACAGAGATGGTCATGGAAGGAGGGAGCAGCTGTGGGGATGGGGATTGCCTCTGTGTGCAGGACATGGTTTGTATGCAGTCTGCATGACAACAAGCAAGTATCAGTCCAACATCACATGGGTCACATGTGGCAGTCATGTCAGGTCAATGTAGCTTGAACTGGCAGACAATCATAACACATTACCCAAGCAACATACACATGGCCTGGACATGGCCTGGACACACACGCATCACCACTCACTGGACATTGGCCCTCATTACGATTCTGGCGGTAGCCGTGCCAGAAAAACCGGCAGGCTGCCGCCAGACTCGTAGTGAATTATCACCTCCGTGGTGGCTGGAATCACTGGGGCATTACAACCCCAGTGACCCGGTAATTCCGGAGGCGGCATTCCGTTAATCCCCATTCCCATGGAGTCATGGGGATGGGGACCATGGAAACACTGGCACCGTAAATAACGGTGTTGGTGTTTCCATTTCCGTCTGCAGGTGGGTGGCATTACTCCCGCCAGTTCAGACCTGGCAGGAGTGACACCACCTGCCTGCAGAACTCGTAGTGTGCCAGTCCAGAAACAACGGTGGCGGTGGGTTTACTGCCACCGTTGTTTCTTGACTGGCAGGGTCATAATGAGGCCCATTGTCTCATAATTTGGCAGGTCTCCCACGCCTTGGAGTGTGATGAAATTACCAGCGATCTCCTCATGTGCAGTGAGTTCATCATCCCCTGGTGGTGTCCCACTGCCAGTCACCAGAGTGGAGGCGAACTTTGCAGCCAGCTTGTCTTTCGCTCAGTATCAGAGGTCATTCCAATGCTTAATGACATCATCTGCTGTGCACCTCTCATGTCCCAAGGCACTGATATAGTCTGCGAGGCACTGCCAGTGGGCCCTATGCTGAGCAGGCGTATGTGTGCTCCCTGTCCGCACCAGCATGTCGTGGCTGTGAACCAACACGTAGTCCACAAGTGCGTCCAGTTCCTCATTACAGAAACTCTGCTTTCTTGACGTGTTGGACTCCTGAGCCGTGTCTGGGGACCCAGCCTGTGCCGCTAGAGCATGCTTCTTCCTCTTGCGAGGTGGTGCGGACCCTCTCTGGTCAGTAGGGGCTGAAGTGCAGGTGGACTGGCCAATGGAATCAGGCAATGACATCACAACCGAAGGTCCAACTGCAGGTATTTGCAGCTGGGTGCTGTTGCCAGACCCTGCACCGCACCTTCCTTGGTCCAAGGTCCGGGACCAATACAGTCTTGCCTGTGTGACCCAGAGCCGGGGTGGTGGTAGCTGCAGCTGCCCCTGCAGCTTCCACACCCTGGCTGCTCGGGACAGCAGATGACACTGCTGCTCCAGATCCATGTGGCCTGGTGACAGCAACTCACAACCGAAGGTCCAACTGCAGGTATTTGCAGCTGGGTGCTGTTGCCAGACCCTGCACCGCACCTTCCTTGGTCCAAGGTCCGGGACCAATACAGTCCTGCCTGTGTGACCCAGAGTCGGGGTGGTGGTAGCTGCAGCTGCCCCTGCAGCTTCCACACCCTGGCTGCTCGGGACAGCAGATGACACTGCTGCTCCAGATCCATGTGTCCTGGTGACAGCAACTTGCACCACACGTGGCTTGGTCTTCCGTACATGGAAATTTGCCATTGAGTCACCCTGTGCCTGTTCCGGTACCACTGCAGTCCGGGAGGGCTCACCCTGAGCCTGGAGCTGCAGCTTCCACACCCTGGCTGCTGGGGACAGCAGATGGCACTGATCGTCGGGTCTGACGGGTGCTGGGGATGTCAGGAGCAGCTGCATCTCCCTAACCCGCTTGGGTGGGGAGCATAGCTATCCCTGCATGGGCCGGGGCACCTTGCCCTCATTGACCAGCCTGGCCACATCGCCCACCTTGTCCACCTTGGCCACCACAGCCAGCCTGGCCACCTCACCCACCGCGGCCACCTCTGGGAGGTCACCCAGCTTTGCCTCCCTTACCACTTGTTGCCCTCCCAGTCATGGCACTGATGTACAAGCGCAATGGGAGGTGCAGACAACAATTGTCCTGGGCAATTGGAATGAGGGGGCAGGGTACGTGATGGAAAACGTACCACTGTGCTCCTGCAAGGCTGTATGTGACCCATGGGGAAAAGATAATGTGACACGGAACACTCAGGCACCCCAAAAACAAAAACAAACGTTCATGCGACCCCTCGGTAGCCCACGTGTGATGAAAAAACCACAGTGGGAAAAATGCATGCGCAACTCACTGTCTGCTTGGAAAAATGAAGAAAAACACACATGCAAGAGTAGGCAACTCCCCCGCCAAAACAAGACGTACTCCATGAAAGGCACGTACATTGCACTGTTGTCCTACGCGGGCCTTTAACCTGTACTGAACGGCAACGCCCAACATCCAGCGTGCGTCATGTAACTTCCGCGCTTAGGGCCTTTCCTCTGATTACACACTAACGTGCTGTTTCTGCACATACAGAGTCACTCTGTTTCCGGCTGGCCACGTGAAAGAACAGGGAAGACCCACACTCCTGCCCACAAGGCCATTTACCTGCCTCCAACTGCCCCGAGCTGCCTCCTAGAGCCATCTGTTGCTGCCAGCCCACTCTGTGAGCCTGCTGCCCACGTGCTCAACATTGGTGCGTGCTCTGAAGCCATTGCCAGTGATGCTGTTGTTATGAACACCTCTGCTAATCCTGAAGACTCCCGGCTGCCATTCCATCGCTCCACAGCCAAGCCCCAGTACCACCTGCCCACCCACACATGCCTCGGGGGTTGCCATGTCTGACCCATCTCCATCTGAGGCAAGTGACAACCCCCCAGCAGAGAGGCAGAGGGCTGTCAGCTTCTCTTCCACAGAAGTTGGCATCCTGGTGGAGCAAGTCCTGGGGCATTATGATGCCCTCTTCCCTGGACCATTGCAAGTCGACAAGAAAGGACGGAGTAAGATCTGGGCGCACATCGTGGGTGCCATCCACGCGGAGGTGGTTGCACCCCACGCCTACCGACATGTCCGTAAGCGCTGGGAAGACTTCAGGTCCAGGACCCTCAACAAGGCCTGGCATCTCCTCAAGGCTGGTGATGATCGAGCGAGGTGCCGGGGCCGGTTGACTAACGATGAGATGCAGGTCCTGGAGCGCATCGACCCAGCGCTGTACGCGCAGATCTTGGAGTCTGGATTCGACTGGTAAGTGTTCATGTGTTCTTGTCCACCATAGTGTATGTGCATGTTGAGGTGTGCACCTTGCCCTTATGTCTGGCATGCCTCCTGTACAGATGCCTGTGTGCATGTCCCTGACAGTGTTGCATGTGAGTCCATTCAAGCATGTTCCACATTAATGGTGTGTGTGTTGCAATGTGTGATGTGCACCAGCAAGTAATGGCTCGCACATGTTTGCATACCTGTGTCTGGACTGGTTAATGCGAGAGGTGTGACAGATGGGTGCTTATGTCAACATCATGAGCATGCATGATGTACATATGCGTGTGTCTGAGTAGTGAGGGTCTGACTGCAAAACACTCAGCGTGTATGTTACTTGAGTTCCTGATTGGTTATTTCCTCATGCTGCAAATTTGCACTCGAGTAAACTGTGATGTGATATCTCTATGGCCTGCCTCATGACTGTCAGGTGACGTGTGTGGAAGAGATGTGTATGTCACATGATGCGTGTGAAGTGATTCCACAATTGTGATCTTGTGTCAGTGCCTTGTCCATGGGTGTAGATGTCTGTTGTGAATGACAGACATGCTTGTGCCTGTGTGTATTGGAGGGCAATGATGGTTGTGACCTTTGACAGTGCCACTGATGTACATTTGCATTGTGACAGACAGACATATGTTCAGTAGCCTGATGTTTGTGTTCCATGTATCCCTATCCACAGCGGCGATGGAGGAAGAGGGCAGAGATGGCGCTGTGGAGCCCCGCAGCAGGGATTTCTCTACCAACATCTTCGGGCAGCGAGGAGACTGGTGCTGTGTCCACAACAACAGCCGCAGCTGCTGAGGGAAGGCACAAGAGGGTGAAGTCAATCGTGGGCTCCTCAGCAGCAGCAGGGACAGGGGGGACCACACAGGGGCAATCTAATACAGAAGACAATGGGGAGTCATCCATGTTGGTGGTGGACGAGGAGGAGGAGGAGGCCACATCAGCCCAGCACATGGGGCCCGGCGGGGGTGTTGAGGTAGGTGTGACTGGTGCAGTCCAGGATCAAGGGCCGGAGGCAGTGCAGGTCACTGTGGAGGGACCTTTGACTGACCTTGTCCCTGACTCGGCGACTGCATCAGTATGCACCTGCGGGCATGCCTCAGGCCGGATCCGTCCGCAGGTAGCGGATGCATCCACGGAAATGGATCTTCCACTACCTGCGGATGAAGCAATTCATGATGAGGGGAGAGCACAGGTCCGCAGAGTTCGACCATGCCCTGGCCGATACTCTTGGGGGAAATGGTGAGTCGTAGGACTAGCCTGTTGCCTTTGTAAATAGTTCATTAGGGTTAGGTTTCCTTTTTTTTGTTTTAATTTGCAGTTCACGAACTTTGATCCGCATCTTGTAAATAGTTCTTTCTTCATGTGTTTCTTTCGGATTTGGATTTATGTTTTGGGATCATGGACCCTGTAGCTTTGTATATAGTTGCACCAAAACATTTTTGGGCCGTTTTTATCTATCATGGAGAAATGTTTTTTTTATTATTTCTATTTGCAATTTGAGAGGCATCATTGGACATGGACCAGTTTTGTGTTTTAAATTTTTTTGCCATCACATTTTTTTTGCCATTTTATTTTCATTTAGATTACATTCAGACTTTTACGTTAATACATTTTTATACCTTGCAATCAAAGTGGTGTCTGCTCTCAATGGTTTGGTGCATGTCTCACTCTTCCTTGGCTCAGTTACGTGTCCCTGCTGTTGAGCTATGTTGTTCATGTGTGTGCAAACATGCATGTGTGAATTTGTGATTGCCATGCCATGTGGCATGTACTGGGGAGTACAACCAATGAATGGGTGTTGTGGTGCACTGTGGGCAGGCAGTGTGTGGTGGCATTTTAGTGGACATATGCTACACGATTGCATGTTGGGCCAATGTGTTGGAGGGGTGGGGGGCATGAGTCGGGGCCTTCCTGTAGGTTGCCGTCACTGGTGGGGGTGGGGGGACATGAGTCTGGGACTGCCTGCAGGTTGCCATAACTGGTGGGGCCTGGGGGGACATGAGTCGGGGCCTGCCTGCAGGTTGCTGTCACTGGTGGGGGCTTGGGGGACATGAGTCGTTGCCTGCCTGCAGCTTGCCGTCACTGGTCGGGGGTGGTGGGGCATGAGTCAGGGCCTGCCTGCAGGTTGCCGAAACTGGTTGGGGTGAGGTGACATGAATCGGGGGCTGTCTGCAGGTTGCCGTCATTGGTGGGGGTGGGAGGACATGAGTCGGTGCCTGCTTGCAGGTTGCCATCACTCGTGGGGGGTTAGGGAGGACATGAGTCTGGGCCTGCCTGCAGGTTGCCATCACTGGTGGGGGTGGGGGGACATGAGTCGGGGCCTGCCTGCAGGTAGCTGTCACTGGTGGGGGTGGGGGGACATGAGTCAGGGACTGCGTGCAGGTTGCTGTCACTGGTGGAGTTGGGGGGACATGAGTCGGGGCCTGCCTGCAGGTTGCCGTCACTGGTGGGGGGACGTGAGTCGGGGGCCTGCCTGCAGGTTGCCGTCACTGGTGGAGGTGGGGGACATGAGTCAGGGCCTGCCTGCAGGTTGCAGTCACTGGTGGGGGGTTGGGGGCATGAGTCACGGCCTGCCTACAGGTTGCCGTCACTGGTGGGGGGTGGGGGGGACAAGAGTCGGGACCTGCTTGCAGCTTGCCCTCACTGGTGGGGGGACATGAGTCGGGGTCTCCCTGCAGGTTGCGATCAGTGGTGTGGGTAGGGGGATGTGAGTCGGGGCCTGCCTGCAGGTTGCTGTCACTGGTGGGGTGTGGGGGACGTGAGTTGGGGCCTGCCTGCAGGTTGCCGCCACTGGTGGGGGTTTAGGGAGGACATGAGTCTGGTCCTGCCTACAGGTTGCTGTCACTGGTGGGGGTGGGGGACATGAGTCGGTGCCTGCCTGCAGGTTGCCGTCACTGGTGGGGGGCTAGGGAGGACATGAGTCTGGTCCTGCCTACAGGTTGCTGTCACTGGTGGGGGTGGGGGGACATGAGTTGGGGCCTGCCTGCATGTTGCCGTCACTGGTGGGGGGACGTGAGTCGGGGCTTGCCTGCAGGTTACCGTCACTGGTAGGGGTGGGGGGACGTGAGTCGGGCCTGCCTGCAGGTTGCCGTCACTGGTGGGGGTGGGGGACATGAGTCAGGGCCCGCCTGAAGGTTGCAGTCACTGGTGGGGGGGCATGAGTCAGGGCCTGCCTGCAGGTTGCAGTAACTGGTGGGGGATGGGGGGACATGAGTCGGGGCCTGCCTACAGGTTGCCATCACTGGTGGGGGTGGGGGGATGTGAGTCAGGGCCTGCCTGAAGGTTGCAGTCACTGGTGGGGGGGCATGAGTCGGTGCCTGCTTGCAGGTTGCCATCACTGGTGGGGGGTTATGGAGGACATGAGTCTGGGCCTGCCTGCAGGTTGCCATCACTGGTGGGGGTGGGGGGACAAGAGTCGGGGCCTGCCTGCAGGTAGCTGTCACTGGTGGGGGTGGGGGGACATGAGTCAGGGACTGCCTGCAGGTTGCTGTCACTGGTGGGGTTGGGGGGACATGAGTCGGGGCCTGCCTGCAGGTTGCCGTCACTGGTGGGGGTGGGGGACATGAGTCAGGGCCTGCCTGCAGGTTGCTGTCACTGTTGGGGGGTGGGAGGCATGAGTCATGGCCTGCCTACAGGTTGCCGTCACTGGTGGGGGGTGGGGGGACAAGAGTCGGGACCTGCTTGCAGCTTGCCCTCACTGGTGGGGGGACATGAGTCGGGGTCTCCCTGCAGGTTGCGATCAGTGGTGTGGGTAGGGGGATGTGAGTCGGGGCCTGCCTGCAGGTTGCTGTCACTGGTGGGGTGCGGGGGACGTGAGTTGGGGCCTGCCTGCAGGTTGCCGCCACTGGTGGGGGGTTAGGGAGGACATGAGTCTGGTCCTGCTTGCAGGTTGCCATCACTGGTGGGTGTGGGGTGACATGAATCGGGGGCTGTCTGCAGGTTGTTGTCATTGGTGGGTGTGGGAGGACATGAGTCGGTGCCTGCCTACAGGTTGCCGTCACTGGTGGGGGGTTAGGGAGGACATGAGTCTGGTCCTGCCTACAGGTTGCTGTCACTGGTGGGGGTGGGGGGACATGAGTCGGGGCCTGCCTGCATGTTGCCGTCACTGGTGGGGGGACGTGAGTCGGGGCCTGCCTGCAGGTTACCGTCACTGGTGGGGGTGGGGGGACGTGAGTCGGGCCTGCCTGCAGGTTGCCGTCACTGGTGGGGGTGGGGGACATGAGTTAGGGCCTGCCTGAAGGTTGCAGTCACTGGTGGGGGGCATGAGTCAGGGCCTGCCTGCAGGTTGCCGTCACTGGTGGGGGATGGGGGGACAGGAGTCGGGGCCTGCCTGCAGGTTACGATCGCTGGTGGGGGTGGGGGGATGTGAGTCGGGGCCTGCCTGCAGGTTGCCATCACTGGTAGGGGCTGGGGGGATGTGAGTAGGGGCATTTCTGCAGGTTGAATTCACTGGTGGGGGGTGGGGGTACGTGAGTCAGGGCCTGTCTGCAGGTTGCTGTCACTGGTGGGGGACATGAGTTGAGGCCTGCCTCCAGGTTGCCGTCACTGGTGGGGTGGGGGGACATGAGTCGGGGCCTGCCTGCAGGTTGCCGTCACTGGTGGGGGCTGGAGGGACATGAGTCGAGGCCTGCCTGCAGGTTGCTGACACTGGTGGGGGCTGGGGGGACATGAGTCGGTGCCTGCCTGCAGGTTGCCGTCACTGGTGGGGGGTTAGGGAGGACATGAGTCTTGTCCTGCCTACAGGTTGCTGTCACTGGTGGGGGTGGGTGGACATGAGTCGGGGCCTGCCTGCATGTTGCCGTCACTGGTGGGGGGACATGAGTCGGGGCCTGCCTGCAGGTTACCGTCACTGGTGGTGGTGGGGGCACATGAGTCGGGCCTGCCTGCAGGTTGCCGTCACTGGTGGGGGTGGGGGACAGGAGTCAGGGCCTGCCTGAAGGTTGCAGTCACTGGTGGGGGGGCATGAGTCAGGGCCTGCCTGCAGGTTGCCGTCACTGGTGGGGGATGGGGGAACATGAGTCGGGGCCTGCCTGCAGGTTGTGATCGCTGGTGGGGGTGGGGGGATGTGAGTCGGGGCCTGCCTGCAGGTTGCCATCACTGGTAGGGGCTGGGGGGATGTGAGTCGGGGCATTTCTGCAGGTTGACTTCAATGGTGGGGGGTGGGGGTACGTGAGTCAGGGCCTGTCTGCAGGTTGCCGTCACTGGTGGGGGACATGAGTCGAGGCCTGCCTCCAGGTTGCCGTCACTGGTGGGGTGGGGGGACGTGAGTCGGGGACTGCCTGCAGGTTGCCGTCACTGGTGGGGGCTGGAGGGACATGAGTCAAGGCCTGCCTGCAGGTTGGTGTCACTGGTGGGGGTTGGTGGGACATGAGTCGTGGCCTGCGTGCAGCTTGCCGTCACTGGTCGGGGGTGGGGGGACATGAGTCAAGTCCTGCATGCAGGTTGCTGAAAATGGTCGGGGTAGGGTGACATGAATCGGGGGCTGTCTGCAGGTTGCCGTCATTGGTGGGGGTGGCAGGACGTGAGTCGGTGCCTGCCTGCAGGTTGCTGTCACTGGTGGGGGTGGGGGGACATGAGTCTGGGCCTGCCTCCAGGTTGCCATCACTGGTTGGGGTGGGGGGACATGAGTCGGGGCCTGCTTGCAGGTTGCCATCACTGGTGGGTGTGGGGTGACATGAATCGGGGGCTGTCTGCAGGTTGCCGTCATTGGTGGGGGTGGGAGGACATGAGTCGGTGCCTGCCTGCAGGTTGCCGTCACTGGTGGGGGGTTGGGTAGGACATGAGTCTGGTCCTGCCTGAAGGTTGCTATGACTGGTGGGGGTGGGGGGACATGAGACGGGGCCTGCCTGCAGGTTGCCGTCACTGGTGGGGGGACGTGAGTCGGGCCTGCCTGCAGGTTACCGTCACTGGTGGGGGTGGGGGGACGTGAGTCGGGCCTGCCTGCAGGTTGCCGTCACTGGTGGGGGTGGGGGACATGAGTCAGGGCCTGCCTGCCGGTTGCAGTCACTGGTGGGGGGCATGAGTCGG
This sequence comes from Ambystoma mexicanum, assembly GCF_040938575.1. Taxonomy (NCBI): domain Eukaryota; kingdom Metazoa; phylum Chordata; class Amphibia; order Caudata; family Ambystomatidae; genus Ambystoma; species Ambystoma mexicanum. Next base: position 548,277,155 of record NC_090941.1, on the reverse strand, counting down.
GGCCTGCCTGCAGGTTGCTGTCACTGGTGGGGGGTGGGAGGACATGAGTCGGGGCCTGCCTGCAGCTTGCCCTCATTGGTGGGGGGTGGGGGGACATGTGTCGGGGCCTGCCTGCAGCTTGCCGTCACTGGTGGGGTTTGGGGGGACTGAGTCGGGTCCTGTCTGCAGGTTGCGATCACTGGTAGGGGTGGGGGGATGTGAGTCGGGGCCTGCCTGCAGGTTGCCGTCACTGGTAGGGGCTTGGGGGATGTGAGTCGGGGCCTGTTTGCAGGTTGCCATCACTGGTGGGGGACCTGAGTCAAGGCCTGCCTGCAGGTTGCCATCACTGGTGGGCGTGCCATCACTGGGGGGACATGAGTCGGGGCCTGCCTGCAGGTTGCTGTCACTGGTGGGGGGTGGGGGACATGAGTCGGGGCCTGCCTGCAGGTTGCCGCCACTGGTGGGGGGTTAGGGAGGACATGAGTCTGGTCCTGCTGCAGGTTGCCATCACTGGTGTGGGTGACATGAATCGAGGGCTTTCTGCAGGTTGCCGTCATTGGTGGGGGTGGGAGGACATGAGTCGGTGCCTGCCTGCAGGTTGCCGTCACTGGTGGGGGGTTAGGGAGGACATGAGTCTTGTCCTGCCTGCAGGTTGCTGTGACTGGTGGGGGTGGGGGGACATGAGTCGGGGCCTGCCTGCAGGTTGCCGTCACTGGTGGGGGTGAGGGGACATGAGTCAGGGACTGCCTGCAGGTTGCTTTCACTGGTGGGTTTGGGGGGACATGAGTCGGGGCCTGCCTGCAGGTTGCCATCACTGGTGGGGGGTTAGGGAGGACATGAGTCTTGTCCTGCCTGCAGGTTGCTGTGACTGGTGGGGGTGGGGGGACGTGAGTCGGGGCCTGCCTGCAGGTAGCTGTCACTGGTGGGGGTGAGGGGACATGAGTCAGGGACTGCCTGCAGGTTGCTGTCACTGGTGGGTTTGGGGGGACATGAGTTGGGGCCTGCCTGCAGGTTGCCGTCACTGGTGAGGGGATGTGATTCGGGGGCCTGCCTGCAGGTTGCCGTCACTGGTGGGGGTGGGGGACATGAGTCAGGGCCTGCCTGCAGGTTGCAGTCACTGGTGGGGGGCGGGGGGGCATGAGTCATGGCCTGCCTACAGGTTGCCGTCACTGGTGGGCGGTGGGGGGACAAGAGTCGGGACCTGCTTGCAGCTTGCTCTCACTGGTGGGGGGACATGAGTTGGGGTCTCCCAGCAGGTTGCGATCAGTGGTGTGGGTAGGGGGATGTGAGTCGGGGCCTGCCTGCAGGTTGCTGTCACTGGTGGGGTGTGGGGGACGTGAGTCGGGGCCTGCCTGCAGGTTGCCGCCACTGGTGGGGGGTTAGGGAGGACATGAGTCTGGTCCTGCCTGCAGGTTGCCATCACTGGTGGGTGTGGGATGACATGAATCGGGGGCTGTCTGCAGGTTGCTGTCATTGGTGGGGGTGGGAGGACATGAGTCGGTGCCTGCCTGCAGGTTGCCGTCACTGGTGGGGGGTTAGGGAGGACATGAGTCTGGTCCTGCCTACAGGTTGCCGTCACTGGTGGGGGTGGGGGGACATGAGTCGGGGCCTGCCTGCATGTTGCCGTCACTGGTGGGGGGACGTGAGTCGGGGTCTGCCTGCAGGTTACCATCACTGTTGGGGGTGGGGGGACGTGAGTCGGGCCTGCCTGCAGGTTGCCGTCACTGGTGGGGGTGGGGGACATGAGTTAGGGCCTGCCTGAAGGTTGCAGTCACTGGTGGGGGGGCATGAGTCTGGTCCTGCCTACAGGTTGCCGTCACTGGTGGGGGATGGGGGGACATGAGTCGGGGCTTGCCTGCAGGTTGCGATCGCTGGTGGGGGTGAGGTGATGTGAGTCGGGGCCTGCCTGCAGGTTGCCATCACTGGAAGGGGCTGGGGGGATGTGAGTCTGGGCCTTTCTGCAGGTTGACTTCACTGGTGGGGGTACGTGAGTCAGGGCCTGTCTGCAGGTTGCCCTCACTGGTGGGGGACATGAGTCGAGGACTGACTCCAGGTTGCCGTCACTGGTGGGGTGGGGGGACATGAGTCGGGGACGGCCTGCAGGTTGCCGTCACTGGTGGGGGCTGGGGGGACATGAGTAGAGGCCTGCCTGCAGGTTGCTGTCACTGGTGGGGGTTGGGGGACATGAGTCATGGCCTGCCTGCAGCTTGCCGTCACTGGTCGGGGGTGGGGGGACATGAGTCAAGTCCTGTCTGCAGGTTGCCGAAAATGGTCGGGGTAGGGTGACATGAATTGGGGGATGTCTGCAGGTTGCCGTCATTGGTGGGGGTGGGAGGACATGAGTCAGTGCCTGCCTGCAGGTTGCTGTCACTGGTGGGGGTCGGGGGACATGAATCTGGGCCTGCCTCCAGGTTGCCGTCACTGGTGGGGGTGGGGGGACACGAGTCGGGGCCTGCCTGCAGGTTTCCATCAGTGGTGGGTGTGGCGTGACATGAATCGGGGGCTGTCTGCAGGTTGCCGTCATTGGTGGGGGTGGGAGGACATGAGTCAGGCCTGCCTGCAGCTTGCCGTCACTGGTGGGGGTGGGAGAACATGAGTCGGTGCCTGCCTGCAGGTTGCCGTCACTGGTGGGGGGTTAGGGAGGACATGATTCTGGTCCTGCCTGCAGGTTGCTGTGACTGGTGGGGGTGGGGGGACATGAGTCGGGGCTTGCCTGCTGGTTGCTGTCACTGGTGGGGGGCCGTGAGTCGGGGCCTGCCTGCAGGTTACTATCACTGGTGGGGGTGGGGGGACGTGAGTCGGGCCTGCCTGCAGGTTGCCGTCACCGGTGGGGGTGGGGGGCATGAGTCGGGGCCTGCCTGCAGGTTGCCGTCACTGGTGGGGGGTGGCGGGACAATGGTCAGGCCTGCCTGCAGCTTGCCTTCACTGGTGGGGGGTGGGGGGACATGTGTTGGGGCCTGTCTGCAGGTTGCAATAACTGGTGGGGGTGGGGGGATGTGAGTCGGGGCCTGCCTGCAGGTTGCCGTCATTGGTAGGGGCTGGGGAGATGTGAGTCGGGGCCTTTCTGCAGGTTGACTTCACTGGTGGTGGGGTGAGGGTACGTGAGTCGGGGCCTGTCTTCAGGTTGCCGTCACTGGTGGGGGACCTGAGTCGAGGCCTGCCTGCAGGTTGCCGTCACTGGTGGGCGTGCCATCACTGGTGGGGGTGGGGGGACATGAGTCAGGGCCTGCCTGCAGGTTGCTGTCACTGGTGGGGTTGGGGGGACGTGAGTCGGGGCCTGCCTGCAGGTTGCTGTCACTGGTGGGGGGTGGGGGACATGAGTCGGCGCCTGCCTGCAGGTTGCCGCCACTGGTGGGTGGTTAGGGAGGACATGAGTCTGGTCCTGCCTGCAGGTTGCCATCACTGGTGGGTGTGGGTGACATGAATCGGGGGCTTTCTGCAGGTTGCCGTCATTGGTGGGGGTCGGAGGACATGAGTCGGTGCCTGCCTGCAGTTTGCCGTCACTGGAGGGGGGTTAGGGAGGACATGAGTCTGGTCCTGCCTGCAGGTTGCTGTGACTGGTGGGGGTGGGGGGACATGAGTCGGGGCCTGCCTGCAGGTTGCCGTCACTGGTGGGGGGACGTGAGTCGGGGCCTGCCTGCAGGTTACCGTCACTGGTGGGGGTGGGGGGACGTGAGTCGGGCCTGCCTGCAGGTTGCCGTCACTGGTGGGGGTGGGGGACATGAGTCAGGGCCTGCCTGTAGGTTGCAGTCACTGGTTGGGGGGCATGAGTCAGGGCCTGCCTGCAGGTTGCTGTCACTGGTGGGGGGTGGGGGGACATGAGTCGGGGCCTGCCTGCAGCTTGCCGTCACTGGTGGGGGTTCGGGGGACGTGAGTCGGGGCATGCCTGCAGGTTGCGATCACTGTTAGGGGTGGGAGGAGTGAGTCGGGGCCTGCCTGCAGGTTGCCATCACTGGTAGGGGCTGGAGCGATGCGAGTCGGGGTCTTTCTGCAGGTTGATTTCACTGGTGGGGGGGCGGGGGTACGTGAGTCAGGGCCTGTCTGCAGGTTGCCGTCACTGGTGGGGGACATGAGTCGAGGCCTGGCTGCAGGTTGCCGTCACTGGTGGGGGTGGGGGGACATGAGTCTGAGCCATCTGCAGCTGACAGCGCACTCTGTGAGCCTGCTGCCCACTTGCCCAACATTGTAGTGCGTGCTCTGAAGCCATTGCCAGTGATCCTGTTGTTATGACCACCTCTGCTAATCCTGAAGACTCCCGGCTGCCATTCCATCGCTCCACAGCCAAGCCTCAGGACCACCTGCCCACCCACACCTGCCTCGGGGGTTGCTATGTCTGACCTATCTCCATCTGAGGCAAGTGACAACCCCCCAGCAGAGAGGCAGAGGGCTGTCAGCTTCTCTTCCACAGAAGTTGGCATCCTGGTGGAGCAAGTCATGGGGCATTATGATGCCCTCTTCCCTGGACTATTGCGAGTCGACAAGAAAGGACGGAGTAAGATCTGGGTGGACATCTTGGGTGCCATCCACGCGGAGGGGTTGGCACCCCACGCCTACCGACATGTCCGTAAGCGCTGGGAAGACTTCAGGTCCAGGACCCTCAACAAGGCCTGGCGCCTCCTCAAGGCTGGTGATGATCGAGCGAGGTGCCAGGGCCGGTTGACTAACGATGCGATGCAGGTCCTGGAGCGCATCGACCCAGCGCTGTACGCGCAGATCTTGGAGTCTGGAGTCGACTGGTAAGTGTTCATGTGTTCTTGTCCACCATAGTGCATGTGCATGTTGAGGTGTGCACCTTGCCCTTATGTCTGGCATGCCTCCTTTACAGATGCCTGTGTGCATGTCCCTGACAGTGCTGCATGTGAGTCCATTCAAGCATGTTCCACATTAATGGTGTGTGTGTTGCAATGTGTGATGTGCACCAGCAAGTAATGGCTCGCACATGTTTGCATACCTGTGTCTGGACTGGGCAATGCGAGAGGTGTGACACATGGGTGCTTATGTCAACATCATGAGCATGCATGTTGTACATGAGCGTGTGTCTGAGTAGTGAGGGTCTGACTGCACAACACTCAGCGTGTATGTTACTTGAGTTCCTGATTGGTTATTTCCTCACGATGCAAATTTGCACTCGAGTACACTGTGACGTGATATCTCCATGGCCTGCCTCATGACTGTCAGGTGATGTGTGTGGAAGAGATGTGTATGTCACATGATGCGTGTGAAGTGATTCCACAATTGTGATCTTGTGTCAGTGCCTTGTCCATGGGTGTGGATGTCGGTTGTGAATGACAGACATGCTCGAGCCTGTGTGTATTGGAGGGCAATGATGGTTGTGACCTCTGACAGTGCCACTGATGTACATTTGCATTGTGACAGACATACATATGTTCATTAGCCTGATGTTTGTGTTCCATGTTTCCCTATCCACAGCGGCGATGGAGGAAGAGGGCAGAGATGGCGCTGTGGAGCCCCGCAGCAGGGATTTCTCTACCAACATCTTCGGGCAGCGAGGAGACTGGTGCTGTGTCCACAACAACAGCCGCAGCTGCTGAGGGAAGGCACAAGAGGGTGAAGTCAATCGTGGGCTCCTCAGCAGCAGCAGGGACAGGGGGGACCACACAGGGGCAATCTAATACAGAAGACAATGGGGAGTCATCCATGTTGGTCGTGGACGAGGAGGAGGAGGAGGAGGCCACATCAGCCCAGCACATGGGGCCTGGCGGGGGTGTTGAGGTAGGTGTGACTGGTGCAGTCCAGGATCAAGGGCCGGAGGCAGTGCAGGTCACTGTGGAGGGACCTGTGACTGACCTTGTCCCTGACTCGGCGACTGCATCAGTATGCACCTGCGGGCATGCCTCAGGCCGGACCCGTCCGCAGGTAGCGGATGCATCCACGGAAATGGATCTTCCACTACCTGCGGATGAAGCAATTCATGATGAGGGGAGAGCACAGGTCCGCAGAGTTCGACCTTGCCCTGGCCGATACTCTTGGGGGAAATGGTGAGTCGTAGGACATGAAACTGGACTTGGGGGTGGGAGGACATGAGTCGGTGCCTGCCTGCAGGTTGCCGTCACTGGTGGGGGGTTAGGGAGGACATGAGTCTGGTCCTGCCTACAGGTTGCTGTCACTGGTGGGGGGACATGAGTCAGGGCCTGCCTGCATGTTGCCGTCACTGGTGGGGGGACGTGAGTCAGGGCCTGCCTGCAGGTTACCGTCACTGGTGGGGGTGGGGGGACGTGAGTCGGGCCTGCCTGCAGGTTGCCGTCACTGGTGGGGGTGGGGGACATGAGTCAGGGCCTGCCTGAAGGTTGCAGTCTCTGGTGGGGGGGCATGAGTCAGGGCCTGACTGCAGGTTGCCGTCACTGGTGGGGGATGGGGGGACATGAGTCGGGGCCTGTCTGCAGGTTGCCATCACTGGTAGGGGCTGGGGGGATGTGAGTCGGGGCATTTCTGCAGGTTGAATTCACTGGTGGGGGGTGGGGGTACGTGAGTCAGGGCCTGTCTGCAGGTTGCCGTCACTGGTGGGGGACATGAGTCGAGGCCTGCCTCCAGGTTGCCGTCACTGGTGGGTTGGGGGGACATGAGTCGGGGACTGCCTGCAGGTTGCCGTCACTGGTGGGGGCTGGAGGGACATGAGTCGAGGCCTGCCTGCAGGTTGCTGTCACTGGTGGGGGCTGGGAGGACATGAGTCGGTGCCTGCCTGCAGGTTGCCGTCACTGGTGGGGGGTTAGGGAGGACATGAGTCTTGTCCTGCCTACAGGTTGCTGTCTCTCGTGGGGGTGGGTGGACATGAGTCGGGCCCTGCCTGCATGTTGCCGTCACTGGTGGGGGGACGTGAGTCGGGGCCTGCCTGCAGGTTACCGTCACTGGAGGGGGTGGGGGGACATGAGTCGGGCCTGCCTGCAGGTTTCCGTCACTGGTGGGGGTGGGGGACATGAGTCAGGGCCTGCCTGAAGGTGTCAGGTACTGTTAGGATACAGTGACATATTCTGAGACATTAGGTCTGGGGAAAATTAGTATAGAAAGGTTTTTGGAAGTTATTATGAGTCTAATTTTAAAAACAGCCAATTTTGCCCTTAACATTCATTGCAGTCTATGGAGAATGCCCCAAGCCAAGATGGAGGTCCTCAGTCCAAGTTCTGATTGGCTGGTGATTGTTTATAGGGAAGACAATGAACATTCTAAACTGCCTTTCATCGTCTTTGCCCAGCTGAGAGGTCGCGTATTAAGCTGCTCCTGCTTAACTTGTTCAGGGGTTTCAAGTTTCAAGCGGTCGAGCGGCTTATTTGGAAAAGCAAACAGGAATCTTGCGGAGATTCATTTTGGCACTGAACAGGAGTAAGAAGATTTCGAGTTATCCAAGAAGAAAAAGGTTTCAAAGACTCTTCACAAGATAAGTCCTTTTAAAACTCAAGAGTCTTTCTATAATGTCATTGTAGAAGATTTAATCTGATTTTCAAGTTCATATGAAAAATATTTACTAAGAACTTTATTGCTGTCGCATGTTTGGCTTTGCTACGCTACGTTTTCTATCAAGCGCGAGGTTTTTCCGTTAACAGAAGCCTGCGCGTGAGAGTCTTCGCTTGAGTATCTTGCGCAAGCTCTTTGGTGTCGCGTGATACTCTTGTGCGTGTGTTTTTTCTACCCGCAGTTGGATTTCCGCGCGTGTGCATCTTGTTTTAAGCGCGTGTGGATTTTTCCCGCTTTTCCGATTTTAGCGCGTGTGATCGCATCTTGGACTAAGCGCGTGTGGATTTTTACCCGCGGTTTGTCGTCAGCGCGTGTGCTCGTATATTGGACTAAGCGCGTGTGGATTTTTACCCGCGGTTTGTCGTCAGCGCGTGTGCTCGCATCTTGGACTAAGCGCGTGTGGATTTTTACCCGCGGTTTGTCGTCAGCGCGTGTGCTCGCATCTTGGACTAAGCGCGTGTGGATTTTTACCCGCGGTTTGTCGTCAGCGCGTGTGCTCGCATCTTGGACTAAGCGCGTGTGGATATTTCCCGCGGTTGAACTTCAGCGCGTGTGCGTGTTTTCGTTTAATCGCGTGTGGATTTTTTCCCGCGGTTTAATCTACAGCGCTTCAACGATCTTCACTCCGTTTGGATCCCTATGCGAGTTCAAGAGATTTCCACGTGAGATTTTTGACGCAAGTTTCAAGAACTGTTTATTTAAGTAAAAACACTCTAAAAAGAAATTTATAAGAAGAAATATAAATACTTTCCAGAAACACTAGAACTTCCATTTACTTTTAATGAACTTAAGACTTTGTTCAAGCTTCTTGAGTTTAAAGAAGATTACCTGCAAAGTTAATTTCACATTCATGGACCTACTAAGAAGGCTGAATGATCGTTGAGATTCAAGTCAACTAGTAAGGAAGTCTAGTCAGCTTATCACTTCTCTGGGCATTTTGTAGAGAAGTTCCAGGTATGGTTTTTACTTTATTTGGTAAAGGATATTGATACTTAAGGTTAGTATAGTGCCTCATGATTAACAAGGTGTATTATATGTTTATGTTTTACCACAGGTGAAGAACCAGCTAGTCTTAGCTTCCAGCCTGGTGTTTGTTAATTTGTCCCTTCCCCCTTTCCCCTGGAAGTGAGGTAAACTGAGCAGTTTATAGTATCAGCTCAGAGTGCCACATTTTGGGTGGATTGTCGGGGGCTCAGCAGCTTCTGCAGACACCAGGATCTCAGCCTGACAGAATGAAAGGCCTATAAAAAAGAAAAAGTCTGCCCAAGCTGTATGAACCCCGACGAGACAGCCATGGAGGCGTTGGGAGAAATGGTTAGGGAAATTAGAGAAGAGTTACGGGTGGCTCATCGAGAATACTCAAATCTTAATAAAAGAATAGATGAGTTAAATTTAAAGGTAACACAAATACAAGAAAAGGAAGTTTCGGAAGGTGCAGGAAACCCACCTAAGTTGGTGAGAGTAGGGGAAGAACAAGAACATAGACTTTCAAGGGAAGTGGTGGGTGGTTTAGGAACTTTAGTTATGCCTGTTCCTTTGGCTGCTCCTGAGCGTTTTTTGGGAGATCCGAGAAAGTTTCAAATTTTTCAGACTCAGTGTGAATTACATTTCTTAAGTCATCCCGAGTTATTTTCAACGGATGCTTCCAAGGTCACATTTACATTATCTTATTTATCAGGAGAAGCATCTGCGTGGGGAAGTCTCTTGGTGAGTCAAAAGAGTTTGGCTTTGAATAATTATTCCCTGTTCCAGGCCGAATTTAAAAAGATGTTTGATAAGAGACAGGTATCTCTAGAGGTAGATGGAGAACTACTGGAGTTGCGTCAGGGAGGAAAGGAGTTGATTTCTTATATCACTCAATTTAGAACTTTAATTTTAGAGAGTAGATGGCCAGAGGAGAAGAGAGCTTCCTTATTTTATCGGGGCTTAAAAGATGAATTGAAAGATGCTTTGGCTGGTGTTTTGAAACGACCAACTACTTTAGATGCTCTAATTGATTTGGTGGTTCGGTTAGATTTTCGTTTAACCGAAAGACGTTTAGAGCGTAGACGTTCTCAGGGGGAAGTTAGGTTTCCAGGAAGAGTAGAGAGATCTAAGGTTGAGGTGGTGAACAGAGAAGTTAAGTCAAAGGGAAATGAGCTGCAGAGTCGGGTGAGAGGTCCGTTGTCAAAGGAAGAGAAGACAAGAAGAAGGGAGAATAATTTGTGCCTATACTGCGGTAGGAGTGGTCATTTCCTTGAAAACTGTCCTTTTACCTCCAAGAAGATCTTCAATTCTTCAGGCAGAGTACAACAAGTTGCTAACACGATACAGACAGCTGTTCCTCATATAACTGTGAACGTATCCTTAATGTTTGAAAAGAAAATCTTAGGTTCTGGGCCAATTATTATTGATTCAGGGGCTACAGGAAATTTTATGGATAGAGGATTGGCAAAGAGTTTAGGGGTTCCTTTAGTGGCTAAGAAAGAAGTTGAGCAGGTAAGGGCAGTTGATGGTACATCTCTTTCTTCAGGTCCAATCACTCATAATACAGAGGTACTTGAGATGGAGTTAACTGGAGGTCATAAGGAAACTATCTCTTTTGAATTAATTGATGCTCCAATCTTGAAAATAATCTTGGGTATGCCCTGGCTTACTCTGCATAATCCTAGAATTGATTGGAGTGCAAGAATTGTATCCCTAGAATCAACTTTTTGTAAGGAACATTGTTTCTTAGGGAAAAGTCATGGAGAGGAAGAAAGATTTGTGAATTCTGTTTCGTTTTCACTTGCAGAAAGAGGGGCAATAGGTTTTGATGTTGGAGCAGTAGTGGGTGAACTTCCTACTTGTTATCAAGATTTTTGGGATGTATTTGATGAAAAGGAAGCTGGAGAGTTGCCTCCTCATAGACTGTTTGACTGCAGGATAGATTTGGAGCCTGGAGCTATTTTACCTAGCAGTAGGGTTTATGCCCTGACAGAAAAAGAGAATGACTATTTGAAAGAATACTTAAAGGAAAATTTGGCTAAGGGTTTTATTCGGCACTCTCAATCGCCGGCTGCCTCACCATTGTTTTTTGTGCCAAAATCTGACGGTTCCCTCAGAACTTGTATAGATTATAGGGCGGTAAATAGAATGACAGTAAAAAATAGGTATCCGCTCCCTCTCATCTCTGAGATGTTAAATCAAATTCAAGGTGCCACCATTTTTTCTAAATTGGATTTAAGGGGGGCTTATCATCTTGTACGAGTTCAAGAGGGGGATGAGTGGAAGACGGCATTTAAGACCAGATTTGGCCTGTACGAGTACCAAGTGATGCCATTCGGTCTTTGCAATGCCCCAGTGGCTTTTCAATTTTTTATCGATGAGGTTCTTCGGGAATTTCTTGATATTTTTGTTATTGTTTATATTGACGATATTTTGATTTTTTCCCAAAGTTTGGAGAAACACAAAATTCACGTTCGACAGGTCTTGAGAAAATTGAGAGAGAATAATCTTTACGCTAAATTGGAGAAGAGTCAGTTCCATACGAATTCAGTGGAATTTTTAGGTTTTGTGATCACTCCTAGTGGTCTGGAAATGAATCCGAAAAAGGTGGAAGCGGTTCGTGATTGGCCTATTCCAACGAAGGTGAAGGAGATCCAGAGTTTTTTGGGATTTGCCAACTTTTACCGAAGATTCATTGAAGGCTTCTCCAGTTTGGTGACTCCAATTACTCGACTTTTGAAGAAAGGAGTTCCTTTTGTTTGGGACGTTAAGGCTAATGAGGCTTTTAAAGTATTGAAGGAGAAATTCATAACTACTCCTATCTTGATTCATCCTGATACTTCCAAGCCATTTTTTGTAGAGGCTGATGCTTCCAATGTGGCAATGGGAGCAGTGTTGTCGCAGAGGCATAATGTTACTGGACAATTGCATCCAGTGGCCTACTTTTCTAAGAGGTTCTCACCAGCGGAAGAAAATTATACCATTTCAGATCGCGAGCTTCTTGCTATCAAAGCAGCATTTGAAGAATGGCGACATTTTTTAAAAGGAGCACGTCACACTGTGACAGTATTAACCGATCACTGAAACTTACTTTTTTTGAAGACAGCAAGAACTCTGACACCTCGACAACTAAGGTGGTCTTTATTTTTTGCAGATTATGATTTTATAGTTACTTTTAAGCCAGGAAATCAAAATAAAAAAGCAGATGCTCTGTCACGGCAATTTCCAGAAAGTGAAGTTAAGTCGGTTTGTGAGTCACTTCCTCTGATCGCTCCAGAACGTTTTGTTCTTGCTGGAATTGAGAAAGAAAACGAAATCTTTAAACAAGTACGAGAATCCATATCTGAGAGACAACTTGAACATTGGGTTCGTTTGGATCCAGCTCGCAAGATTAAAGATGGTTTACCTTATCTAGACGACAGACTCTATTTACCATCTATTGAACTTAGAGAAAAGATTTTGAAGGAATGTCACGATTCAGTTCTGGCAGGACATCCAGGATATCGAAAAACACTTGAGTTGGTCAGAAGACATTTTTGGTGGGAGAAAATTCGACAAGATACTCTTAATTTTGTTAAGACCTGTGAAGTTTGTGCTAGATCTAAGAACCTCATCGGAAAGCCTTCTGGGTTATTGGAACCGTTACCAGTTCCACCGCGGCCTTGGTATTCAGTGTCTTTAGATTTCATCACGGATCTACCACTAGATAAGGGGTGTACATCAGTATTGGTTGTGGTGGATTTACTCAGTAAAGAAGCACATTTCATTCCAATGAAGGGAGAGGTTACCGCTGATAGTTTAGCTCACAGTTTCTTACAAGAAGTAGTTAAACTGCATGGAATTCCCAGTCAGGTCATCTCAGACAGAGGGTCTCAATTTATTTCTAAATTTTGGAGAGCTTTCTGTAAGAGATTGGGAGTTGAGGTATGTCTATCATCCGGTTACCATCCTGAAACCAATGGGCAAGTAGAAAGGATAAATCAGGAGTTGGAGAAATATTTGAGATGTTATCTACAGACAGGGGAAGAGTGGGTAGATATGTTGTGGGTGGCAGAATTTGCATATAACAACTGTAGTAAGGATGCCACCTCAATGTCTCCATTTTATTTGGGACGAGGTTTTCATCCTCGTTTTCTTAGTATAGAGATCGATTATGATGCTGAAAACCCGGAAGTGGAAAAGAGACTAGAGATCATGAAAAGAAATTTGGAGAAGGCAAAAGGGGTGTTGGTGGAGAGTAAACAAAAATATAAAAGATTTGCGGACCTTAAAAGAAAGTCTAGTCCCCAGTATAGGGAGGGAGATTTGGTATGGTTATCAACCAAATTTTTGAGAATTAAGGGAAGAAATAAGTTTTGCCCTCGTTTTGTAGGGCCGTTTGTTGTTGAAAGGGTGATAAATCCAGTGGCTGTTCGCCTTAGATTACCAAGACATATGAAAACTCATCCAACTTTTCATGTTAGCTTGCTGAAACCTGTGGTTAAAGGAACTAGATTGACACCTACTCCTTCACCAGTTGTATTTGAGGAAGATGATTCAGAAGAATTTGTAGTTAAGAAAATTCTGGACTCTAGAATAGTGAGAGGAAAGCTACAGTATCTCATTGATTGGGAGGGTTTTGGTCCTGAAGAACGCACTTGGGAGGAAGCAGGTGATGTACATGCTCCTCATTTGGTTGAAAAATTCCATAAGAAATTTCCATTGAAAAAAGGCCCAGGGACTGGGCGTTAGAAGGGGGGTACTGTCAGGTAATGTTAGGATACAGTGACATATTCTGAGACATTAGCTCTGGGGAAAATTAGTATAGAAAGGTTTTTGGAAGTTATTATGAGTCTAATTTTAAAAACAGCCAATTTTGCCCTTAACATTCATTGCAGTTTATGGAGAATGCCCCAAGCCAAGATGGAGGTCCTCAGTCTAAGTTCTGATTGGCTGGTGATTGTTTATAGGGAAGACAATGAACATTCTAAACTGCCTTTCATCGTCTTTGCCCAGCTGAGAGGTCGCGTATTAAGCTGCTCCTGCTTAACTTGTTCAGGGGTTTCAAGTTTCAAGCGGTCGAGCGGCTTATTTGGAAAAGCAAACAGGAATCTTGCGGAGATTCATTTTGGCACTGAACAGGAGTAAGAAGATTTCGAGTTATCCAAGAAGAAAAAGGTTTCAAAGACTCTTCACAAGATAAGTCCTTTTAAAACTCAAGAGTCTTTCTATAATGTCATTGTAGAAGATTTAATCTGATTTTCAAGTTCATATGAAAAATATTTACTAAGAACTTTATTGCTGTCGCATGTTTGGCTTTGCTACGCTACGTTTTCTATCAAGCGCGAGGTTTTTCCGTTAACAGAAGCCTGCGCGTGAGAGTCTTCGCTTGAGTATCTTGCGCAAGCTCTTTGGTGTCGCGTGATACTCTTGTGCGTGTGTTTTTTCTACCCGCGGTTGGATTTCCGCGCGTGTGCATCTTGTTTTAAGCGCGTGTGGATTTTTCCCGCTTTTCCGACTTTAGCGCGTGTGATCGCATCTTGGACTAAGCGCGTGTGGATTTTTACCCGCGGTTTGTCGTCAGCGCGTGTGCTCGTATATTGGACTAAGCGCGTGTGGATTTTTACCCGCGGTTTGTCGTCAGCGCGTGTGCTCGCATCTTGGACTAAGCGCGTGTGGATTTTTACCCGCGGTTTGTCGTCAGCGCGTGTGCTCGCATCTTGGACTAAGCGCGTGTGGATTTTTACCCGCGGTTTGTCGTCAGCGCGTGTGCTCGCATCTTGGACTAAGCGCGTGTGGATATTTCCCGCGGTTGAACTTCAGCGCGTGTGCGTGTTTTCGTTTAATCGCGTGTGGATTTTTTCCCGCGGTTTAATCTACAGCGCTTCAACGATCTTCACTCCGTTTGGATCCCTATGCGAGTTCAAGAGATTTCCACGTGAGATTTTTGACGCAAGTTTCAAGAACTGTTTATTTAAGTAAAAACACTCTAAAAAGAAATTTATAAGAAGAAATATAAATACTTTCCAGAAACACTAGAACTTCCATTTACTTTTAATGAACTTAAGACTTTGTTCAAGCTTCTTGAGTTTAAAGAAGATTACCTGCAAAGTTAATTTCACATTCATGGACCTACTAAGAAGGCTGAATGATCGTTGAGATTCAAGTCAACTAGTAAGGAAGTCTAGTCAGCTTATCACTTCTCTGGGCATTTTGTAGAGAAGTTCCAGGTATGGTTTTTACTTTATTTGGTAAAGGATATTGATACTTAAGGTTAGTATAGTGCCTCATGATTAACAAGGTGTATTATATGTTTATGTTTTACCACAGGTGAAGAACCAGCTAGTCTTAGCTTCCAGCCTGGTGTTTGTTAATTTGTCCCTTCCCCCTTTCCCCTGGAAGTGAGGTAAACTGAGCAGTTTATAGTATCAGCTCAGAGTGCCACATTTTGGGTGGATTGTCAGGGGCTCAGCAGCTTCTGCAGACACCAGGATCTCAGCCTGACAGAAGGTTGCAGTCACTGGTGGGGGGGCATGAGCCAGGGCCTGCCTGCAGGTTGCCGTCACTGGTGGGGGATGGGTGAACATGAGTTGGGGCCTGCCTGCAGGTTGCGATCGCTGGTGGGGGTGGGGGGATGTGAGTCGGGGCCTGCCTGCAGGTTGCCATCACTGGTAGGGGCTGGGGGGATGTGAGTCGGGGCATTTCTGCAGGTTGACTTCACTGGTGGGGGGTGTGGGTACGTGAGTCAGGGCCTGTCTGCAGGTTGCCGTCACTGGTGGGGGACATGAGTCGAGGCCTGCCTCCAGGTTGCCGTCACTGGTGGGGTGGGGGACATGAGTCGGGGACTGCCTGCATGTTGCCGTCACTGGTGGGGGCTGGAGGGACATGAGTCGAGGCCTGCCTGCAGGTTGGTGTCACTGGTGGGGGTTGGGGGGACATGAGTCGTGGCCTGCCTGCAGCTTGCCGTCACTGGTCGGGGGTGGGGGGACATGAGTCAAGTCCTGCCTGCAGGTTGCCGAAAATGGTCGGGGTAGAGTGACATGAATCGGGGGCTTTCTGCAGGTTGCCGTCATTGGTGGGGGTGGCAGGACATGAGTCGGTGCCTGCCTGCAGGTTGCTGTCAGTGGTGGGGGTGGGGGGACATGAGTCTGGGCCTGCCTCCAGGTTGCCATCACTGGTGGGGGGACATGAGTCGGGGCCTGCCTGCAGGTTGCCATCACTGGTGGGTGTGGGCTGACATGAATCGGGGGCTGTCTGCAGGTTGTCGTCATTGGTGGGGGTGGGAGGACATGAGTCGGTGCCTGCCTGCAGGTTGCCGTCACTGGTGGGGGGTTAGGTAGGACATGAGTCTGGTCCTGCCTGCAGGTTGCTGTGACTGGTGGGGATGGGGGGACATGAGTCGGGGCCTGCCTGCAGGTTGCCGTCACTGGTGGGGGGACGTGAGTCGAGCCTGCCTGCAGGTTACCGTCACTGGTGGGGGTGGAGGGACGTGAGTCGGGCCTGCCTGCAGGTTGCCGTCACTGGTGGGGGTGGGGGACATGAGTCAGGGCCTGCCTGCCGGTTGCAGTCACTGGTGGGGGGCATGAGTCGGGGCCTGCCTGCAGGTTGCCGTCACTGGTGGGGGGTGGGGGGAAATGAGTCGGGGCCTGCCTGCAGCTTGCCGTCACTGGTGGGGGGTGGGTGACATGTGTCAGGGCCTGCCTGCAGCTTGCCGTCACTGGTGGGGTTTGGGGGGACGTGAGTCGGGTCCTGTCTGCAGGTTGCGATCACTGGTGGGGGTGGGGGGATGTGAGTCGGGGCCTGCCTGCAGGTTGCCGTCACTGGTAGGGGCTTGGGGGATGTGATTCGGGGCCTTTCTGCAGGTTGACTTCACTGGTGGTGTGGTGAGGGTACGTGAGTCGGGGCCTGTTTGCAGGTTGCCGTCACTGGTGGGGGACCTGAGTCAAGGCCTGCCTGCAGGTTGCCGTCACTGGTGGGCGTGCCATCACTGGTGGGGGTGGGGGGACATGAGTCAGGGCCTGCCTGCAGGTTGCTGTCACTGGTGGGGTTGGGGGGACGTGAGTCGGGGCCTGCCTGCAGGTTGCTGTCACTGGTGGGGGGTGGGGGACATGAGTCGGGGCCTGCATGCAGGTTGCCGCCACTGGTGGGGGGTTAGGGAGGGCATGAGTCTGGTCCTGCCTGCAGGTTGCCATCACTGGTGGGTGTGGGTGTCATGAATCGGGGGCTTTCTGCAGGTTGCCGTCATTGGTGGGGGTGGGAGGACATGAGTCGGTGCCTGCAGGTTGCCGTCACTGGTGGGGGGTTAGGGAGGACATGAGTCTGGTCCTGCCTGCATGTTGCTGTGACTGGTGGGGGTGGGGGGACATGAGTCGGGGCCTGCCTGCAGGTTGCCGTCACTGGTGGGGGGACGTGAGTCGGGGCCTGCCTGCAGGTAGCTGTCACTGGTGGGGGAGAGGGGACATGAGTCAGGGATTGCCTGCAGGTTGCTGTCACTGGTGGGGTTGGGGGAACATGAGTCGGGGCCTGCCTGCAGGTTGCCGTCACTGGTGGGGGTGGGAGACATGAGTCAGGGCCTGCCTGCAGGTTGCAGTCACTGGTGGGGGGTGGGGGCGGATGAGTCATGGCCTGCCTACAGGTTGCCGTCACTGGTGGGGGGTGGGGGGACAAGAGTCGGGACCTGCTTGCAGCTTGCCCTCACTGGTGGGAGGACATGAGTCAGGGTCTCCCTGCAGGTTGTGATCAGTGGTGTGGGTAGGGGGATGTGAGTCGAGGCCTGCCTGCAGGTTGCTGTCACTGGTGGGGTGTGGGGGACGTGAGTCGGGGCCTGCCTGCAGGTTGCCGCCACTGGTGGGGGGTTAGGGAGGACATGAGTCTGGTCCTGCCTGCAGGTTGCCATCACTGGTGGGTGTGGGGTGACATGAATCGGGGGCTGTCTGCAGGTTGCTGTCATTGGTGGGGGTGGGAGGACATGAGTCGCTGCCTGCCTGCAGGTTGCCGTCACTGGTGGGGGGTTAGGGAGGACATGAGTCTGGTCCTGCCTACAGGTTGCTGTCACTGGTGGGGGTGGGGGGACATGAGTCGGGGCCTGCCTGCATGTTGCCGTCACTGGTGGGGGGACGTGAGTCGGGGCCTGCCTGCAGGTTACCGTCACTGGTGGGGGTGGGGGGACATGAGTCGGGCCTGCCTGCAGGGTGCCGTCACTGGTGGGTGTGGGGGACATGAGTCAGGGCCTGCCTGAAGGTTGCAGTCACTGGTGGGGGGGGCATGAGTCAGGGCCTGCCTGCAGGTTGCCGTCACGGGTGGGGGATGGGGGGACATGAGTTGGGGCCTGCCTGCAGGTTGCCATCACTGGTAGGGGCTGGGGGGATGTGAGTATGGGCCTGCCTGCAGGTTGCCGTCACTGGTAGGGCTTGGGGGATGTGAGTCGGGGCCTTTCTGCAGGTTGACTTCACTGGTGGTGCGGTGAGGGTAAGTGAGTCGGGCCTGTTTGCAGGTTGCCATCACTGGTGGGGGACCTGAGTCAAGGCCTGCCTGCAGGTTGCCGTCACTGGTGGGCGTGCCATCACTGGTGGGGGTGGGGGGATATGAGTCAGGGCCTGCCTGCAGGTTGCTGTCACTGGTGGGGTTGGGGGGACGTGAGTCGGGGCCTGCCTGCAGGTTGCTGTCACTGGTGGGTGGTGGGGGACATGAGTCGGGGCCTGCCTGCAGGTTGCCGCCACTGGTGGGGGGTTAGGGAGGACATGAGTCTGGTCCTGCCTGCAGGTTGCCATCACTGGTGGGTGTGGGTGACATGAATTGGGGGCTTTCTGCAGGTTGCCGTCATTGGTGGGGGTGAGAGGACATGAGTCGGTGCCTGCAGGTTGCCGTCACTGGTGGGGGTTTAGGGAGGACATGAGTCTGGTCCTGCCTGCAGGTTGCTGTGACTGGTGGGGGTGGGGGGACATGAGTCGGGGCCTGCCTGCAGGTTGCCGTCACTGGTGGGGGGACGTGAGTCGGGGCCTGCCTGCAGGTAGCTGTCACTGGTGGGGGAGAGGGGACATGAATCGGCGGCTGTCTGCAGGTTGCTGTCATTGGTGGGGGTGGGAGGACATGAGTCGGTGCCTGCCTGCAGGTTGCCGTCACTGGTGGGGGGTTAGGGAGGACATGAGTCTGGTCCTGCCTACAGGTTGCTGTCACTGGTGGGGGTGGTGGGACATGAGTCGGGGCCTGCCTGCATGTTGCCGTCACTGGTGGGGGGACGTGAGTCGGGGCCTGCCTGCAGGTTACCGTCACTGGTGGGGGTGGGGGGACGTGAGTCGGGCCTGCCTGCAGGTTGCCGTCACTGGTGGGGGTGGGGGACATGAGTCAGGGCCTGTCTGAAGGTTGTAGTCACTGGTGGGGGGGCATGAGTCAGGGCCTGCCTGAAGGTTGCAGTCACTGGTGGGGGGGCATGAGTCAGGGCCTGCCTGCAGGTTGCCGTCACTGGTGGGGGATGAGGGGACATGAGTCGGGGCCTGCCCGCAGGTTGCCATCACTGGTAGGGGCTGGGGGGATGTGAGTCGGGGCCTTTCTGCAGGTTGACTTCACTGGTGGGGGGTGGGGGTACGTGAGTCAGGGCCTGTCTGCAGGTTGCCGTCACTGGTGGGGGACATGAGTCGAGGCCTGCCTCCAGGTTGCCGTCACTGGTGGGGTGGTGGGACATGAGTCGGGGACTGCCTGCAGGTTGTTGTTACTGGTGGGGGCTGGGGGGACATGAGTTGAGGCCTGCCTGCAGGTTGCTGTCACTGGTGGGGGTTGGGGGGACATGAGTCATGGCCTGCCTGCAGCTTGGCGTCGCTGGTCGGGGGTGGGGGGACATGAGTCAAGTCCTGTCTGCAGGTTGCGATCAGTGGTGGGGGTAGGGGGATGTGAGTCAGGGCCTGCCTGCAGGTTGCTGTCACTGGTGGGGGGTGGGGAACGTGAGTTGGGGCCTGCCTGAAGATTGCTGTCACTGGTCGGGGATGGGGGGACATGAGTCAGGGCCTGCCTGCAGGTTGTCGTCACTGGTGGGGGTTGGGGGGACATGAGTCGGGGCCTGCCTGAAGGTTGCCGTCACTGGTCGGGGGTGGAGGGACATGAGTCAGGACCTGCCTGCAGGTTGCCAAAAATGGTCGGGTGGGGTGACATGAATTGGGGGCTGTCTGCAGGTTGCCGTCATTGGTGGGGGTGGGAGGACATGAGTCAATGCCTGCCTGCAGGTTGCCGTCACTGGTGGGGGATTAGGGAGGACATGAGTCTGGTCCTGTCTGCAGGTTGCCATCACTGGTGGGTGTGGGGTGACATGAATCGGGGGCTGTCTGCAGGTTGCCGTCACTGGTGGGAGGTTAGGGGGGACATGAGTCGGGGCCTGCTTGTAGGTTGCTGTCACTAGTGTGAGGACGTGAGTCGGGGCCTGCCTGCAGGTTACCGTCACTGGTGGGGGTGGGGGGACGTGAGTCGGGCCTGCCTGCAGGTTGCCGTCACTAGTGGGGGTGGGGACATGAGTTAGGGCCTGCCTGCAGGTTGCTGTCACTGGTGGGGGGTCGTGAGTCGGGGCCTGCCTGCAGGTTACCGTCACTGGTGGGGGTGGGGGGAAGTGATTCGGGCCTGCCTGCAGGTTGCCGTCACTGGTGGGGGGGGCATGAGTCAGGGCCTGCCTGCAGGTTGCAGTCACTGGTTGGGGGGCATGAGTCAGGGCCTGCCTGCAGGTTGCCGTCACTGGTGGGGGGTGGAGGGACATGAGTCGGGGCCTGCCTGTAGGTTGCTGTCACTGGTGGGAGGACGTGAGTCGGGGTCTGCCTGCAGGTTACCGTCACTGGTGGGGGTGGGGGGACGTGAGTCGTGCCTGCCTGCAGGTTGCAGTCACTAGTGGGGGTGGGGACATGAGTTAGGGCCTGCCTGCAGGTTGCAGTCACTGGTTGGGGGTTAGGGGGGACATGAGTCGGGGCCTGCCTGTAGGTTGCTGTCACTGGTGGGAGGACGTGAGTCGGGGCCTGCCTGCAGGTTACCGTCACTGGTGGGGGTGGGGGGACGTGAGTCGGGCCTGCCTGCAGGTTGCCGTCACTAGTGGGGGTGGGGACATGAGTTAGGACCTGCCTGCAGGTTGCCGTCACTGGTGGGGGGTCGTGAGTCGGGGCCTGCCTGCAGGTTACCGTCACTGGTGGGGGTGGGGGGAAGTGATTCGGGCCTGCCTGCAGGTTGCCGTCACTGGTGGGGGGGGGCATGAGTCAGGGCCTGCCTGCAGGTTGCAGTCACTGGTTGGGGGGCATGAGTCAGGGCCTGCCTGCAGGTTGCCGTCACTGGTGGGGGGTGGAGGGACATGAGTCGGGGCCTGCCTGCAGTTTGCCGTCACTGGTGGGGGGTGGGGGGACGTGAGTCAGGGCCTGCCTGCAGGTTGCCGTCACTGGTGGGGGTGGGGGGAAGTGATTCGGGCCTGCCTGCAGGTTGCCGTCACTGGTGGGGGTGGGGGCATGAGTCAGGGCCTGCCTGCAGGTTGCAGTCACTGGTGGGGGGGCATAAGTCAGGCCCTGCCTGCAGGTTGCTGTCACTGGTGGGGATGGGAGACACGAGTCAGGGCCTGCCTGCAGCTTGCCGTCACTGGTGGGGGGTGGGGGGATGTGAGTCAGGGCCTGCCTGCAGGTTGCGATCGCTGGTGGGATGGGGGGATGTGATTCGGGGCCTGCCTGCAGGTTGCCGTCACTGGTAGGGGCTGGGGGGATGTGAGTCGGGGCCTTTCTGCAGGTTGACTTCACTGGTGGGGGGTGGGGGTACGTGAGTCAGGGCCTGTCTGCAGGTTGCCGTCACTGGTGGGGGACATGAGTCGAGGCCTGCCTCCAGGTTGCCGTCACTGGTGGGGTGGTGGGACATGAGTCGGGTACTGCCTGCAGGTTGCTGTCACTGGTGGGGGCTGGGGGGACATGAGTTGAGGCCTGCCTGCAGGTTGCTGTCACTGGTGGGGGTTGGGGGGACATGAGTCATGGCCTGCCTGCAGCTTGGCGTCGCTGGTCGGGGGTGGGGGGACATGAGTCAAGTCCTGTCTGCAGGTTGCGATCAGTGGTGGGGGTAGGGGGATGTGAGTCAGGGCCTGCCTGCAGGTTGCTGTCACTGGTGGGGGGTGGGGAACGTGAGTTGGGGCCTGCCTGAAGATTGCTGTCACTGGTCGGGGATGGGGGGACATGAGTCAGGGCCTGCCTGCAGGTTGTCGTCACTGGTGGGGGTTGGGGGGACATGAGTCGGGGCCTGCCTGAAGGTTGCCGTCACTGGTCGGGGGTGGAGGGACATGAGTCAGGACCTGCCTGCAGGTTGCCAAAAATGGTCGGGTGGGGTGACATGAATTGGGGGCTGTCTGCAGGTTGCCGTCATTGGTGGGGGTGGGAGGACATGAGTCAATGCCTGCCTGCAGGTTGCCGTCACTGGTGGGGGATTAGGGAGGACATGAGTCTGGTCCTGTCTGCAGGTTGCCATCACTGGTGGGTGTGGGGTGACATGAATCGGGGGCTGTCTGCAGGTTGCCGTCACTGGTGGGAGGTTAGGGGGGACATGAGTCGGGGCCTGCTTGTAGGTTGCTGTCACTAGTGTGAGGACGTGAGTCGGGGCCTGCCTGCAGGTTACCGTCACTGATGGGGGTGGGGGGACGTGAGTCGGGCCTGCCTGCAGGTTGCCGTCACTAGTGGGGGTGGGGACATGAGTTAGGGCCTGCCTGCAGGTTGCCGTCACTGGTGGGGGGTCGTGAGTCGGGGCCTGCCTGCAGGTTACCATCACTGGTGGGGGTGGGGGGAAGTGATTCGAGGCCTGCCTGCAGGTTGCCGTCACTGGTGGGGGGGGCATGAGTCAGGGCCTGCCTGCAGGTTGCCGTCACTGGTGGGGGGTGGAGGGACATGAGTCGGGGCCTGCCTGTAGGTTGCTGTCACTGGTGGGAGGACGTGAGTCGGGGTCTGCCTGCAGGTTACCGTCACTGGTGGGGGTGGGGGGACGTGAGTCGTGCCTGCCTGCAGGTTGCAGTCACTAGTGGGGGTGGGGACATGAGTTAGGGCCTGCCTGCAGGTTGCAGTCACTGGTTGGGGGTTAGGGGGGACATGAGTCGGGGCCTGCCTGTAGGTTGCTGTCACTGGTGGGAGGACGTGAGTCGGGGCCTGCCTGCAGGTTACCGTCACTGGTGGGGGTGGGGGGACGTGAGTCGGGCCTGCCTGCAGGTTGCCGTCACTAGTGGGGGTGGGGACATGAGTTAGGGCCTGCCTGCAGGTTGCCGTCACTGGTGGGGGGTCGTGAGTCGGGGCCTGCCTGCAGGTTACCGTCACTGGTGGGGGTGGGGGGAAGTGATTCGGGCCTGCCTGCAGGTTGCCGTCACTGGTGGGGGGGGCATGAGTCAGGGCCTGCCTGCAGGTTGCAGTCACTGGTTGGGGGGCATGAGTCAGGGCCTGCCTGCAGGTTGCCGTCACTGGTGGGGGGTGGAGGGACATGAGTCGGGGCCTGCCTGCAGTTTGCTGTCACTGGTGGGGGGTGGGGGGACGTGAGTCAGGGCCTGCCGGCAGGTTACCGTCACTGGTGGGGGTGGGGGGAAGTGATTCGGGCCTGCCTGCAGGTTGCCGTCACTGGTGGGGGTGGGGGCATGAGTCAGGGCCTGCCTGCAGGTTGCAGTCACTGGTGGGGGGGCATAAGTCAGGCCCTGCCTGCAGGTTGCTGTCACTGGTGGGGGGTGGGAGACATGAGTCAGGGCCTGCCTGCAGCTTGCCGTCACTGGTGGGGGGTGGGGGGATGTGAGTCAGGGCCTGCCTGCAGGTTGCGATCGCTGGTGGGATGGGGGATGTGATTCGGGGCCTGCCTGCAGGTTGCCGTCACTGGTAGGGGCTGGGGGGATGTGAGTCGGGGCCTTTCTGCAGGTTGACTTCACTGGTGGGGGAGTGGGGGTAAGTGAGTCAGGGCCTATCTGCAGGTTGCCGTCACTGGTGGGGGACATGAGTCGAGGCCTGCCTGCAGGTTGCTGTCACTGGTGGGAGTGGGGGGACATGAGTCGGGGACTGGCTGCAGGTGGCCGTCACTGGTGGGGGCTGGGAGGACATGAGTCGAGGCCTGTCTGCAGGTTGCTGTCACTGGTGGGGGTTGGGGCGACATGAGTCGTGGCCTGCCTTCAGCTTGCCATCACTGGTCGGGGGTGGGGGGACATGAGTCAGGGACTGCCTGCAGGTTGCCGAAACTGGTCGGGGTGGGGTGACATGAATCGGGGGCTGTCTGCAGGTTGCTGTCATTGGTGGGGGTGGGAGGACATGAGTCGGTGCTTGCTTGCAGGTTGCCATTACTGGTGGGGGGTTAGGGAGGACATGAGTCTGGGCCTGCCTGCAGGTTGCCGAAAATGGTTGGGGTAGGGTGACATGAATCGGGGCCTGCCTGCAGGTTACCGTCACTGATGGGGGTGGGGGGACGTGAGTCGGGCCTGCCTGCAGGTTGCCGTCACTAGTGGGGGTGGGGACATGAGTTAGGGCCTGCCTGCAGGTTGCCGTCACTGGTGGGGGGTCGTGAGTCGGGGCCTGCCTGCAGGTTACCATCACTGGTGGGGGTGGGGGGAAGTGATTCGAGGCCTGCCTGCAGGTTGCCGTCACTGGTGGGGGGGGCATGAGTCAGGGCCTGCCTGCAGGTTGCCGTCACTGGTGGGGGGTGGAGGGACATGAGTCGGGGCCTGCCTGTAGGTTGCTGTCACTGGTGGGAGGACGTGAGTCGGGGTCTGCCTGCAGGTTACCGTCACTGGTGGGGGTGGGGGGACGTGAGTCGTGCCTGCCTGCAGGTTGCAGTCACTAGTGGGGGTGGGGACATGAGTTAGGGCCTGCCTGCAGGTTGCAGTCACTGGTTGGGGGTTAGGGGGGACATGAGTCGGGGCCTGCCTGTAGGTTGCTGTCACTGGTGGGAGGACGTGAGTCGGGGCCTGCCTGCAGGTTACCGTCACTGGTGGGGGTGGGGGGACGTGAGTCGGGCCTGCCTGCAGGTTGCCGTCACTAGTGGGGGTGGGGACATGAGTTAGGGCCTGCCTGCAGGTTGCCGTCACTGGTGGGGGGTCGTGAGTCGGGGCCTGCCTGCAGGTTACCGTCACTGGTGGGGGTGGGGGGAAGTGATTCGGGCCTGCCTGCAGGTTGCCGTCACTGGTGGGGGGGGCATGAGTCAGGGCCTGCCTGCAGGTTGCAGTCACTGGTTGGGGGGCATGAGTCAGGGCCTGCCTGCAGGTTGCCGTCACTGGTGGGGGGTGGAGGGACATGAGTCGGGGCCTGCCTGCAGTTTGCTGTCACTGGTGGGGGGTGGGGGGACGTGAGTCAGGGCCTGCCGGCAGGTTACCGTCACTGGTGGGGGTGGGGGGAAGTGATTCGGGCCTGCCTGCAGGTTGCCGTCACTGGTGGGGGTGGGGGCATGAGTCAGGGCCTGCCTGCAGGTTGCAGTCACTGGTGGGGGGGCATAAGTCAGGCCCTGCCTGCAGGTTGCTGTCACTGGTGGGGGGTGGGAGACATGAGTCAGGGCCTGCCTGCAGCTTGCCGTCACTGGTGGGGGGTGGGGGGATGTGAGTCAGGGCCTGCCTGCAGGTTGCGATCGCTGGTGGGATGGGGGATGTGATTCGGGGCCTGCCTGCAGGTTGCCGTCACTGGTAGGGGCTGGGGGGATGTGAGTCGGGGCCTTTCTGCAGGTTGACTTCACTGGTGGGGGAGTGGGGGTAAGTGAGTCAGGGCCTATCTGCAGGTTGCCGTCACTGGTGGGGGACATGAGTCGAGGCCTGCCTGCAGGTTGCTGTCACTGGTGGGAGTGGGGGGACATGAGTCGGGGACTGGCTGCAGGTGGCCGTCACTGGTGGGGGCTGGGAGGACATGAGTCGAGGCCTGTCTGCAGGTTGCTGTCACTGGTGGGGGTTGGGGCGACATGAGTCGTGGCCTGCCTTCAGCTTGCCATCACTGGTCGGGGGTGGGGGGACATGAGTCAGGGACTGCCTGCAGGTTGCCGAAACTGGTCGGGGTGGGGTGACATGAATCGGGGGCTGTCTGCAGGTTGCTGTCATTGGTGGGGGTGGGAGGACATGAGTCGGTGCTTGCTTGCAGGTTGCCATTACTGGTGGGGGGTTAGGGAGGACATGAGTCTGGGCCTGCCTGCAGGTTGCCGAAAATGGTTGGGGTAGGGTGACATGAATCGGGGGCTGTCTGCAGGTTGCCGTCATTGGTGGGGGTGGGAGGACATGAGTCGGTGCCTGCCTGCAGGTTGCTGTCACTGGTGGGGGTGGGGGGACATGAGTCTGGGCCTGCCTGCAGCTTGCCATCACTGGTGGGGGTTGGGGGACATGAGTCGGGGCCTGCCTGCCCGTTGCCATCACTGGTGGGTGTGGGGTGACATGAATCGGGGGCTGTCTGCAGGTTTCCGTCATTGGTGGGGGTGGGAGGACATGAGTCGGTGCCTGCCTGCAGGTTGCCGTCACTGGTGGGGGGTTAGGGAGGACATGAGTCTGGTCCTGCCTGCAGGTTGCTGTCACTGGTGGGGGGACGTCAGTCGGGGCCTGCCTGCAGGTTACCGTCACTGGTGGGGGTGGGGGCACGTGAGTCGGGCCTGCCTGCAGGTTGCTGTCACTGGTGGGGGTGGGGGACATGAGTCAGGGCCTGCCTGCAGGTTGCAGTTACTGGTAGGGGGGTATGAGTCGGGGCCTGCCTGCAGGTTGCCGTCACTGGTGGAGGTGAGGGGACATGAGTCGGGGACTGTCTGCAGCTTGCCGTCACTGGTGGGGGGTGGGGGGACGTGAGTCGGGGCCTGCCTGCAGGTTGCCGTCACTGGCGGGGTTTGGGGGGACGGGAGCCGGGTCCTGCCTGCAGGTTGCCGTCACTGGTGGGGGGTTAGGGAAGACATGAGTCTGGTCCTGCCTGCAGGTTGCTGTCACTGGTGGGGGGACGTGAGTCGGGGCCTGCCTGCAGGTTACCGTCACTGGTGGGGGTGGGGGCACGTGAGTCGGGCCTGCCTGCAGGTTGCTTTCACTGGTGGGGGACATGAGTCAGGGCCTGCCTGCAGGTTGCAGTCACTGGTAGGGGGGTATGAGTCGGGGCCTGCCTGCAGGTTGCCGTCACTGGTGGGGGTGAGGGGACATGAGTCGGGGACTGTCTGCAGCTTGCCGTCACTGGTGGGGGGTGGGGGGACGTGAGTCGGGGCCTGCCTGCAGGTTGCCGTCACTGGCGGGGTTTGGGGAGACGGGTCCTGCCTGCAGGTTGCGATCACTGGTGGGGGTGGGGGGATGTGAGGCGGGGGCCTGCCTGCAGGTTGCCGTCACTGGTGGGGGTGGGGGACATGAGTTAGGGCCTGCCTGCAGGTTGCAGTCACTGGTGGGGGTGGGGGGGCATGAGTCAGGGCCTGCCTGCAGGTTGCCGTCACTGGTGGGAGTGGGAGGACATGAGTCGGGGCCTGCCTGCAGCTTGCCATCTCTGGTGGGGGGACATGAGTCAGGGCCTGCCTGCAGGTTGCGATCAGTAGTGGGGGTAGGAGGATGTGAGTCGGGGCCTGCCTGCAGGTTGCTGTCACTGGTGGGGGGTGGGGGACGTGAGTCGGGTCTGCCTGAAGATTGCCGTCAATGGTCGGGTGTGGGGGGACTTGAGTCTGGGCCTGCCTGCAGGTTGTCGTCACTGGTGGGGGTTGGGGGGACATGAGTCGGGCCTGCCTGAAGGTTGCCGTCACTGGTCGGGGGTGGGGGGATATGAGTCAGGGCCTGCCTGCAGATTGCCAAAAATGGTTGGGGTGGGGTGACATGAATCGGGGGCTGTCTGCAGGTTGCCATCATTGGTGCGGGTGGGAGGACATGAGTCGGTGCCTGCCTGCAGGTTGCCGTCACTGGTGGGGGGTTAGGGAGGACATGAGTCTGGTCCTGCCTGCAGGTTGCCATCACTGGTGGGAGGACGTGAGTCGGGGCCTGCCTGCAGGTTACGTCACTGGTGGGGGCATGAGTTAGGGCCTGCCTGCAGGTTGCAGTCACTGGTTGGGGGTTAGGGGGGACATGAGTCGGGGCCTGTCACTGGTGGGGGGACGTGAGTCAGGGCCTGCCTGCAGGTTGCGATCACTGGTGGGGGTGGGGGGATGTGAGGCGGGGCCTGCCTGCAGGTTGCCCTCACTGGTAGGGGCTGGGGGGATGTGAGTCAGGGCCTTTCTGCAGGTTGACGTCATTAGTGGGGGGGTGGGGGGACGTGAGTCGGGGCCTGCCTGCAGGTTGCCATCACTGGTGGGCGTGGGGGACATGAGTCAGAGCCTGCCTACAGGTTGCAGTCACTGGTGGAGGGTGGGGGGACATGAGTCTGGGCCTGCCTGCAGGCTGCTGTCACTGGTGGGGGGACATGGGTCGGGGCCTGCCTGCACATTGCAGTCACTGGTGGGGGGTGGGGGGACGTGCTTCAGGGCCTGCCTGCAGGTTGCGATCACTGGTGGGGGAGGGGGAATATGAGTCGGGGCCTGCCTGCAGGTTGCCCTCACTGGTAGGGGCTGGGGGGATGTGAGTCTGGGCCTTTCTGCAGGTTGACTTCACTGGTGGGGGGGTGAGGGTACGTCAGTCGGGGCCTGTCTGCAGGTTGCCGTCACTGGTGGGGGTGGGGGGACATGAGTCCTGGCCTGCCTGCAGGTGCCATCACTGGTGGGGGCTGCGGGGACATGAGTCGGAGGCTGACTGCAGGTTGCCATCACTGGTGGGGCTTGGGGGGACATGAGTCAGGGCCTGCCTGCAGGTTGCCATCACTGGTCAGGGTGGGGGGACAGGATTCAGGGCCTGCCTGCAGGTTGCTGAAACTGGTCGGGGTGGGGTGCCATGAATCGGGGGCTGTCTGCAGGTTGGCGTCTTTGGTGGGGGTGGGGGGACATGAGTCAGTGCCTGCCTGCAGGTTGCTGTCACTGGTGAGGGGTTAGGGAGTACATGAGTCTGGGCCTGCCTGCAGGTTGCCATCACTGGTGGGGGTGGGGGAACATGATTCGGGGACTGCCTGCAGGTTGCCATCACTGGTGGGGGTGGGGGGACATGAGTCGGGGCCTGCCTGCAGGTTGCCGTCACTGGTGGGGGTGGGGGGACGTAAGTCGGGGCCTACCTGCAGGTTGCCGTCACTGGTGGGGATGGGGGACATGAGTCAGGGCCTGCCTGCAGGTTGCAGTCACTGGTGGGGGGTAGGGGGACATGAGTCAGGGCTTGCCTGCAGATTGCCGACACTGGTGGGGGGTGGAGGGACATGAGTTCGGGCCTGCCTGCAGGTTGCCGTCACTGGTGGGGTTTGGGGGGACATCAGGGCCTGCCTGCAGGTTGCTGTCACTGGTGGGAGTGGGAAGACATGAGTCGGGGCCTGCTTGCAGGTTGCTGTCACTTGTGGGGGGTGGGGAACATGAGTCGGGGCCTGCCTGCAGGCTGGCATCACTGGTGGGGGGACATGAGTCAGGGCCTGCCTGCAGGTTGCAGTCACTGGTAGGCTGTGGGGGGACATGAGTCGGGGCCTTCCTGCGGGGTATGGTCACAGGTGATGGGGGGTCCCTTGTGGTGTGGGCTGCCTGCGGGGTATGGTCACGGGTGATAGGAGGATCCTTTGTGGTGTGGGCTGCCTGCGGGGTATAGTCACGGGTGGGCTTCCTGCGGGGTATGGTCATGGGTGATGGGGGGTCCCTTGTGGTGAGGGCTGCCTGCAGGGTATGGTCACAGGTAATGGGGGGTCCCTTGTGGTGTGGGCTGCCTGCGGGGTATGGTCACGGGTAATGGAAGCGTCCTTTGTGGAGTGTGCTGCCTGCGGGGTATGGTCACGGGTGGGCTGCCTGCAGGGTATGGTCACGGGTGATGGGGGGATCCCTTGTGGTGTGTCCTGCATGCCGGGTATGGTCTCTGGTGATAGGGGGTCCCTTATGGTGTGGCCTGCCTGCGGGGTATGGTCAAAGGTGATGGGAGGATACCTTGTGGTGTGGGCTGCCTGCTGGGTATGGTCACGGGTGGGATGCCTGCGGGTTATGGTCACGGGTGATTGGGGGTCCTTTGTGGTGTGGGCTGCCTGTGGAGTATGGTCATGGGTGTCCCTTGTGGTGTGGGCTGCCTGCGGGGTATGGTCACAGGTGAAGGGGGTCCCTTGTGGTGTGGGCTGCCTGCGGGGTATGGTCATGGGTGATGGGGGGTCCCTTGTGGTGTGGGCTGCCTGCGCGGTATGATCATGGGTGATTTGGGGGTCCCTTGTGGTGTGGGCTGCCTGCAGGTTATGGTCACAGGTAATGGAGGGGTCCCTTGTGGTGTGGCCTGCCTGCGGGGCATGGTCACGGGTGATGGGGGGTCCCTTGTGATGTGAGCTGCCTGCAGGGTATGGTCACGGGTAATGGGGGGTCCCTTGTGGTGTGGGCTGCCTGCGGGGTATGGTCACGGGGGGCTGCCTGCGGGGTATGGTCACAGGTGATGGGGAGGTCCCTTGTGGTGTGGGCTGCCTGCGGGGTAAGCTCATGGGTGATGGGGGGGATCCCTTGTGGTGTGGGCTGCCTGCAGGTGTGTTCTTGGCTGATGGCAGCACGCGCAGCCCTTTCCACGCGATTTGACTGGTGCGAGCGGGGTACGCGATTTTGCAGGGGCACACACAGCCCTTTCCACGCATTTTGGCTGGCGCAAGCAGGGTATGCGATTTCGCGGGGGTACGGCGCGGCCCTTTCCACGTGATTTAGCTGGCGCGAGCAGGGTGTGCGATTTCACGGGGGTACGTGCCGCCCTTTCCACGCATGTTGGCTAGCGCGAGCGGGGTACGCGATTTTGCAAGGGTACACGCTGCCCTTTCCACGCGATTTGGCTGGCGCGAGCGGGGTAATAGATTTTCCTGGGGTATGCGTGGCCCTTTCCACATGTTTTGGCTGGTGCGAGCGGGGTACGTGATTTCGTGGGGGTACGCGTGACCCATTCCAGGTGTTTTGGCTGGCTCGAGCAGGGTACACGATTTCACGGGGGTACGTGCAGCCCTTCCCACCCATGTTGGCTAGCGCGAGCAGGGTACGCGATTTTGCAGGGTTACACGCTGCCCTTTCCATGCGATTTGGCTGGTGCGAGCGGGGTAATCGATTTTGCAGGGGTACGCGCTGCCCTTTCCATGCATTTTGGCTGGCACGAGCGGGATATGTAATTTTGCGGGGGTACGCGCGGCCCTTTCCACGTGATTTGGCTGGCGCGAGCGGGGTGTGAGATTTCACGGGGGTACGTGCAGCACTTTCCATGCATGTTGGCTAGCGCGAGCGGGGTTCGCGATTTTGGAGGGGTACACGCTGCCCTTTCCACGCAATTTGGCTGGCGCGAGCGGGGTAATAGATTTTGTAGGGATATGCGTGGCCCTTCCCATGCATTTTGGCTGGCACGAGCGGGATATGTAATGTTGCGGGGGTACGCGCGGCCCTTTCCACGTGATTTGGCTGGCGTGAGTGGGGTACGTGATTTCGTGGGGGTATGCGCAACCCATTCCATGTGTTTTGGCTGGCGCGAGCGGGGTACGTGATTTTGCAGGTGTACGCCCGATCCTTTACACGCGATTTGGCTGGTGCGAGCAGGGTACTCTCTGAATTTTTCATGCGATTACGATGGAGGGGGGCTGTATGTGGGGCCACGGATGGCGCGGGCCGTGTGCCATATTGCCCATTTCACTGGCTTTTTCCTGCGCACAGGGCGATGTTGTGGCGTTACAGGCGCTGCTTGCTGTTCATTGCGCCACGGATACTGATGCGTCGGGAAATCCATGAATATGCATGTCGCGCAATTGCTGGTTTGTGCCACGTATGGCGTACGCATTGCACACAGTCCATCTCGGCGCGCAGCATTTGCGCTGCTTCTGCACTGGATTCTATGAATCGAGCCCTAAATGTTTTGCTTTGTCCATTCTCTATCAGACTAAGTCTCTCATTTGATTATTTGTGTTGACACATTTGTGTAAGAACTGAAAATACTGAGTAACAGTAACATACCTTAGTCTCTCTGTACACTGGATGGTTTTACCACACTCATTGGGTTTGCCATCATTCTTGCACTGCATAAGTTGAGCGAGAGGGGAGTGGAGTCTAAAAAGGATCTGGTTTCAGCCCCAGTGAAGGTGTAACCGGCAAAGGACAAGTGTTTTGTCATTTCTGGGTCTGGTAGAATGTGACTCCAAATGTATTAGACAGGTGCAAAGCC
Organism: Ambystoma mexicanum; assembly: GCF_040938575.1. NCBI lineage: Eukaryota > Metazoa > Chordata > Amphibia > Caudata > Ambystomatidae > Ambystoma > Ambystoma mexicanum. Next base: position 548,245,621 of record NC_090941.1, on the reverse strand, counting down.
ATCAGAGAAGGGCTATCCATTTTAATGGAATTAAATCTGACAACAGGAATTTAAGGATATCAACAGTGCCACTGTGAGAGCACCAGCGTTGTGGAGTTTTGGCACTGTCTGTGAGACATGTGTGATGACCAAGGTAAGTGAGTCTGGTTTGGGTGCAAATCTGCTGCACAACCAAAATGGTGTCAAGAGGGTCATAGCCTTTAACTCTCTAGTGCTGAGAGGGGCTGAACTTAAGTACTTGTTTATTGAGAAGGAGACACTTAGTGTGGTGTGGCTGGTAAAACAATCAAAGTCTTTCCAGTGGGGTATGTCGTTTACAGTCTTTTCTCATCATAAGCCATTGTGTTTTATGAAAAAAAGGCGTTGAAGCAGTTTAGAGAAGGATAATGAGGTGGGTCACTTCGATGCAGGGGCTTGGATTTGTGGTAAATCATGCGCCAGGCAAAGACAATATTGTTGCGGATTACCTTTCCAGAGGAATAATATGTGGAGAATGGTGAAATGGTTGAGGATCAAGTATTCTTGGTCTTTGAGGGGACTATCACAGAGTGTGGGCAGAGGCTGTGGAGCAGAATGCAGATATTTAGCACATTGTGAATTATTTAGGATGTGTTGGAGGGATTGGTTACCAACCGACAGGCTAGCGTGCTATCACAAAGTCAAGGATGAATTGTGTGTAGAGGGAGAACACGTTTGTAAAGCTGGGCCATTGGTACCACCGCTGGGAATGAAGAGAGGAATTTTGGAGGTTGCTCAGAGGGGGCATTTGGAAACTACTAAGAAAAAAGGGATGTTGGGTATTGATTATTGGTGGCCTGGGCTGGATCTGAGTTTGAGGGGCTGGTGAAGGAATGTGCTGTGTGTCGGGATGCAGATAAGATGCTGAGAAACTATGTTCAGCCATTGAGACCTATTGAGTTGCCCAGTGAGCCTTGGGAATTTCTGGCATTGGAAATCTTGGGTCTGATGATTGGGGCAAGAGGAGTGACGAATTATGTTGTTGTGCTGAGCGATTTCTTTTCCAAATGGGTTGAGGCCTAAATTGTGTGTGAGGCAGACTATAGGGCTGTCATTGACATTTTAGATAACATGTTTCAGAGGGAGGTGCTTCCCAGGAAGTGAGACAAAGGAGTTCAATTGACTTTAGGCATTATAGAGTCATTTCCCAAAGGCATTCAGGTGACACATCATTGTACCCCATTGTATCACCCTGAGACCAATGGTGCGGTTAAGCGTTTTAATCATACACTACTGCAGGGGATCAAAATGGCTACTGATGCCAGCCAGAATTTGGCAGAGCTGGTGCAGAAGGGAGTTTATGCTTACAGGTAAGCCCCACATGCAACCACTGGTTGATTCTGTTTGAGGTTCTGAGATGAAGAAAGCCACGACCAGTGACAAATTCATCTTGGTTCGGCAGATCAGGGTTTGTTGAGTGGAGCGATATGGAGTTGAGAGAAAGGGTGGTTTGTGTATGAAGGAAAGTTATGATGGGCAGAATCATGTGAGGAGAGGTGAGTGGGGTGGGGTTAGTAGAGTATTTTTGCAGATGCCTGGAATGATGCCGAAATGTGAGCCGAGGTTCTGGGTGCCACACAAAGTGACAAGAGAATTTGACAATGCAGTGGAGATGGAGGATGGGCGTATTTGAACAAAGGAAGGTTGGATAGAAGAAGGATTTTATTATAGGGTCTTTAAGCTGCAACCACCGTCTTGCACAGGGGTAGCATGAATTCCTGCCTCCTCTTAGAGGTTTTGGTGACTGTGCTCATGTATATACAGGGTTCTGAAACCCCTGGTGGGAAAGAGTGATGTGTTGTGGGTTTGGAAGTTTATTGGTAACCGGGAAGAGGGTTTGGGAGATGTTGTGGATAGGTAGAGGGTAGGACGGTAAGATGCTCCTCTGCTCTGTAGAGATCCTTAAGACGCTGATAATGCAAACACAGCATATAGAAAATACACAATACCTTTGTGGAACATAAGTGATTCCTTTTTGCCTGCACAACCACATACACTATAGCCTATTCCCAGATGCACTCTCACACTAGTTTACATCAACAGTTCCAAATACCCTGCCTTCATGCATTAGCGGCATGCACTGGGTACATGTTTTTAGCACGCATTACATTCATGCAAAGCTGCAAGGTTAGTTTTTCAAAAAAGTAAGGGGCACTTAACATTAGCTCCTGCAGTGGTCCATGCATGTGCAGTCCCTCAGCGAACTCTGTGCCTTTGATGCTGATGCATCTGTAAAATAAGGGTATATGTCAGCAGTGGGTCATAGTCATTCCCACCCCTCTCCCTGTGAGCATTATCCTCTTTTTCCTCATAGCACGCTGTTCTCTGATTCTCTGTAGCACGCTATGCTATGAGCACTAGTCAAGCACATACAATGGGTTGGGTCCGACCTCCCCTAAATTCCAAGTCATAGGCTTAAGAATGCAAGCTTCCCCTTCTGTTGTCCTAAATTATCTGTAGTGTAGTGGGATCTAATGGGATCCTTTGAGGGGTATGACCCTACATGGGCTTCCTCTATGCCCTTGAAGCTTTTGCCGCGTGCAACCGATCAAGTCAATATCTCAAGGGCAAGCAGTGCGCCGTGTGCCTCATGCATCCATGGTTCCATTTGGCGACACCCCAAGATGGCTGCCGTTCTGCTGCAATGCCTGACTGGGGCATGTGGTCAGGCATATAGAGATGTACCATCCGCCAGGGCATACAAGACTTCAGGGCATACCTTGCTTGCTTTGCACTTCTTGAGTGATTTCAAAAGGGCCTATAAGCGGCCGTGATGCCCAGCAGCCCATGCAAGATGTTCCAGTAAGCCTGCCTGAAAGATCTTTGTCATCTGGGTAGATATATCTATCCTGCCCAGAACAACCCAAGAACAAGGAAGAAGGAAGCAAGAAGACAGAAGAAAAGAAAGAAGAAAGACGGTAGTCTGCACCAGTAAGAGAACAATCACTAGACAGGGAAGAAGATGACTGAAATCGAGGGAGAAAGAAGAAAGCAGAGGAAGAAGGAACAGGACAAGACTTACCTGGCCAGGTTGCATTCGCTCACTCGACGCACTCCCGTTTAATTGAGGCATCGCCGTGTTCTGTGTATCTGCAAAACAAGAAAGGGAAATGCAATGTTAGTTTCCAAGAGCCCCTTCAGGCCCTAACCACCTGCTCTAACTTTGCCTACCTGACTGTTCATTTTGGCACCTTGCGCCTCGCTCCTTGCCAGAATCCCAGTCCACTCCTATACCTCGGAGAGGCAGGGGAAGAAACAAGGAACATCACAAACACAGACACATTAAACAAGGAACATTACAAACAAGGACACAGTAAACAAGGGAACATTTAAACAAGGACACGTTACAGCAGTATTGGGCTGACGGACAGGGTGCAGCTAACCACCATCTAGTGCATACCACCCTGAATAGTGAAGTAACTCCATTGCCCCTCCACACCCACTTGGCCTCAAGGCCTTTTTAGGCCAAGACCTACAGGTCCCTGATTTGCTGAGAGGCCTGGCAAGAGAGGAGACACCATTCCAAAACAAATGTACAAAACACACTAGGATACAAACGGGAAAGCTGGAGGGCTTTCAGGAGGATAAGCACAGGGCCAGCACTATTTTCATTCTGTCACCTAGATCTTGCCCTGCAAAAAAGTAAGGGGAACCTGACACACTTACAAGAGAGCATTGTAAGAGAGTCGGCAGGGAGGAAACTGCCATCTATCCTCCACTGACCGCTTCCTGCGGGTTGTGCTAAAATTCTGACATGTAAAGGGGGAAGGGCTCGGTGCAGTCTGACAGGCAAAGACTATATCATCAAGATAATGGAACCATTTTGTTACAGTTTTTGAAGGGATTGTTCTTGCTGTTGATCAATCCATCCTTGATTAGACATGAATACATTTGTTACATTAGTGGCAAATGTGGAGCACATGCTAGTACCTTTTATTTGCCAGAAGTATTGATATTTAAATAGAGAGACATTATTTGTTAGAACCAATGGAGCTAGGTGAATTAAAAACTAAGTTGCCACTCTATGCAGTCGTTTACAGTTGTCTAGTGCTTCTTTCAAGACATTTAGTGATTCAGTTTGAGGAATGTTTGTATACAATACCTCCACAGCTACTAGAACTTGGTCCCGGCATGTACGGACATATTTACAATTAATTGTATCATATTTGTAGTGTCTTGTAGAAAGCTACATGTCTCTTGTACAATTGGTTTAACAAACAGGTCTTCAAATCTCGACAAATTGAATTGAGACTGGAAATGATGGGTCTCCCTGGGGGTGGGGAGTTGTTGATGTTCTTGTGAAATTTAGGGATTACATAGAGGGTGGGGACGACTGAATTCTGTTTCAATAGAAAAACTCTTTATCACTAATGATACCTGTGTTAAAGGCTTTCATAACTAAAGGATCAATTAAGGCAGTGATGGAGGAGGTTGGAACAGCTTCATACTTGCAGGTATCCATTTGTACAATGCCGCCATCTTTATCTGTTAGCTTGATTGCCATTTCCATTTATTTTGTTCTTAAATACATGTAATGCTTTTCTTTGATCTTTTGTTAAATTTGCTTTTAAATGAATATGTTTGGTTTCGTATTTAGAAACTTGTCTCATGATCACTTTTTCAAACGTGAGAATTGCAGGATCAAGCACAGTTGATGGAGGTGTTTAATAGTATTTTACATGTCATTGCTTTTTTGTACTAATTCCCCAAGGTTTAGTGGCAAAATATGCTTTTGATCAAATTGACCTTAAGAATTTAGTGAGTTCAATTTGTATTTGAAAAGTATCTGCCTGATTGTTAGAGACAAAACACAGGTCTTTACAAAGGCAATCAATTTCACTTTGTGACAGAGCAGGAAGACTAAACACAGGAGATATGTTTTTATTTAATGTGAGTTTCGAAGATAATATTCACGCTCAGTATATCCGTAGTAAGACAGTATGAGTTGTGAAACCAAAATATGTTTCACAAAATAGTGTTAGGTCATCAAAAATGATAATGAGAAAAAGTTTCTTCAATCAATCAAATGTAGATTTAATTATTTATCTTAACAGACGTTCAAAGGACCAGCCGACATGTGTTTCGACCAACTCGGTCGTTCTCAAGGCCCAAATTTCAGGTTTAGTCTTGTCCAAACTGAGGGACCAGATTGCCCCATTAATATAATTAGATGTAGTCACTTCCAATGAGTATAATCTCAAAGATTTCTATATTCACTTAATCATACAAAATTATGTTGGTGGATTCCCCGCATGTTCTTGCAAGTTGTGCGTTCTAATTCCCAGGCATCAATCCCTTGTGCAAATCCCGGCCTAATGGCGGTCTACATGTATCTGTTACGAATCCTCAAGGGGTCTTTCGGAAATGGTCATTGTGGCGCCGATGGCGCCGTATCTCGGGCATTCTGATTCCCCTACCTAAAATGGCTGCTGTATCTCAGGGAGATGGTACAGTGGTTTTGAAAGCAGCAGATCATGCTCCTCCCATCCTTGCTGAGAAAGTACTTCTGGTCTCGGATCCAGTACGGCATCGCTTTGCTACTGTTCATAGAAGCCACGCTTTGTGAGTATCGCATCTAGAGACTCTGTAGACTTTTGCTTACATTTGAAACCCTTGATTCACTCTTCCTTTTCTTTCTTTCCATCTCTCAGGAACTCTTTCATCTCCCCCGTGTACAACGGCTCGCCAATCTGAGGATTAACGAACCAGGACACTTACCGGGACCTTCCCGACCTAAGTAGACATACATCTCCCACACACCCACAAAGATCCGATTTAGAATACACAAACTTACAATCTTATTTCCTTCTGTTATTTAGAACCACACGCGCCTCGCGGTTACACGGACTACATCTCCCAACCGCCATCACAATCCACTCGTGGAACATTTCCCCTGGTGTATACTTCCAATCTCCATTCAGGATTTTGGTACAAGGAGTTCCTTCATAAGTTGCTTTCATTTCCTCGTCACCTCTTTATCTGATTAGTGCTTGTATTCCCACATACTCTCCACCATCTTGCATCAGGGATTCAACCTATTTTTTCCTCGATAACAACGAACTTCAAGAGTAGGACATTTATCCATTGATAAAACTTACCTGTCTCCCATTTTCTTCCGTATCCGGGTTAAATTGTCCCCTCTCGTTGTAACCGTTGCTGGAATCAGATAGAACGCTCTGAATTCTCCAGGACGTGGTGACTGCGAATATCTACACCCCGAAGATACTCACCAGAGGCAAGTTCCTCTGTTATTTAGCACCACACGCGCCTTGCAGTTACACAGACTACATCTCCCAACCGCCATCACAATCCACTCGCAGAACATTTCCCCTGGTGTATCCTTCCAATCTCCATTCAGGATTTCGGTACGAGGAGTTCCTTTATAAGTTGCTTTCATTGCCTCGTCACCTCTTTATCTGATTAGTGCTTGTATTCCCACATAGGTCCTCTCCACCATCTTGCATCAGGGATTCAACCTGTTTTTTCCTCGATAACAACGAACTTCAAGGGTAGGACATTTATCCATTGATAAAACTTACCTGTCTCCCATTTTCTTCCGTATCCGGGTTAACTTGTCCCCTCTCGTTGTAGCCGTTGCTGGAATCAGATAGAACGCTCTGAATTCTCCAGGACGTGGTGACTGCAACTATCTACACCCCGAAGACACTCACCAGAGGCAAGCTCCGTCCCGCATCCAGCGATCTCCATCTGCAAGGGTTTTCTTCCCCTCGAGGGTTTCACTGGTGTATTCACTCTGTGCTAACTTTACCTGCACAGGGAAAGAACGCCAGGTGAATCACTCCTGTCCACAGTTTACCGTTTGAAGATCAGGTAGGAGATTTCGTATTCTTGTACTTGTGTTTTCCACGTGAGGGTGATTGTGTGCACCTCCCTTCATTTCTGGAGCGCAGTACCAATAGATCAGTAACAGCTAGCAACGCCTGTAATTAATATTTCTATTAATCACCTCATTTCATGGGTAACAAGAATACGAAAAAACAAATAAAATGGAACAACAAGTTCAACTACTTGTAGCAGCCATGCAGATCCTGGCAGCAGAGGTACAGTTTCTCAAACAAGAAAACGCCTCTTTAAAGAGTCAAGTAGGCCGATCAGCTCAGATTTCAGAGGTGCCTCCTGGACCCCTCTCCTCTGGTAGGTTCGATAGAAACCCTCATCTGGTAAAAGGATTTCTAGAGTCTTGCACTGTCCAGTTTGCATTTAAAGCTGCTTTTTTCCCTACAGACAGGGATAAGGTTGGTCACATGATCTCACAAATGACAGGAGCCACATTAGCTTGCGCTACCCCGTTATTCACAAATAATAATCCCATATGGACTCCTATTCTGCCTTTTGCAATAGCGTAAAGAATATGTTTGGCAGGCAGGAAGTGACTATAGCCTCTGAAGAACGTCTTCTAGATCTCAAACAAGGCTCACAGGATATCCCGACGTATATCACCCGTTTCAAGGAGATGGCAGCAGATACGGCTTGGGCAGATGATGCTCAAATAACCATATTCCGGAGAGGCCTGTCAGAAGAATTAAAAGATGAGGTTTCCACGGGTACCTCATCCCCACGAGTTAATTCATATTGTTAGTGATACAGCTGGACTATAGACTTCAGGAAAGAAACCGAGAGAAAAGAAAGGGAAAGAACAGTCGACCGCAGATGGAAGGGTGTGTGATGCCTAGTAAACCTGTGTCGATGGAAGAACCCATGCAGTTGGGCTCCACTCGCGGTCCTCTCTCATCAGAAGAACTTTTCAGACGAAAGTCTCTTGGACTTGGTATGTATTGTGGAGCCAATACTCATACCGTCAAAGAATGCCTCTTAGACCCTACCAAGAAGGCGGGAAACGCCAGTGCCCAGCCATAAAGGGATAAAGGGAACGACGGTGCAGGCCACTCTATCCACAAACAGTTCCCTCCTTGGTGCTTTTGCTGATTCCCAGATCCCACAATCCGAAAACGGCATGGTTGTCTTAGGAGTGTCCCTCTCCTGGGAAAACATCAGATTGGACAATGTTCCCACTCTTGTAGACAGTGGTGCCGCAGGCAATTTCATTGATGATTCCTGGGCTCAGAGGCATAAGATTCCTAGAACCACCAAGACAATATCCATCCCAGTAGAAAGCGTAGATGGTAGTCTACTCATTTCCGGTCCCATAAAAGACCATACTTGTTCCCTGATCATGACTATAGCCTCTCATCAGCAAGCTCTAGAGTTGGATATCATACGGACAGCGCATTATCCCATAATTTTAGGACTACCTTGGTTAAGAAAACATAACCCTTACATTAATTGGACAACAGGGACCCTATTCTTGGGCTCAGAGATGTGTGTCCAACACTGTTTAAAAAAGATTAATCCCCAGTCCGGAGGGGATCGCGATCCAGGGAATTCAAGTCCTGTGGGAACCTTATTAAATCAGGTCTCTACACTACCGCCGTAATACCAACAATACCAGCCAGTATTTACACACACAAATACTCTGAGTTACCCCCACATGGAAGGGATGATTGTGCCATAGATTTAGTACCAAACACTCCTCTTCCATTCGGACGTATATGTATATTCTTTCCGTCAAGGAGAAAGAAGTGTTAAGGGAGTATTTGCGAACACATTTGCAAAATGGTCTTATCATGGAGTCAACATCTCTTGCGGCAGCATCACTATTTTTCTTTCCAAAAAAGAACACCACAGAACTCTGCCCTTGCATCGACTATGGAGGGTTAAATAAGATCACAGTGCCGGATAAATATCGGATGCCTCTCATCCCGGACATTCTGGAGGCAGTACGGGGCTCACACATCTATACCAAACTCGATTTGCGTGGGGCTTATCATCTGATCCGCATCAAGACGGGGGATGAATGGAAAACGGCATTCCATACTCCGTTGGGACACTACCAATACAGAGTCATGCCGTTTGCCTTATCCAATGCTCCTGCAGTTTTCCAATGGTTTATGGACCACATTTTCGCAGATGTATCCTTACACCACGTAATCATCTATTTAGATGATATATTGTTTTTTTTCATCCTCATTAGATGAGCACATTCATCATGTACAGGAAGTTCTCTCCCATCTGCAACAAAATCATCTCTTCTGCAAGATAGAGAAGTGCGAATTCCATAAGCCTTTGGTTGCGTATTTAGGATACATACTATCAGGAGAGGGCATTTCCATGGACCCCACCAAGATCTTCGCTATCACAGAGTGGCCAACGCCTAAGTCTGTCAAAGACATTCAAAGATTCTTGGGATTTGCCAATTTTTATAGGCGTTTTATCCCCCATGTTTCATCTCTTACTCATTCTTTAACACATCTCCTTAAAAAAGGGGTATCTTTTCACTGGTCATCGGAGTTTCAACACTCATTCGAAGAACTGAAGAAACTTTTTACGAGAGCTCAAATACTGATAATGCCAGATCAACAGAAAAGATTCATTGTGGAATCAGATGCGTCTCATCAGGCACTGGGAGTGGTTCTCCTCCACCCGGGGTTAATAACATCGAACAACCAGTAGCCTACTTATCAAAAATACTTTCTCAGGCGGAAATCAACTATACAGTGTTGGAAAAGGAACTGTTGGCCATAAAACGTGCCTTCGAAGAATGGTGACATCTTCTATTAGGAGCTTGATTCCCTATTGAGGTGAGAACAGACCACCACAAGTTACGCATCTTACAATATGCTCAAACATGTAACAGCCGCCAAGCTCATTGGGCTCATTTTTTTCACCCTTCCATATCACGTTTACATTTATCCCTGGCAGAGCAAATTTAAAGGCAGATGACTTGTCTCATAGAGATCCAGTGGGAGATACTGCATTCATATCTGAACCGATGTTCCCCAAGACTGTGTGTCAGTGGTACGAGACGTCTTACAAAAGATTGAAGTCACATCAAAGGAATGGGAATCCTGGCATCCAGAATTGATTGCAAAATACCAGCTAGCACATAGCCAAGGCCTTCTATTCAAGGACAAAAGAATCTTCAAACCCAACAATGACTTACATCGAGAGGTGTTACGTCTTTTGTCATGATTCATACTCAGCTGGACATCGAGGCTTCGCAGGTACCTTAGACCTCATTCAAAGACAATTTTGGTGGCCAACCATCAGACCAGATGTCCAGAACTATATGGCATCATGCACTATCTGCCTCCAAACTAAGACCCCCAGGCATTCACCCTTAGGGAAACAAGTCATCACGCAAATACCTACAAAACCGTGGCAAGTAATTTCCACTGATTTTGCAGTGGACCTTCCGAACTCAGAAGGATGTAATACTATCATGGTTACAGTAGACTCCCTAACAAAGATGGCTCATTTAATTCCCCTGCCAGCAGTTCCATCTGCAGCTACCATGGCACGAGTATTCTTGGACCGTATATTCTCCCTTCATGGACTTCCAGAAGTTATCATATCCGATCAAGGCCCACAATACACCTCGAAATACTGGAAACAGATGTGTCATATCCTAGGGATTTCGAGAGCTTTAAGTTCTGGATACCATCCACAGACAAATGGAAAACGGAACGACTCAATCAAAATTTGGAAGGCTATCTCGGGTGTTACATTTCAGCAGCACAGAATAACTGGAAAGGACTCCTAGCCCTAGCAGAGTTCGCATAAAATAATACCACACATTCAGCTACTCGTCTCAGCCCGTTTTTCTGTTCCTATGGGTTTCACTCTTCGGTATTCACAACACTCAATTCCTACCCATCTGCCTTTCCGGATATCACCAGTATGGTAGTTGCCATTCAAAAGGGACAAAAAGAAGCTAAAGAAGCCTTACTTGAGGCGCAACTCAAAAGTAAGAAACAAGTTGACAGACATCGAACCCCTGCCCAACAGTACAAGTGGGAGACCGAGTATGGCTATCAAACAAATTACTCCCAAGAAGATTAGTCATGTCAAAGCTGTCACCTAAATTCTTTGGCCCTTTTTGGGTTCTAAATCAGAAGGGTCCGGCGGCTTTGCAACTGAAGCTTCCACACTCTTGGAAGCGCATACATCCGACATTTCATGTCTCGCTATTAAAACCTGATATATGGAACGACTTTCATTTACACACTACCAGGAAACCTCTCCCAGTCCTTACTGACACCGGTCCCGAATATGAAGTATCAGGGATCTGTGATTCTCGCTACAGAAGAGGAGTTTTTTCAGTATTTAGTGGATTGGAAGGGTTACTCGCCACCTGAGCGGTCTTGGGAGCCCGCCTCGGCTGTACATGCCCCTCGGCTTGTGCGTTCATTTTACCACTTCCATCCCGGCAAACTTGGCTTTGTCTCCCATAAAAGGGGGCATACTGTTACGAATCCTCAATGGGCCTTTCGGAAATGGTAATTGTGGCGCCGATGGTGCCGTATCTCGGGCATTCTGATTCCCCTACCTAAAATGGCTGCTGTATCACAGGGAGATGGTACAGTGGTTTTGAAAGCAGCAGATCATGCTCCTCCCATCCTTGCTGAGAAAGTACTTCTGGTCTCGGATCCAGTACGGCATCGCGTTGCTACTGTTCATAGAAGCCACGCTTCGTGAGTATCGCATCTAGAGACTCCGTAGACTTTTGCTTACATTTGAAACCCTTGATTCACTTTTCCTTTTCTTTCTTTCCATCTGTCAGGAACTCTTTCATCTCCCCCGTGTATAACGGCTCGCCAATCCGAGGATTAATGAACCAGGACACTTCCCGGGACCTTCCCGACCTAAGTAGGCATACATCTCCCACACACCCACAAATATCCGATTTAGAATACACAAACTTACAATCTTATTTCCTTCTGTTATTTAGAACCACACGCGCCTCGCGGTTACACGGACTACATCTCCCAACCGCAATCGCAATCCACTCGTGGAACATTTACCCTGGTGTATACTTCCAATCTCCATTCAGGATTTTGGTACAAGGAGTTCCTTTATAAGTTGCTTTCATTTCCTCGTCACCACTTTATCTGATTAGTGCTTGTATTCCCACATAGGTCCTCTCCACCATCTTGCATCAGGGATTCAACCTATGTTTTCCTCGATAACAACTAACTTCAAGGGTAGGACATTTATCCATTGATAAAACTTACCTGTCTCCCATTTTCTTCCGTATCTGGGTTAACTTGTCCCCTCTCGTTGTAGCCATTGCTGGAACCAAATAGAACGCTCTGAATTCTCGAGGACGTGGTGACAGCGACTATCTACACCCCGAAGACACACACCAGAGGCAAGCTCCGTCCCGCATCCAGCGATCTCCATCTGCAAGGTTTTTTTTCCCCTCAAGGGTTTCCCTGTTGTTTTCACTCTGTGCTAACTTTACCTGCACAGGGAAAGAACGCCAGGTGAATCATTCCTGTCCACAGTTTACCGTTTGAAGATCAGGTAGGAGATTTCATATTCTTGTACTTGTGTTTTCCACGTGAGGGTGATTGTGTGCGCCTCCCTTCTTTTCTGGAGCGCAGTATCAATAGATCAGTAACAGTATCTTCCCGAAGGTGTATGCAGAACACAATTAGGCCGGTATTTGATTGATTGAAGAAACTTGCTCTCATTATCATTTTTGATGACTTAACACTATTTTGTGAAACATATTTTGGTTTCACAACTCACACTATCTTACTACGGATATACTGAGCATGAATATTATCTTCAAAGCTCACATTGAATATTTTCATATAACCTGAACCCTGGTGGGTGGGTTAAAATTTTGGAGGTTTCGCTGCCGGTAACCAATTCTTCAAAAATATTTATTATACTCTAGATGTGGAGAATAGCACACAGTAACTTTGTATATAACCCATTTACTATTGATGTTTTTATTTATAGCTGGGTTCTGTCTATCTTGTGTAGTGATATATATACAAATTATCTCTATTCACCTGTAATTGTGTTTTCTGATTTGCATGTCCCAGGACCTCGAGAGACCTTATGATCGATAGCTCCATGGTCTTCCTCCTGGGGAAAAAAGGGTTTAATGGTTCTCTTCCGGTTGCATTTGTCCCATCACTTTTAGAGGGACCACTGTCTACTAATTCTTATTCACTAGAACCACTAGATTTTGAAGTGTCTGAGAATGAAACATATTTAGACTCTAATCTACCATTTTTCTTCCTTATTTGTTCTGTCTAATAACTAGGTTGTAAATACGGATACACATATTGTTCAGTGAAAGTTCTACAATCTCTCTGAAGTTGTTTCCCTTTCTTATTCAGACTCAAGATTAAAACATGTTCCATTTCAACATTTATTTTCTTGAAAAGAATGTTAGCTTCTTGGATGAGGTTGTTAGTCAACAAAGTTCGATCTTGTGTATCTATATCCCTCTTAAGTGTTTCCGAAATGACAAATAAGTTGTCGCTACAGTTGTGCCACGACACAGATCAATCAAATTGGAGAGACATCTGACATGCTGCTGTCGTAATTTAAGGTAAGTGATTAAACCAAGAAAAGCTCAAAAATAGCGCCTTTTGCACCAAAGATATTAATGAAATGTAGTAGGTAATACTGTAAATTACGTTTCTTAGGTACATGGAGAAAACAAGCAATAGTCACGCGATCCTCAGATGAATTGAGAATCAAGAAACACACTTGAAGTGAATGGTTTCATTCACCCAATAAGTTAAGGTTTTTGGGAATAAAAAATAATTGTAGATAATTGCAAGAATAACAGATATACATTTGCTTATTGTAGATTTCATGAAGTCTGTATTTACAATGGCAAAGAATCAGAAATGTGAGTAATTGATTGATGCTTGCCATTAAGTCCCTTGAAATTCAGCATAAGACCCACTTGTGCTTTTTATACAAAGTGATTAAATATAGTTTGGGATTAAAAACGTTTGCAATTCGGCCTGAGAATCTTTTGGCTCTGCACTTTAAATTGTGATGATAAGAAATATACACCTCAACTTATGTAATATAAAAGACTCATAGAACGGTTGAAAAACTCAGGAATGATGCTTTGTCCTTATGAAGACCCTAAGAATAATTAAAAAGGGCGGAAACATGTGTATAAATGTTTGGTAGATGCAAAGCTATGTTGATTAATCAGCAGAAATAACATTTCTATATGTTTTTAAATGTTGTTTTAGTGTAAAAAAAAGGAATGTCCATTTCTGGGCACCCAGGATTTCATTGTTTAGGCAGTGCACTCACCCTTTTCTTTCTCACATCTGATCCCTCCTCCTGATTTTGTAATAATTAATCAAGTTTAATCAGTTGTTTCTCATTAAGAGGTTTTCTGATATGGATCATTAATTAAAAAGAATACATTATATAATTGTGAATACATTGGAATGTTTTGTTTATACAGATCTGTCAGCAGGAGCTGGGAAAAAATGAATCAAATGGCACACCCTACACAAAGGACTAACCTCACACCAAGATGCTGCACATCAAAAGGGCCTTTGATGCCATGTGTCTGAGAATGGCGTGGGGGTCGTGTAGACAAAGGATGCTCAGAACAAATGGGGAGGGATCCACCATTGTGCTTCTCTCCGTACCTCTCTCTCCTTCACTTCCTTACCATAAAGCACTTTGGGTATGATGCAAGCAAGCAACAATCACGTACCACAAGAACAGGGACTGCACATGTTAACCCCTTAACTGCCCTGCTATTATGCAAGTCTATGCATAGAGGACAAGCATACTCGTCCATGGCACTTATAAAACAACCCTGCTTTTGTCTGTAAAAATCGAATCTCCCACTGCTTCTTTGACTCACTTTTGGACTTCAAGACTTGAAGAATAATTCATTCTGTTTTGGGAGGATTGACTTTTTCAAATCCTTTAGCCACTTAGGTGAAGAAGAATTCCAAGGTAGAAGCAAGCTTTGATCCCTACTCACTCCCAGGGTACATTGGGAGTGACGTTTGCTGAGGAACAGGACCTGACAGTTTGCTTGTAAACCACACATGATTGGACCACTGCTTTCCTAGAGATCCTACAGTGTGTTTCACAGCATCCTTGGAGCTAAGACACCATGTTTTACCTTCAAACTGCATGAGGCAACATCCAAGCAGACTTCAAAGATGCCAAGGCAACAGGAACCAACAGTTCTAACTTTGTCACACGCTTGACTCCAAGCAGCCTTGCTCGCATCACTGAATCGGCTCGACACTGTAGCATTTCAGCACAGTCTCATCACCTGACCATCTCATGCACCAATGCCCCATGCAATTGACTGCCGATCACTCTATCGACCAAAGGATTGAACCACTGGGGCTTTGCTTCGGAACTCGACTCGAACCATTGGATCAGCGAGTAACGCATCAAACCGAACCAGCAGTATTCATCATTTCAAAAAATGCTTGATCGTCAAACTGGTGATTCCTTCATCCGGCACAGCTCGGAACCACACAGAGCACCCACTCTTCCCAACTCGGCTCACAGTCCAGGCCAACGTGACTTGATGCCTTTGACACAGATTTGACCCACAGACACAACCACTCGAATTCTGGCTCAACGCCAGCGACCACCAAACATTGGAATTAGGTACTCAGAACTGATCCTTCACCCTGGCCCACCCTTTGGAGCCCTAGAGAATTGCTACATCCCTTTTGCACCTTTTTCTACTGAAAACTTATCCTTTCAAGTTCACTGTGGTTGTTGATTGTCTTTCAGCTGTTTCATTACCCAGAGTGCTGCATCTTTCTAACTTTTACATATTCTGTGTTCTTTCCACAGGGATGGGTTTTATATAGTGTTTTTAATAGTAATTTGCAAATTGGTGTGTTTAATTAAAGTGCATTTGTTTTTATATGACCTTGGTTGTAGAGTCCTTTATTTCGGATTGTTGTGCTTTGCTATTTGGGTTGCCAGTGGATCACATTCACACCCCCTCGGAGAGTACAGCCTTCCCTCAGGCCACTTTACCACAAAAGGCAAAGGATGTATATCTCTTGGCAATGCCTGTTTTATCTTTATGAATGGGATTATTGGTTTATAGAAATGCAGGAGCTGAGTAGGGGGTTTAGCCACTACTTATCAGTATATTCATGCTAAACAGAAGTCTTTTTGTCACAAGAAGGGCCTTAGTCCTAGTCCATTCCCCATGTGCCGGTTCACTTGAGGGATTCCCATGATCAGTCACCTCATGCCTGCACAGCACAATTCCTGCCAGTGTCTTTCACTTTGTCTCATTGGATCTTCAATATCAGCAACTTCAACTATGGAACAGCTATAGCAGCAGCCAGAACAAAGCAAGCCACTATGGGATCTGCTACAGCAAAATCAACAGTGCGATTAAGCACGGAGCACTCCTTCTGGATCTACCTGCTGAGAGACTGCAATCCACCAAAGAGCAAAGCCAGTGCCAGTCAGGGCACAAAACGCCTAAGAGTTTCATCCAACCAGGCGACATTACACTCAACTGCATGGTGGCCCTGGAGCAGAATCCTCACAAGCCGGGAAACACTTACATGAACTGAGACACCACATCCAGAGAATGACAGACCCGTGTACAAGAGAGGAGTGTGGGGCTTAAGATCCCTTTTGAATGTGTTTTAATTGTAGCACCTCCCTGGGGAAGGGAACAGTCAGCTGTTGGCACCAGGCACTAGTAGAGGGGGAGCGCCAATGGAGGGACAAGTGGGTTGTTTGGGTGAGGTGAAGGGTGGAGCAGGACTTAGGGGCCGGGCAGGGGAAGCACGAAGCAGAGGCTTACCAGTCTCCAGTGGCCATCCTTAGGTTGAGAGTTGCCTTGATTAGGGAGGGAACACCCTTCTCTAGATGAGAGAGAGAGAGAGAGAGAGAGAGAGGGATGGACATTAGTGAACCCCTTTGAAAATCATCAAAACAAAAACCCTTGAACACTCTTGAACACTCTTCAATTGTTGGTGTGTTTTTGAGGCCATCTGTGAAAATAGTTATTCTTAAGAGAGAGAAGGCACAATTAAAGCAGATGGTGAAACTTCATATCTGGGAGGCATCTTCAAGAAAGGCCCAAGCCCCATAGTCATGTTTGAATGGATAATGGACACAGCCTTCTTCTAGGTGCACATTGTCTATGGGGCACCGTTCTGACATGTGCAAAGTCTTTATCCCCAAGACAGTTACAAACTTAGAAAAGTACAGGACAATAGTCAAAAATATTCCCCGGCTGCACGACTCACTGAGGGCCAGAGATTTCATTGGGACTAGACTCCACCTGATTCAACAGACCTAAATCAGATCAGAATATTGTGGGTGCACATCATGGCATATTTAACCTATGGGTACGGCTGAGCTTATTGATGATATTATGGTAGTTTTGGTTTTAATTACTTTCTCAAGGCATTTGATGCAGAACGATTGCCAAGTTAAAAGGTCTTATCAGTATTCATCGAAAGGAATAGGGCAGCAACAAATAGGTGATGGCGTACTTAATATGAATTTTAATACATTTTCTATGAAGTTGATTTTCTTTTTTGGTCTGCAGAAGCGATGAAATCAAATGAATATGTGATCCTGTATCGGCAATACTGTATCCAAAAATGTGATGGGTGGAAGGTCTTTAATTAATTTGAAACATTGGCATTGCTCTGGGTAACCTTTCACACCACCATTTTTTAACCTGTTTGAGATTTTGCAAAAAGTGACCAGCAATATGCAAATCAATATTGGAACTCAAATTAAAGGAAACAGACCAACGCAAAGTGCTAGGCCACATCACCTCGCCACTTAAACAAAAACAGCTGCCCCAATAATGTATGCCATTCTCAATTCAGAGCTATTTTGCGTTGAGGGAGTGGTGCAAGGGGATAGAGTTTGCCCTACAAATGAGTCTGTAATGAAAAGCATACATAGAGAGCAAGTCTCAGTAAAAAGGCATGCATTGTTTTTTTTAGCAGGTGCAATTATTAGCATTCTGCCTGCACAGTCCATTGAGGTTTATGCAGCAATGCAAAGGATCATTAATGGGTTGCCTAAATACCACTGTATAGCACTCAGTGTCGTGGTATGAATAAGTGGGAAAGAGTAGCTTGAGGTTTGGCGTTGAAGGGCCAACCCTGAGGAAGGGGTATGCAATAGGTCATAATTTGTCTCCAATTCTCAGGCCCTGTGACCAAAATTCATTAAAACATTTGTATTTATTAAACATTTGGTGATTCAATAGCAGTATGCAATTTCAGTCAAAGGAAAAGGCTCACATGTATAACAATGCTATAATACCTCATAGCATTACATAAAATGTAAAGCATATATATGATGACAACATCGTAAGACTCTGTCATTCCCATTAAATAATTACGGAGGTCCTGTCATAGATCATTAGGCCGGCACACTGATGGCAACAGGGACAGATACAGTTCCTCAGTATCATTCGACCACGTTACATCTTGCAACCAACTATCAAGCCTGGGTGGTTAACTCCAGGTCCATCTTAGGAACATTGTTCTCTTAGCAAGCAATAATCCCAAATTCAACAATCTTTGCTTAGTTTTCTCCATTTTCCCTGTGAACCCCAATAAAGAGTCACACACTTTAAGATTCAATTGTCGGGCCAATATGTCTGATAACGTTTGGCAGATCAATGACTAATATCCGTTCAACTTGGGGCAGCTCAAGAACATTAGTAGCAATGTGGCATTTACATCTCAGGAAATGCTTAGCAATTTGGGAATCAAGCCTGCTAATTCTAGATGGCAGGTAATAAAGCCTATTGAGTGTCTTGAAGTGTATTAGGCGATATTTGGAATTAAGAGAAACCCCCCTGGTCAAGCTGTGTATATTTGTTGAATGTGGCTCGGTGAATTCCACCTGCAACTCTGCAATCCATTTCTCTCTAGCCTTAGGGCCTGCCTTGTATCCCTAGCCTGTGTTAGCGCATATCGTGTAGAGACACTTTTTTGGCTGTTGTGTTTGTTAGTATGTATTTGAAACAGGCATGTGTAGGCGGTTCTATCAGATGCCCTGGCCAGGGAGTAGTGAAGGAGGTTCTCATGCAGAATGTCATAAATCAGACCGTACTGCAATAGTACACCAAACAAAGGATACAGCTTGTGTAACACCTTAAAGGATACAGTGTGAGGGCCGTTTCCTGCATAATGAGGTAAGGTCTGATGCCTGGAAGGTGTCCAATCAAATCAGACCTTCCAACTGATGTCACTCTCTGGCTTTAAAACCTGACAGCCAGAGAGAGGAATCAATGGAAAGGGCGTGGAAGAAACAACAACTCTCCAGACTGAAAAATAAATAAACACTACGTTAATTAATAATTTAATGCCGATTTTAAAGATATGAGTGATTCAACAACACACTAACCTGTTGATATTGACAGTCTCAGGTAAATCTTCATAGAAACACCATGTAATCCAAATTAGAAACAACGGCAGGGAAAAGGGTAGTTAGTAGGGGAACTAATCCCGAACGGCACGAGGGCCGCACTAGTGACGTGTTGGTGCACCCAGGATAGAGTCCAAGAAGTCCAGTGCATGTATCCAGCAGTATAGGGAGATTCCTGAAGGGTGTTTTGAAAGAAGATGTCAATACTATATGTTGCTGTTCAAAGTCTTTGATGTACTGGAAGGATGTAGTTAAATGCCCTTGTAGTAGATAATAGATATACTAAAGGTCTTAGGTGGTCTTGTATGAGGATAATAGCAAGAAAAGGATTCTGGTCTTTGCTAGCACTATGACACTCAGAGCACAGCAGGAGTTTTATCAAAAATAGAAGAGTACAACCACCTCTGTGCTATAGCGGGAACGCCGCCATAGAGGCAAGCCGTAAAACCTAAATGCTGTGCTGATAGGACGTGAGGATGCCTTGGATCGAATAGTTAAGAAATCCGTTCCGAGTGGTTTTGAAAAGGAACCTTCGTTAGGATCAAAGTCAAAGTATGCACGTACCGCTGAAAGATGAAAGCTGCAGTCGGAAGCCTTGAAAGGCAAAAGTTGAAATTGCCGGAAGCAGGAATGCGAAATCAGCTCCGGAACGGCAGAATAGTGAACAACGATCAGAAGCAGCGAGCGGAATCATGCACACTGCTAAATACGCCCAGAGATCACGTGATTGCTCACGTACCACATGACATTACTGACATTATTGTAATTGATACCACTTCCCGGGCAGGGTACTGGACAGTCTCCACCGAGTTTAGAACGGTCGGGCTGTTCTGTTGGCAGTGTGAGAAGGCAGCGTCATAGTCCGAGGGGGAGTCCGTGTAGATGAAGCTAAGCGAGGACCGTCAGGCATGAAATAGAAGTAGTTCAGCAACTGTAAAGGGTTATCATCTACATGTATCTTAATAGTATCCCAGTCCACAAAATGTTCATCAATATACAGATTGCCTAATGTGATAATATGGACTCTATGCTAAGTTCTTTCTTTGTCTCTGTCTGTGCTTTCCTCATGGCCCCCACTGGACCTAGCGGGTGGGAGAATTGATATGGATCAACTACAAGCAACACCAACAAAGGTGTGGAGCCCGCCTGCAGCCTCCCTAGTTGAATATATGGGGAATCTGCTAGATCATCCATCAAATAGGTCGCAAAGTATATTTGTGCTATCATGTAGTATAACTCCCAATCGGGGGCCGCCAAACCTGCAACATCATATGGTCTGGCAAGATGTGCCCATTTCATACGACCTTGACCATTGGCCAACAGGAAAGAGGAGCATGTGCAAGTAAGATCAGAGAATAATGCACAACCTGGCCACAATGGGATATTGTGGAACAAGTATAGTAACTTCGGTAAAATTATCATCTTGTTCTGTGACAGTTTCCCAGCTAGCGACATTGGGATTTGACCCCATTTCTGAAATGTGTATTTCACAATTATTAAGTATGAAGTATAATTAAGGGCTAATGCCAAATCCGCGGATGTGGCTATTAATATGCCCCTATAACGATGAACGAATGTGCTGTGTGTCAGGATGCAAGATAAGATGCTGAGAAACTATGTTCAGCCATTGAGACCTATTGAGTTGCCCAGTGAACCTTGGGAATTTGTGGCATTGGACATCTTGGGTCTGATGATTGGGGCAAGAGGAGTGAAGAATTATGCTTTTGTGCTGAGCGATTTGTTTTCCAAATGGGTCGAGGCACAAATTGTGTGTGAGGCAGACTACAGGGCTGTCATTGATATTTTGGATAACATGTTTCAGAGGGAGGTGCTTTCCAGGAAGTGAGACAATGGAGTTCAATTGATTTTAGGCATTATAGAGTCATTTCTCAAAGGCATTCAAGTGACACATCGTTGTACCCCATTGTATCACCCTGAGACCAATGGTGCGGTTAAGCGGTTTAATCATACACTACTGCAGGGGATCAAAATGGCTACTGATGCCAGCCAGAATTGGGCAGAGCTGGTGCAGAAGGGAGTTTATGCTTACCGGTAAGCCCCACATGCAACCACTGGTCTGATTCCGTTTGAGGTTCTGAAATGAAGAAAGCCACCAAAGTGACAAATTCATCTTGGTTCGGCAGATCAGGTTTTGATGAGTGGAGTGATATGGAGTTAAGAGAGAGGGTGGTTTGTGCATGAAGGAAAGTTATGACGGGCAGAATCATGTGAGGAGAGGTGGGTGGGGTGTGGTTAGTAGAGTATTTTTGCAGATGCCTGGAATGATGCTGAAATGTGAGCCGAGGTTCTTGGTGCCACACAAATGACAAGTGAATTTGACAATGCATTGGAGTTGGAGGATGGGCGCATTTAGAACAAAAGAAGGTTGGATAGAAGAATGATTGTGTGATAGGGTCTTTAAGCTGCAACAACCGTCTTGCACAGGGGTAGCATGAACTCTTGCCTCCCCTCAGAGGTTTTGGTGACTGTGCTCAGGTATATACAGGGTTCTGAAACCCCTGCGGGGAAAGAGGGATGTGTTGTGGGTTTGGAAGTTTATCAGTCACCGGGAAGAGGGCTTGGGAGATGTTGTGGATAGGTAGAGGGTAGGAGGGTAAGATGATCCTCGACTCTGTAGCGATCCTTAAGACCGCTGATAATGCAAACACAGCATATAGAACATTCACAATACCTTTGTGGAACATAAGTGATTCCTTTGTGCCTGCACAACCACATAAACTACAGCCTAGCCCCAGATGCACTCTCACACTAGTTCACAACAACAGTTCCAAATACGCTGCCTTCATGCATTAGCGGCATGCACTGGGTACATGTTTTTTGCATGCATTACATTCATGCAAAGCCACAAGGTTAGTTTTTCAAAGAAGTAAGGGACACTTAACTTTAGCCCTGCAGTGGTCCATGCATGTGCAGTCCCTCAGTGAACTCTGTGCCTTTGATGCTGATGCATCTGTAAAATAAGGGTATATGTCAGCAGTGGGTCATAGTCATTCCCACCCCTCTCCCTGTGAGCATTATCCTCTTTTTCCGCACAGCACACTGTGCTCTGATTCTCTGTAGCACGCTATGCTATGAGCACTAGTCAAGCACATACAAAGGGTTGGGTCTGACCTCCCCTAAGTTTCAAGCCATATGCTTAAAAATGCAAGCTGCCCCTTCTGTTGTCCTAAGTTATCTGTAGTGTAGTGGGATCTAATGGGGTCCTTTGAGGGGTACATGGGCTTCCTCTATGCCTTTGAAGCTTTTGCCGCATGCAACCGATCAAGTCAATATCTGAAGCGCAAGCAGTGCGCCGTGTGCCTCATGCATCCATGGTTCCATTTGGCGACACCCCAAGATGCCCGCCTTTCTGCTGCAATGCCTGACTGGGGCATGTAGTCAGGCATGTAGAGATGTACCTTCCACCAGGGCATACAAGACTTCAGGCCATACCTTGCCTGCTTTGTACTTCTTGAGTGATTTCAAAAAGTCCTATAAGAGGACGCCATGCCCAGCATCCCATGCCAGATGTTCCAGTAAGCCTGCCTGAAAGATCTTTGTCATCTGGGTAGATAAATCTATCCTGCCCAGAACAACCCAAGAACAAGGAAGAAGGACGCAAGAAAAAAAGAAAGAAGAAAGAAGGTAGTCTGCACCAGTAAGAGAACAGCCACTAGACAGGGAAGAAGATGACCGGAATCGAGGGAGAACGAAGAAAGCAGATGAAGAAGGAACAGGACAAGACTTACCTGACCAGGTTGCGTTCGCTCACTCCATGCACTCCCGTTTCATTGAGGCATCGCCGTGTTCTGTGTATCTGCAAAAAAAGAAAGGGAAATGCAATGTTAGTTTCCAAGAGCCCCTCCAGGCCCTAACCACAAGCTCTAACATTGCCTACCTGACTGTTCAGTTTGGCACCTTGTGCCTCGCTCTTTGCCAGAATCCCAGTCCACTCCTATACCTCGGAGAGGCAGGGGAAGAACAAGGAACATCACAAACACAGACACATTAAACAAGGAAAATTACAAACAAGGACACAGTAAACAAGGGAACATTTAAACAAGGACACTTTACAGCAGTATTGGGCTGACTGACAGGGTGCAGCTAACCACCATCTAGTGCAAACCACCCAGAATAGTGAAGTAACTCCATTGCCCCTCCACACCCACTTGGCCTCAAGGCCTTCATAGGCCAAGACCTACAGGTCCCTGATTTACTGAGAGGCCTGGGCAAGAGGGAAGACACCATTCCAAGACAAAGGTACATGACACACTAGGATACAAACGGGAAAGCTGGAGGGTTTACAGAAAAAGAAGCACAGGGCCAGCACCATTTTCATTCTGTCACCTAGATCTTGCCCTGCAAAGAAGCAAGGGGAACCTGACACACTTACAAGAGAGAATTGTAAGAGAGTCGGCAGGGAGGAAACTGCCAACTATCCTCCACTGACCGCTTCCTGCGGGTTGTGCTAAAAATCTGACCTGTAAAGGGGGAAGGGCTCGGTGGAGTCTGACAGGCAAAGACTACATCTACTGGCACCGTAACAGACGTTCAAAGGACCAGCCGACATGTGTTTCGACCAACTCGGTCGTTCTCAAGGCCCAAATTTCAGGTTTAGTCTTGTCCATACTGAGGGACCAGATTGTCCCATTAATATAATTAGATGTAGTCACTTCCAATGAGTATAATCTCAAAGATTTGTATATTCACTTAATCATACAAAATTATGTTGGTGGATTCCCCGCATGTTCTTGCAAGTTGTGCGTTCTAATTCCCAGGCATCAATCCCTTGTGCAAATCCCGGCCTAATGACGTTCTGCGTGTATCTGTTACGAATCCTCAAGGGGTCTTTCGGAAACAGTCATTGTGGTGCCGATGGCGTCGTATCTCGGGTATTTGGATTCCCCTACCTAAAATGGCTGCTGTATCTCAGGGTGACGATACAGTGGTTTTGAAAGCAGCAGATCATGCTCCTCCCATCCGTTCTGAGAAAGTACTTCCTGTCTTGGATCCAGTACGGTATCGCATTGCTAATGTTTACAGAAGGCACGCTTCGTGAATATCGCATCTAGAGACTCCGTAGACTTTTGCTTACATTTGAAACCCTTGATTCACTCTTCCTTTTCTTTCTTTCCATCTGTCAGGAACTCTTTCATCTCCCCCATGTATAACGGCTCGCCAATCCGAGGATTAACAAACCAGGACACTTCCCGGGACGTTCCCGACCTAAGTAGGCATACATCTCCCACACACCCACAAAGATCCGATTTAGAATACATAAACTTGCAATCTTATTTCCTTCTGTTATTTAGCACCACACTTGCCTCGCAGTTACACGGACTACATCTCCCAACCGCCATCACAATCCACTCGCAGAACATTTCCCCTGATGTATCCTTCCAATCTCCATTCAGGATTTCGGTACGAGGAGTTCCTTTATAAGTTGCTTTCACTCCCTCGTCACCTCTTTATCTTATTAATGCTTGCATTCCCACATAGGTCCTCTCCACCATCTTGCATCAGGGATTCAACCTGTTGATTCAACCTGTTGTCTCACATTTTCTTCCGTATCTGGGTTAACTTGTCCCCTCTCGTTGTAGCCATTGCTGGAACCAGATAGAACGCTCTGATTTCTTGAGGACGTGGTGACAGCGACTATCTACACCCCGAAGACACACACCAGAGGCAAGCTCCGTCCCGCATCCAGCGATCTCCATCTGCAAGGTTTTTGTTTCCCCTCAAGGGTTTCCCTGGTGTTTTCACTCTGTGCTAACTTTACCTACACAGGGAAAGAACGCCAGGTGAATCATTCCTGTCCACAGTTTACCGTTTGAAGATCAGGTAGGTGATTTTGTATTCTTGTTCCACGTGAGGGTGATTGTGTGCGCCTCTCTTCTTTTCTGGAGCGCAGTATCAATAGATCAGTAACAGTATCTTCCCGAAGGTATATGCAGAACACCATTAGGCCGGGATTTGATTGATTGAAGAAACTTGCTCTCATTATCATTTTTGATGACTTAACACTATTTTGTGAAACATATTTTGGTTTCACAACTCACACTATCTTACTACGGATATACTGAGCATGAATATTATCTTCAAAGCTCACATTGAATATTTTCATATAACCTGAACCCTGGTGGGTGGGTTAAAATTTTGGAGGTTTCGCTGCCGGTAACCAATTCTTCAAAAATATTTATTATACTCTAGATGTGGAGAATAGCACACAGTAACTTTGTATATAACCCATTGCTATTGTTGTTTTTATTTATAGTTGGGTTCTGTCTATCTTGCGTAGTGATATATAAACAAATTATCTCTATTCACCTGTAATTGTGTTTTCTGATTTGCATGTCCCAGGACCTCGAGGGACCTTATGATCGATAGCTCCATGGTCTTCGTCCTGAGAAAAAAAGGGTTTAATGGTTCTCTTCCGGTTGCATTTGTCCCATCACTTTTAGAGGGACCACTGTCTACTAACTCTTATTCACTAGAACCACTAGATTTTGAAGTGTCTGAGAATGAAACATATTTAGACACTAATCTACCATTTTTCTTCCTTGTTTGTTCTGTCTAATAACTATGTTGTAAATACGGATACACATAGTGTTCAGTGAAAGTTCTACAATCTCTCTGAAGTTGTTTCCCTTTCTTATTCAGACTCAAGATTAAAAAATGTTCCATTTCAACATTTATTTTCTTGAAAAAAATGTTAGCTTCTTGGATGAGGTTGTTAGTCAACAAAGTTCGATCTTGTGTATCTATAGCCCTCTTAAGTGTTTCCGAAATGACAAATAAGTTGTCGCTACAGTTGTGCCACGACACAGATCAATCAAATTGGAGAGACATCTGACATGCTGCTGTCGTAATTTAAGGTAATTGATTAAACCAAGAAAAGCTCAAAAATAGCGCCTTTTGCACCAAAGATATTAATGAAATGTAGTGGGTAACACAGTAAATTACGTTTCTTAGGTACATGGAGAAAACAAGCAATAGTCACGCGATCCTCAGATGAATTGAGAATCAAGAAACACACTTGAAGTGAATGGTTTCAATCACCCAATAAGTTAAGGTTTTTGGGAATAACAAATAATTGTAGATAATTGCAAGAATAACAGATATACATTTGCTTATTGTAGATTTCATGAAGTCTGTATTTACAATGGCAAAGAATCAGAAAGGTGAGTAATTGATTGAAGCCTGCCATTAAGTCCCTTGAAATTCAGCATAAGAACCACTTGTGCTTTTTATACAAAGTGATTAAATATAGTTTGGGATTAAAAACGTTTTTAATTCGCCATGAGAATCTTTTGGCACTGCACTTTAAATTGTGATGATAAGAAACATACACCTCAACCTATGTAATATAACAGACGCATATAACGGTTGAAAAACTCAGGAATGATGCTTTGTCCTTATGAAGACCCTAAGAATAATTAAAAAGGGCGGAAACATGTGTATAAATGTTTGGTAGATGCAAAGCTATGTTGATTAATCAGCATTTAAATATGTTTTTAAATGTTGTTTTAGTGTTAAAAAAAGGAATGTCCATTTCTGGGCACCCAGGATTTCATTGTTTAGGCAGTGCACTCACCCTTTTCTTTCTCACATCTGACCCCTCCTCCTGATGTTGTAATAATTAATCAAGTTTAATCTGTTGTTTCTCATTAAGAGGTTTTCTGATATGGATCATTAAGTAAAAAGAATACATTATATAATTGTGAATACACTGGAATGTTTTGTTTATACAGATCTGTCAGCAGGAGCTGTCCTGGGAAAAAATAAATCATATGGCACACCCTACACAAAGGACTAACCTCACACCAAGATGCTGCACATCAAAAGGGCCTTTGATGCCATGTGTCTGAGAATGGCGTGGGGGTCGTGTTGACAAAGGATGCTCAGAACCAATGGGGAGGGATCCACCATTGTGCTTCTCTCCGTACCTCTCTCTCCTTCACTTCCTTACCATAAAGCACTTTGGGTATGATGCAAGCAAACAACAATCACATCACAAGAACAGGGACTGCACATGTTAACCCCTTAACTGCCCTGCTATTATGCAAGTCTATGCATAGAGGACAAGCATACTCGTCCATGGCACTTATAAAACAACCTTGCTTTTGTCCAATCACCTTTTGTCTGTAAAAATCGGATCTCCCACTGCTTCTTTGACACACTTTTGGACTTCAAGACTTGAAGAATAATTCATTCTGTTTTGGGAGGGTTGACTTTTTCAAATCCTTTAGCCACTTAGGTGAAGAAGAATTCCAAGGTAGAAGCAAGCTCTGATCCCTACTCACTCCCAGGGTACATTGGGAGTGACTTTTGCTGAGGAACAGGACCTGACAGTTTGCTTATAAACCACATATGATTGGACCACTGCTTTCCTAGAGCCCCTACAGTGTGTTTCACAGCATCCTTGGAGCTAAGACACCATGTTTTACCTTCAAACTGCATGAAGCAACATCCAAGAAGACTTCAAAGATGCCAAGGCAACAGGAACCAACAGTTCTAACTTTGTCACATGCTTGACTCCAAGCAGCTTTGCTCGCATCACTGAATCGGCTCGACACTGTAGCATTTCAGTGTCTCATCACCTGACCATCTCAAGCACCAATGCCCCATGCAATTGACTCCCGAGCACTCTATCGACCAAAGGATTGAACCACTGGGTCTTTGCATCGGAACTTGACTCGAACCATTGGATCAGCGAGTAACGCATCAAACCGAACCAGCAGTATTCATCATTTCAAAAAATGCTCGATCGTCAAACTGGTGATTCCTTCATCCGGCACAGCTCGGAACCACACAGAGCACCTGCTCTTCCCAACTCGGCTCACAGTCCAGGCCAACGTGACTCGATGCCTTTGACACAGATTTGACCCACAGACACAACCACTCGAATTCTGGCTCAACGCCAGTGACCACCAAACATTGGAATAAGGAACTCAGAACTGATCCTTCAACCTGGCCCACCTTTTGGGGCCCTAGAGACTTGCTACATCCCTTTTGCACCTTTTTCCACTGAAAGACTTATCCTTTCAAGTTCACTGTGGTTGTTGATTGTCTTTCAGCTGTTTCATTACCCAGAGTGCTGCATCTTTCTAACTTTTACATATTCTGTGTTCTTTCCACAGGGATGGGTTTTATATAGTGTTTTAATAGTAATTTGCAAATTGGTGTGTTTAATTAAAGTGCATTTGTTTTATATGACCTTGGTTGTAGATTCCTTTATTTTGGACTGTTGTGCTTTGCTATTTGGGTTGCTTATGGATCACATTCACACCCCCTCGGAGAGTACAGCCTTCCCTCAGGCCACTTTACCACAAAAGGCAAAGGATGTATATCTCTTGGCAATGCCTGTTTTACCTTTATGAATGGGATTACTGGTTTATAGAAATGCAGGAGCTGAGTAGGGGGTTTAGCCACTACTTATTAGTATATTCATGCTAAACAGAAGTCTTTTTGTCACAAGAAGGGCCTTAGTCCCAGTCCATTCCCCATGTTCACTTGAGGGATTCCCATGATCAGTCACCTCATGCCTGCACAGCACAATTCCAGCCAGTGTCTTTCACTTTGTCTCATTGGATCTTCAATATCAGCAACTTCAACTATGGAACAGCTATAGCAACAGCCTGAACAAAGCAAGCCACTATGGGATCTGCTACAGCAAAATCAACAGTACGATTAAGCACGGAGCACTCCTTCTGGATCTACCTGCTGAGAGACTGCAATCCACCAAAGAGCAAAGCCAGTGCCAGTCAGGGCACAAAACGCCCAAGAGTTTCATCCAACCAGGCGACATTACACTCAACTGCATTGTGGCCCTGGAGCAGAATCCTCACAAGCCGGGAAACACTTACATGACCTGAGACATTGAATCTTGCGGGCCACCACATCCGGAGAATGACAGACCCGTGTACAAGAAAGGAGTGTGGGGCTTAAGACACCTTTTGAATGTTTTTCAATTGTAACACCTCCCTGGGGAACGGAACAGTCAGCTGTTGGCACCAGACACTAGTAGAGGGAGAGAGCCAATGGAGGGGCAAGTGGGTTGTTTGGGTGAGGTCAAGGGTGGAGCAGGACTTAGGGGCCGGGCAGGGGAAGCACGAAGCAGAGGCTTACCAGTCTCCAGTGGCCATCCTTAGGTTGAGAGTTGCCTTGATTAGGGAGGGAACACCCTTCTCTAGATGAGAGAGAGAGAGAGAGAGGGATGGACATTAGTGAACCCCTTTGAAAATCATCAAAACAAAAACCCTTGAACACTCTTGAACACTCTTCAATTGTTGGTGTGTTTTTGAGGCCATCTGTGACAATATTTATTCTTAAGAGAGAGAAGGCACAATTAAAGCAGATGGTGAAACTTCATATCTGGGAGACATCTTCAAGAAAGGCCCAAGCCCCATAGTCATGTTTGAATGGATAATGGACACAGCCTTCTTCTAGGTGCACATTGTCTATGGGGCACCGTTCTGACATGTGCAAAGTCTTTATCCCCAAGACAATTACAAACTTAGAAAAGTACAGGACAATAGTCAAAAATATTCCCCGGCTGCAAGACTCACTGAGGGCCAGGGATTTCATTGGGACTAGACTCCACCTGATTCAACAGAACTAAATCAGATCAGAATATTGTGGGTGCACATCATGGCATATTTAACCTATGGGTACGGCTGAGCTTATTGATGATATTATGGTATTTTGGGTTTAATTACTTTGTCAAGGCATTTGCTGCAGAACGATTGCCAAGTTAAAAGGTCTTATCAGTATTCATCGAAAGGAATAGGGCAGCAACGAATAGGTGATGGCGTACTTATTATGAATTTTAATACATTTTCTATGAAGTTGATTTTCTTTTTTGGTCTGCAGAAGTGATGAAATTAAATGAATATGTGATCCTGTATCAGCAATACTGTATCCAAAAATGTGATGGGTGGAAGATCTTTAATTAATTTGAAACATTGGCATTGCTCTGGGTAACCTTTCACACCACCATTTTTTAACCTGTTTGAGATTTTGCAAAAAGTGACAAGCAATCAATAAAATGCAAATCAATATTGGAACTCAAATTAAAGGAAACAGACCAACGCAAAGTGCTAGGCCACATCACCTCGCAACTTAAACAAAAACAGCTGCCCCAATAATGTATGCCATTCTCAATTCAGAGCTATTTTGCGTTGACGGAGTGGTGCAAGGGGATAGAGTTTGCTCTACAAATGAGTCTGTAATGAAAAGCATACATAGAGAGCCAGTCTCACTAAAAAGGCATGCATTGTTTTTTTTAGCAGGTCAAATTATTAGCGTTCTGCCTGCACAGTCCATTGAGGGTCATGCAGCAATGCAAAGGATCATTAATGGGTTGCCTGAATACCACTGTATAGCACTCAGTGTCGTGGTATGAATAAGTGGGAGAGAGTAGTTTGCGGTTTGGTGTTGAAGGGCCATCCCTGAGGAAGGGGCATGCAATAGGTCACAATTTGTCTCCAATTCTCAGGCCCTGTGACCAAAATTCATTAAAAAAAAGTGTATTTATTAAACATTTGGTGATTCAATAGCAGTATGCAATTTCAGTCAAAGGAAAAGGCTCACATGTATAACAACGCTATAATACCTCATAGCATTACATAAAATGTAAAGCATATATATGATGACAACATTGTGAGACTCTGTCATTCCCATTAAATAATTACGGAGGTCCTGTCATAGATCATTAGGCCGGCACACTGATGGCAACAGGGACAGATACAGTTCCTCAGTATCATTCGACCACGTTAAATCTTGCAACCAACTATCAAGCCTGGGTGGTTAAGTCCAGGTCCACCTTAGGAACATTGTTCTCTTAGCAAGCAATAATCCCAAATTCAACAATCTTTGCTTAGTTTTCTCCATTTTCCCTGTGAACCCCAATAAAGAGTCACGCACTTTAAGATTCAATTGTCGGGCCAATATGTCTGATAACGTTTGGCAGATCACTGACTAATATCCGTTCAACTTGGGGCAGCTCAAGAACATTAGTAGCAATGTGGCATTTACATCTCAGGAAATGCTTAGCAATTTGGGAATCAAGCCTGCTAATTCTAGATGGCAGGTAATAAAGCCTATTGAGTGTCTTGAAGTGTATTAGGCGATATTTGGAATTAGGAGAAACCCCCCTGGTCAAGCTGTATATATTTGTTGAATGCGGCTCGGTGAATTCCACCTGCAACTCTGCAATCCACTTCTCTCTAGCCTTAGGGCCTGCCTTGTATCCCTAGCCTGTGTTAGCGCATATCGTGTAGAGACACTTTTTTTGGCTGTTGTGTTTGTTAGTATGTATTTGAAACAGGCATGTGTAGGCGGTTCTATCAGATGCCCTGGCCAGGGAGTAGTGAAGGAGGTTCTCATGCAGAATGTCATAAATCAGACCGTACTGCAATAGTACACCAAACAAAGGATACAGCTTGTGTAACACCTTAAAGGATACAGTGTGAGGGCCGTTTCCTGGATAATGAGGTAAGGTCTGATGCCTGGAAGGTGTCCAATCAAATCAGACCTTCCAACTGATGTCACTCTCTGGCTTTAAAACCTGACAGCCAGAGAGAGGAATCAATGGAAAGGGCGTGGAAGAAACAACAACTCTCCAGACTGAAAAATAAATAAACACTACGTTAATTAATAATTTAATGCCGATTTTAAAGATATG
The DNA here is from genome assembly GCF_040938575.1 of Ambystoma mexicanum. NCBI lineage: Eukaryota > Metazoa > Chordata > Amphibia > Caudata > Ambystomatidae > Ambystoma > Ambystoma mexicanum. Next base: position 548,213,652 of record NC_090941.1, on the reverse strand, counting down.
AGTGATTCAACAACACACTAACCTGTTGATATTGACAGTCTCAGGTAAATCTTCATAGAAACACCATGTAATCCAAATTAGAAACAACGGCAGGGAAAAGGGTAGTTAGCAGGGGAACTAATCCCGAACGGCACGAGGGCCGCACTAGTGACGTTTGGTGCACCCAGGATAGTGTCCAAGAAGTCCAGTGCACGTATCCAGAAGTATAGGGAGATTCCTGAAGGGTGTTTTGAAAGAAGATGTCAATGCTATATGTTGTTGTTCAAAGTCTTTGATGTACTGGAAGGATTTAGTTAAATGCCCTTGTAGTAGATATTAGATATAACAAAGGTCTTAGGTGGTCTTGTATGAGGATAATAGCAGGAAAAGGATTCTGGTCTTTGCTAGCACTATGCCACTGAGAGCACAGCAGGAGTTTTATCAAAAATAGAAGAGTACAACCACCTCTGTGCTATAGCGGGAACGCTGCCATAGAGGCAAGCCGTAAAACCTAAATGCTGTGCTGATAGGACGTCAGCACGCCGTGGATCGGATAGTTAAGAAATCCGTTCCGAGTGGTTTTGAAAAGGAACCTTTGTTTGGATCAAAGTCAAAGTATGCACGTACCGCTGAAAGATGAAAGCTGCAGTCGGAAGCCTTGAAAGGCAAAAGTTGAAATCGCGGGAAAGCAGGAATGCGAAATCAGCTCTGGAACGGCAGAAAAGTGAACAACGATCAGAAGCAGCGAGCGGAATCATGCACACTGCTAAATATGCCCAGAGATCACGTGATTGCTCACGTACCACGTGACATTACTGACATGATTGTAATTGATACCGCTTCCCGGGCAGGGTACTGGACAGCCTCCACCGAGTGTAGAATGGTCTGGCTGTTCTGTTGGCAGTGTGAGATGGCACCGTCATAGTCAGAGGGGGAGTCCGTGTAGATGAAGGTAAGCGAGGACCGTCAGGCATGACATAGAAGTAGTTCAGCAACTGTAAAGGGTTATCATCCACATGTATCTTAATAGTATCCCAGTCCACAAAATGTTCATCAATATACAGATTGCCTAATGTGATAATATGGACTCTATGCTAAGTTCTTTCATTGTCTCTGTCTGTGCTTTCCTCATGGCCCCCACTGGACCTAGCGGGTGGGAGAATTGATATGGGTCACCTGCATGCAACACCAACAAAGGTGTGGAGCCCGCCTGCAGCCTTTCTAGTTGAATATATGGGGAACCTGCTAGATCATCCATCAAATAGGTTGCAAAGTATATTTGTGCTATCATGTAGTATAACTCCCAATCGGTGGCCGCCAAACCTGCAACATCATATGGTCTGGCAAGATGTGCCCATTTCATACGACCTTGACCATTGGTCCACAGGAAAGAGGAGCATGTGCAAGTAAGATCAGAGAATAATGCAAAACCTGGCCACAATGGGATATTGTGGAACAAGTATAGTAACTTCGGTAAAATTATCATCTTGTTCTGTGACAGTTTCCCAGCTAGTGACATTGGGTTTCGACCCTGTTTCTGAAATGTGTATTTCACAATTATCAAGTATGAAGTATAATTAAGGGCTAATGCCAAATCCGCGGATGTGGCTATGAATATGCCCCTATAACGATGAAGGAATGTGCTGTGTGTCGGGATGCAGATAAGATGCTGAGAAACTATGTTCAGCCATTGAGACCTATTGAGTTTCCCAGTGAACTTTGGGAATTTGTGGCATTGGACATCTTGGGTCTGATGATTGGGGCAAGAGGAGTGAAGAATTATGTTTATGTGCTGAGCGATTTGTTTTCCAAATGGGTTGAGGCACAAATTGTGTGTGAGGCAGACTCCAGGGCTGTCATTGATATTTTGGATAACATGTTTCAGAGGGAGGTGCTTCCCAGGAAGTGAGACAATGGAGTTCAATTGACGTTAGGCATTATAGAGTCATTTCTCAAAGGCATTCAAGTGACACATCATTGTACCCCATTGTATCACCCTGAGACCAATGGTGCGGTTAAGCGGTTTAATCATACACTGCTGCAGGGGATCACAATGGCTACTGATGCCAGCCAGAATTGGGCAGAGCTGGTGCAGAAGGGAGTTTATGCTTACAGGTAAGCCCCACATGCAACCACTGGTCTGATTCCGTTTTAGGTTCTGAGATGAAGAAAGCCACCAAAGTGACAAATTCATCTTGGTTCGGCAGATCAGGTTTTGATGAGTGCAGTGATATGGAGTTAAGAGAAAGGGTGGTTTGTGCATGAAGGAAAGTTATGACAGGCAGAATCATGTGAGGAGAGGTGGGTGGGGTGTGGTTAGGAGAGTATTTTTGCAGATGCCTGGAATGATGCTGAAATGTGAGCCGAGGTTCTGGGTGCCACACAAAGTGACAAGAGAATTTGACAATGCAGTGGAGTTGGAGGATGGGCGCATTTAGAACAAAAGAAGGTTGGATAGAAGAATGATTGTGTGATAGGGTCTTTAAGCTGCAACAACCGTCTTGCACGGGGTAGCATGAACTCCTGCCTCCCCTCAGAGGTTTTGCTGACTGTGCTCAGGTATATACAGGGTTCTGAAACCCCTGCAGGCAAAGAGGGATGTGTTGTGGGTTTGGAAGTTTATTAGTCACCGGGAAGAGGGCTTGGGAGATGTTGTGGATAGGTAGAGGGTAGGAGGGTAAGATGCTCTTCGGCTCTGTAGCGATCCTTAAGACCGCTGATAATGCAATACACAGCATATAGAACATACACAATACCTTTGTGGAACACAAGTGATTCCTTTGTGCCTGCACAACCACATACACTACAGCCTAGCCCCAGATGCACTCTCACACTAGTTCACAACAACAGTTCCAAATACCCTGCCTTCATGCATTAGCGGCATGCACTGGGTACATGTTTTTAGCACGCATTACATTCATGCAAAGCTACAAGGTTAGTTTTTCAAAAAAGTAAGGGACACTTAACTTTAACCCTGCAGTGGTCCATGCATGTGCAGTCCCTCAGCGAACTCTGGGCCTTTGATGCTGATGCATCTGTAAAATAAGGGTATATGTCAGCAGTGGGTCATAGTCATTCCCACCCCTCTCCCTGTGAGCATTGTCCTCTTTTTCCCCATAGCACGCTGTGCTCTGATTCTCTGTAGCACGCTATGCTATGAGCACTAGTCAAGCACATACAATGGGTTGGGTCCAGCCTCCCCTAAGTTTCAAGTCATATGCTTAAAAATGCAAGCTGCCCCTTCTGTTGTCCTAAGTTATCTGCAGTGTAGTGGGATCTAATGGGGTGCTTTGAGGGGTACATGGGCTTCCTCTATGCCTTTGAAGCTTTTGCCGCATGCAACCGATCAAGTCAATATCTGAAGCGCAAGCAGTGCGCCGTGTGCCTCATGCATCCATGGTTCCATTTGGCGACAGCCCAAGATGGCCACCTTTCTGCTGCAATGCCTGACTGGGGCATGTAGTCAGGCATGTAGAGATGTACCATCCACCAGGACATACAAGACTTCAGGCCATACCTTGCCTGCTTTGTACTTCTTGAGTGATTTCAAAAAGGCCTATAAGAGGCCGCCATATCCAGCATCCCATGCCAGATGTTCCAGTAAGCCTGCCTGAAAGATCTTTGTCATCTGGGTAGATATATCTATCCTGCCCAGAACAACCCAAGAACAAGGAAGAAGGACGCAAGAAAAAAAGAAAGAAGGTAGTATGCACCAGTAAGAGAACGGCCACTAGGCAGGGAAGAAGATGACCGGAATCGAGGGAGAACGAAGAAAGCAGAGGAAGAAGGAACAGGACAAGACTTACCTGATCAGGTTGCGTTCGCTCACTCCATGCACTCCTGTTTCATTGAGGCATCGCCGTGTTCTGTGTATCTGCAAAACAAGAAAGGGAAATGCAATGTTAGTTTCCAAGAGCCCCTCCAGGCCCTAACCACCTGCTCTAACATTGCCTACCTGACTGTTCAGTTTTAACCTTGCGCCTCGCTCTTTGCCAGAATCCCAGTCCACTCCTATACCTCGGAGAGGCAGGGGAAGAAACAAGGAACATCACAAACACAGACACATTAAACAAGGAACATTACAAACAAGGACACAGTAAACAAGGGAACATTTAAACAAGGACACTTTACAGCTGTATTGGGCTGACTGACAGGGTGCAGCTAACCACCTTCTAGTGTAAACCACCCAGAATAGTGAAGTAAATAGCCCCTCCACACCCACTTGGCCTCAAGGCCTTTATAGGCCAAGACCTACAGGTCCCTGATTTACTGAGAGGCCTGGGCAAGAGGGGAGACACCATTCCAAGACAAAGGTACATGACACACATAGGATACAAACGGGAAAGCTGGAGGGCTTTCAGAAGAAGAAGCACAGGGCCAGCACCATTTTCATTCTGTCACCTAGATCTTGCCCTGCAAAGAAGCAAGGGGAACCTGACACACTTACAAGAGAGCATTGTAAGAGAGTCGGCAGGGAGGAAACTGCCATCTATCCTCCACTGACCGCTTCCTGCGGGTTGTGCTAAAAATTTGACCTGTACATCTACTGGCACCGTAATGTGCCCGGAGGTTGCGAGAACAGGTAAGATGTAATACTTTACCTCCTTGATATCTCCTTGCCAAATTGCAAATATATCATCAAGATAATGGAACCATTTTGTTATAGTTTTTGAAGGGATTGTTCTTGCTGTTGATCAATCCATCCTCAATCAGACATGCATACATTTGTTACATTAGTGGCAAATGTGGAGCACATGCTAGTACCTTTTATTTGCCAGAAGTATTGATATTTAAATAGAGAGACATTATTTGTTAGAACCAATAGAGCTAGGTGAATTAAAAACTCAGTTGCCACTCTATGCAGTCGTTTACAGTTGTCTAGTGCTTCTTTCAAGACCTTTAGTGATTCAGTTTGAGGAATGTTTGTATACAATACTTCCACAGCTACTAGAACTTGGTCCGGGCATGTACGGACATATATACAATTGTATCATATTTGTAGTGTCTTGTACAAAGCTACATGTCTCTTGTACAATTGGTTTAACAAACAGGTCTTCAAATCTCGACAGCGGTTATAAAATTGAATTGAGACTGGAAATGATGGGTCTCCCTGGGGGTGGGAGGTTGTTGATGTTCTTGTGAAACTTAGGGAGAACATAGAGGGCGGGGACAACTGAATTCTGTTTCAATAGAAAAACTCTTTATCACTAATGATACCTGTGTTAAAGGCTTTTATAACTGCAGGATAAATAAGGCAGTGATGGAGGAGGTTGGAACAGCTTCATACTTTCAGGTATCCATTTGTACAATGCCGCCATCTTTACTTGCGAGCTTGATTGCCATTTCCATTTTGTTCTTAAGTACACGTAATGCTTGTCTTTGATCGTTTGTTAAATTTGTTTTTAAATGAATATGTTTGGTTTCTAATGTAGAAACTTCTTTCATGATCACTTTTTCAAACGTGAGAATTGCAGGATCAAGCACAGTCGATTGAGGTGTTTAATAGGATTGTACATGTCATTGCTTTTTTGTACTAATTCCCCAAGGTTTATTGGCAAAATATGCTTTTGATCAAATTGACCTTAAGAATTTAGTGAGTTCAATTTGTATTTTAAAAGTATCTGCCTGATTGTTAGAGACAAAACACGGGTCTTTACAAAGCAATCAATTTCACTTTGTGATAGAGCAGGAAGACAAATTAAACGCAGGAGATATGTTTTCATTTAATGGGAGTTTTGAAGATAATATTCATGCTCAATATATCCATAGTAAGATTGTATGAGTTGTGAAACCAAAATATGTTTCACAAAATAGTGTTAGGTCATCAAAAATGATAATGAGAAAAAGTTTCTTCAATCAATCAAATGTAGATTTAATTCTTTATCTTAACAGACGTTCAAAGGACCAGCCGACACGTGTTTCGACCAACTCGGTCGTCCTCAAGGCCCAAATTTCAGGTTTAGTCTTGTCCATACTGAGGGACCGGATTGTCCCATTAATATAATTAGATGTAGTCACTTCCAAAGAGTATAATCTCAAAGATTTCTATATTCGCTTAATCATCCAAAATTATGTTGGCGGATTCCCTGCATGTTCTTACAAGTTGTGCGTTCTAATTCCCAGGCATCAATCCCTTGTGCAAATCCCGGCCTAATGGCGTTCTGCGTGTATCTGTTATGAATCCTCAAGGGGTCTTTTGGAAATGGTCATTGTGGCGCTGTTGGCGCTGAATCTCGGGTATTGGGATTCCCCTACCTAAAATGGCTGCTGTATCTGAGGGTGACGGTACATTGGTTTTGAAAGCAGCAGATCATGCTCTTCCCATCCGTGCTGAGAAAGTGCTTCCGGTCTCGGATCCAGTATGGCATTGCGTTGCTACTGTTTACAGAAGCCACACTTCGCGAGTATCGCATCTAGAGACTCTGTAGACTTTTGCTCACATTTGAAACCCTTGATTCACTTTTCCTTTTCTTTCTTTCCATCTGTCAGGAACTCTTTCATCTACCCCGTGTACAACGGCTCACCAATCCGAGGATTAACGAACCAGGACACTTCCCGGGACCTTACCGACCTAAGTAGGCATACATCTCCCACACACCCACAAAGATCTGATTTAGAATACACAAACTTACAATCTTATTTCCTTCTGTTATTTAGCACCACACGTGCCTCGTGGTTACACAGACTACATCTCCCTACCGCCATCAAAATCCACTTGCGGAACCTTTCCCCTGGTGTATCCTTCCAATCGCCATTCAGGATTTTGGTACAAGGAGTTCCTTTATAAGTTGCTTTAATTTCCTCGTCACCTCTTTATCTGATTAGTGTTTGTATTCCCATATAGGTTCTCTCCACCATCTTGCATCAGGGATTCAACCTATTTTTTCCTCGATAACAGCTAACTTCAAGGGTAGGACATTTATCCATTGATAAAACTTACCTGTCTCCCATTTTCTTCCGTATCTGGGTTAACTTGTCCCCTCTCGTTGTTGCCATTGCTGGAACCAGATAGAACGCTCTGAATTCTCGAGGATGTGGTGACTGCGACTATCTACACCTCGAAGACACACACCACAGGCAAGCTCTGTCCCGCATCCAGTGACCTCCATCTGCAAGGGTTTTCTTCCCCTCAAGGGTTTCCCTGGTGTTTTCACTCTGTGCTAACTTTACCTGCACAGGGAAAGAACGCCAGGTGAATCACTCCTGTCCACAGTTTACCGTTTGAAGATCAGGTAGGAGATTTTGTATTCTTGTACTTGTGTTTTCCACGTGAGGGTGATTGTTTGTGCCTCCCTCCGTTTCTGGAGCGCAGTATCAATAGATCAGTAACAGTATCTTCCCGAATATACACACAGAATGCCATTAGGCCGGGATTTGATTGATTGAAGAAATTTGTTTTCATTATCATTTTTGATGACTTAATGCTATTTTGTGAAACATATTTTGGTTTCACAACTTACACTATCTTACTACGGATATACTGAGCATGAATATTATCTTCAAAGCTCACATTGAATATATTCATATAACCTGAACCCCGGTGGGTGGGTTCAAATTTTGGAGGTTTCGCTGCCGGTAACCAATTCTTCAAAAATGTTCATTATACTCTAGATTTGGAGAATAGCGCACAGTAACTTTGTATCTAACCTATTGCTATTGATGTTTTTATTTATAGCTGGGTTCTGTCTATCTTGTGTAGTGATATATATACACATTTTCTCTATTCACCTGTAATTGTGTTTTCTGATTTGCATGTCCCAGGACCTCAAGGGACCTTATGATCGATAGTTCCATAGTCTTCCTCTGAATCTTCTCTTGGGGAAAAAAGGATTTAATCGTTCTCTTCTGGTTGCATTTGTCCTATCAATTTTAGAGGGACCACTGTCTACTAATTCTTATTCACTAGAACCACTAGATTTTGAAGTGTCTGAGATTGAAACATATTTAGACTCTAATCTACCATTTTTCGTCCTTGTTTGTTCTGTCTAATAACTAGTTGTAAATACGGATACACATATTGTTCAGTGAAAGTTCTACAATATATCTGAAGTTGTTCCCCTTTCTTATTCAGACTCAAGATTTAAAAATGTTCCATTTCAAGATTTATTTTCTTGAAAACATTTTTAGCTTGTTGGATGAGGTTGTTAGTCAACAAAGTTTGATCTTGTGTATATATAGCCCTCTTAAGCTTAAGTGTTTCCGAAATGACAAATATGTTGTCGCTACAGTTGTGCCACGACACAGATAAATCAAATTGGAGAGACATCTGGCATGCTGCTATCGTAATTTAAGGTAAGTGCACAAAAGATATTAATGAAATGTAGTAGGTAACACTGTACATTACGTTTCTTAGGTACATGGAGAAAACAAGAAATAGTCACGCGATCCTCAGATGAATTGAGAATCAAGAAACACACTTGGAGTGAATGGTTTCAATCACCCAATAAGTTAAGGTTTTGGGAATAACAAATAATTGTAGATAATTGCAAGAATAACAGATATAAATTTGCTTATTGTAGATTTCATGAAGTCTGTATTTATAATGGCAAAGAATCAGAAATGTGAGTAATTGATTCCTTGAAATTCAGCATAAGAACCACTTGTGCTTTTTATACAAAGTGATTAAATGAAGTTTGGGATTAAAAACGTATGCAATTCGGCATGAGAATCTTTTGGCACTGCACATGTGTTGATAAGAAACATACACCTCAATTTATGTAATATAACAGACGCATATAACAATGTCAGCACTTATGATGTAAACGGTTGAAAAACTCAGGAATGATGCTTGTCCTTATGAAGACCCTAAGAATAATTAAAAAGGGCGGAAACATGTGTATAAATGTTTGGTAGATGCAACGCTATGTTGATTAATCAGCAGAAATACCATTTCTATATGTTTTTAAATGTTGTTTTAGTGTTAAAAAAGGCATTTCAATTTCTGGGCACCTAGGATTTCATTGTTTAGGCAGTGCACTCACCCTTTTCTTTCTCACATCTGATCCCTCCTCCTGATTTTGTATTAATTAATCAAGTTTAATCGGTTGTTTCTCATTAAGAGGTTTTCTGATATGGATCATTAATTAAAAAGAATACACTATACAATTGTGAATACACTGGAATGTTTTGTTTATACAGATCCCTTAGCAGGAGCTGTCGTGGGAAAAAAGGAATCAAATGGCACACCCTACACAAAGGACTAACCTCACACCAAGATGCTGCACATCAAAAGGGCCTTTGATGCCATGTGTCTGAGAATGGCGCGGGGGTGGTGCAGACAAAGGATGCTCAGAACAAATGGGGAGGGATCCACCATTGTGTTTCTCTCTATATCTCTCTCTTTCCTTCACTTCCTTACCATAAAGCACTTTGGGTATGATGCAAGCAAGCAACAATCACGTATCACAAGAACAGGGACTGCACATGTTAACCCCTTAACTGCCCTGCTATTATGCAAGCCTATGCATAGAGGACAAGCATACTCGTCCATGGCACTTAAAAAGCAACCTTGTTTTTGTCCAATCACATTTTGTCTGTAAAAATCGGGTCTCCCACTGCTTCTTTGACCCACTTTTGGACTTCAAGACTTGAAGAATAATTCATTCTCTTTTGAGAGGGTTGACTTTTTCAAATCCTTTAGCCACTTAGGTGATGAAGAATTCCAAGGTAGAAGCACGCTCTGATCCCTACTCACTCCCAGGGTACATTGCGAGTGACGTTTGCTGAGGAACAGGACCTGACAGTTTACTTGCAAACCACACATGATTGGACCATTGCTTTCCTAGAGCCCCTACAGTGGGTTTCACAGCATCCTGGGAGCTAAGACACTCTGTTTTTACCTTCAAACTGCATGAAGCAACATCCAAGCACACTTCAAAGATGCCAAGACAACAGGAACCAACAGTCAGTTCTAACTTTGTCACACGCTTGACTCCAAGCAGCCTTGCTCGCATCACTGAATCTGCTTGACACTGTAGCATTTCAGCAGAATCTCATCACCTGACCATCTCAAGCACCAATGCCCCATGCAATTGACTCCCGATCACTCTTTCGACCATAGGATTGAACCACCGGGGCTTTGCATCGGAACTAGATTCGAACCATTGGATCAGCGAGTAACGCATCAAACCGAACCAGCAGTATTCATCATTTCAAAAAATGCTTAATCGTCAAACTGGTGATTCCTTCATCCGGCACAGCTCGGAACCACAAAGAGCAGCCACTCTTCCCAACTCGTCTCACAGTCCAGGCCAACGTGACCCGATGCCTTTGACACAGATTTGACCCACAGACACAACCACTCGAATTCTGGCTCATCGCCAGCGACCACCAAACATTGGAACAAGGTACTTCGAACTGATCCTTCACCCTGGCCCACCTTTTGGAGCCCTAGAGACTTGCTACACCCCTTTTGCACCTTTTTCCACTGAAAGACTTATCCTTTCAAGTTCACTCTGGTTGTTGATTGTCTTTCACCTGTTTCATTACCCAGAGTGCTGCATCTTTCTAACTTTTACATAGTCTGTGTTCTTTCCACAGGGGCGGGTTTTATATAGTGTTTGTAATAGTCATTTTCACATTGGTGTGTTTAATTAAAGTGCATTTGTTTTTATATGTCATTGGTTGTACATTCCTTTATTTTGGACTGTTGTGCTTTGCTATTTGGGTTGCTAGTGGATCACATTCACACCCCCTCGGAGAGTACAGCCTTCCCTCAGGCCACTTTACCACAAAAGGCAAAGGATGTATATCTCTTGGCTATGCATTTTTTACCTTTATGAATGGGATTACTGGTTTATAGAAATGCAGGAGCTGAGCAGGGGGTTTAGCCACTACTTATCAGTATGTTCATGCAAAACAGAAGTCTTTTTGACACAAGAAGGGCCTTAGTCCCAGTCCATTCCCCATGTGCCGGTTCACTTGAAGGATTCCCATGATATGTCACCTCATGCCTGCACAGCACAATTCCAGCCAGTGTCTTTCACTTTGTCTCATTGGATCTTCAATATCAGCAACTTCAACTATGGAACAGCTATAGCAGCAGCCTGAACAAAGCAAGCCACTATGGGATCTGCTACAGCAAAATCAACAGTGCGATTAAGCACGGAGCACTCTTTCTGGATCTACCTGCTGAGAGACTGCAATCCACCAAAGAGCAAACCCAGTGCCAGTCAGGGCACAGAACGCCCAAGAGGTTCATCCAACCAGGCAACATTACACTCAACTGCATGGGGGCCCTGGAGCAGAATCCTCACAAGCCAGTAAACACTTACATGAACTGGGACATTGAATCTTGCGGGCCACCACATCCGGAGAATGACAGACCCGTGTACAAGAAAGTGGTGTGGGGCTTAATACCCCTTTTGAATGTTTTTAATTGTAACACCTCCCTGGGGAAGAGAACAGTCAGCTGTTGGCACCAGGAACTAGTAGAGAGAGAGAGCCAATGGAGGGGCAAATGGGTTGTTTGGGTGAGGTCAAGGGTGGAGCAGGACTTAGGGGCCGGGCGGGGAAAGCACGAAGCAGAGGCTTACCAGTCTCCAGTGACCATCCTTAGGTTGAGAGTTGCCTTGATTAGGTAGGGAACACCCTTCTCTAGATGAGAGAGAGAGAGAGAGAGAGAGGGATGGACATTAGTGAACCCCTTTGAAAATCATCAAAACAAAAACCCTTGAACACTCTTGAACACTCTTCAATTGTTGGTGTGTTCTTGAGGACATCTGTGACAATAGTTATTCTTAAGAGAGAGAAGGCACAATTAAAGCAGATGGTGAAACTTCATATCTGGGAGACATCTTCAAGAAAGGCCCAAGCCCCATAGTCATGTTTGAATGGATAATGGACACAGCCTTCTTCTAGGTGCACATTGTCTATGGGGCACCGTTCTGACATGTGCAAAGTCTTTATCCCCAAGACAATTACAAACTTAGAAAAGTACAGGACAATAGTCAAAAATATTCCCCGGCTGCACAACTCACTGAGGGCCAGGGATTTCATTGGGACTAGACTCCACCTGATTCAACAGACCTAAATCAGATCAGAATATTGTGGGTGCACATCATGGCATATTTAACCTATGGGTACGGCTGAGCTTATTGATGATATTATGGTAGTTTTGGTTTTAATTACTTTCTCAAGGCATTTGCTGCAGAACGATTGCCAAGTTAAAAGGTTCTATCAGTAGTCATCAAAAGGAATAGGGCAGCAACGAATAGGTGATGGCGTACTTATTATGAATTTTAATACATTTTCTATGAAGTTGATTTTCTTTTTTGGTCTGCAGAAGTGATGAAATCAAATGAATATGTGATCCTGTATCAGCAATACTGTATCCAAAAATGTGATGGGTGGAAGGTCTTTAATTAATTTGAAACATTGGCATTGCTCTGGGTAACCTTTCACACCAGCATTTTTTAACCTCTTTGAGATTTTGCAAAAAGTGACCAGAAATATGCAAATCAATATTGGAACTCAAATCAAAGGAACAGACCAACGCAAAGTGCTAGGCCACATCACTGAGGGAGTGGTGCAAGGGGATAGAGTTTTCTCTACAAATGAGTCTGTAATGAAAAGCATACATAGAGAGCCAGTCTCAGTAAAAAGGCATGCATTGTTTTTTTAGCAGGTGCAATTATTAGCGTTCTGCCTGCACAGTCCATTGAGGGTCATGCAGCAATGCAAAGGATCATTAATGGGTTGCCTGAATACCACTGTATAGCACTCAGTGTCGTGGTATGAATAAGTGGGAGAGAGTAGTTTGTGGTTTGGTGTTGAAGGGCCAACCCTGAGGAAGGGGCATGCAATAGGTCACACTTTGTCTCCAATTCTCAGGCCCTGTGACCAAAATTCATTAAAAAATGTGTATTTATTAAACATGTGGTGATTCAATAGCAGTATGCAATTACAGTCAAAGGAAAAGGCTCACATGTATAACAACGCTATAATACCTCATAGCATTACATAAAATGTAAAGCATATATATGATGACAACATTGTGAGACTCTGTCATTCCCATTAAATAATTACGGAGGTCCTGTCATAGATCATTAGGCCGGCACACTGATGGCAACAGGGACAGATACAGTTCCTCAGTATCATTCGACCACGTTACATCTTGCAACCAACTATCAAGACTGGGTGGTTAAGTTCAGGTCCATTTTAGGAACATTGTTCTCTTAGCAAGCAATAATCCCAAATTCAACAATCTTTGCTTAGTTTTCTCCATTTTCCCTGTGAACCCCAATAAACAGTCACGCACTTTAAGATTCAATTGTCGGGCCAATATGTCCGATAACGTTTGGCAGATCACTGACTAATATCCGTTCAACTTGGGGCAGCTCAAGAACATTAGTAGCAATGTGGCATTTACATCTCAGGAAATGCTTAGCAATTTGGGAATCAAGCCTGCTAATTCTAGATGGCAGGTAATAAAGCCTATTGAGTGTCTTGAAGTGTATTAGGCAATATTTGGAATTAAGAGAAACCTCCCTGGTCAAGCTGTATATATTTGTTCAATGCGGCTCGGTGAATTCCACCTGCAACTCTGCAATCCACTTCTCTCTAGCCTTAGGGCCTTCCTTGTATCCATAGCCTGTGTTAGCGCATATCGTGTAGAGACACTTTTCTTGGCTGTTGTGTTTGTTAATATGTATTTGAAACAGGCATGTGTAGGCGGTTCTATCAGAGGCATCAGCCAGGGAGTAGTGAAGGAGGTTCTCATGCAGAATGTCATAAATCAGACCGTACTGCAATAGTACACCAAACAAAGGATACAGCTTGTGTAACACCTTAAAGGATACAGTGTGAGGGCCGTTTCCTGGATAATGAGGTAAGGTCTGATGCCTGGAAGGTGTCCAATCAAATCAGACCTTCCAACTGATGTCACTCACTGGCTTTAAAACCTGACAGCCAGAGAGAGGAATCAATGGGAAGGGCGTGGAAGAAACAACACCTCTCCAGACTGAAAAATAAATAAACACTACATTAATGACTAATCTAATGCCTATTTTAAAGATATGAGTAATTCAACAACACACTAGCCTGTTGATATTGACAGTCTCAGGTAAATCTTCATAGAAACACCAGGTAATCCAAATTAGAAACAACGGCAGGGAAAAGGGTATCTAGTAAGGGAACTAATCCCGAACGGCACAAGGGCCGCACTAGTGACGGGTTGGTGCACCCAGGATAGCGTCCAAGAAGTCCAGTGTACGTATCCAGAAGTATAGGGAGATTCCTGAAGGGTGTTTTGAAAGAAGATGTCAATACTATATGTTGTTGTTCAAAGTCTTTGATGTACTGGAAGGATGTAGTTAAATGCCCTTGTAGCAGATATTAGATATAACAAAGGTCTTAGGTGGTCTTGTATGAGGATAATAGCAGGAAGAGGATTCTGGTCTTCGCTAGCACTATGCCACTGAGAGCACAGCAGGAGTTTTATCAAAAATAGAAGAGTACAACCACCTCTGTGCTATAGCACGAACGCAGTCATGGAGGCAAGCCGTAAAACCTAAATGCTGTGCTGATAGGACATCAGCACGCCGTGGACTGGATAGTTAAGAAATCCGTTCCGAGTGGTTTTGAAAAGGAACCTTAGTTCGGAACTAAGTCAAAGTATGCATGTACCGCTGACAGATGAAAGCGGCGGTCGGAAGACTTGAAAGGCAAAAATTGAAATCGCGGGGAAGCAGGAATGCGAAATCAGCTCCGAAATGGCAGAATAGTGAACAACGATCAGAAGCAGCGAGCGGAATCATGCGCACTGCTAAATACGCCCAGAGATCACGTGATTGCTCACGTACCACGTGACATTACTGACGTGATTGTAATTGATAACGCTTCCCGGGCAAGGTACTGGACAGCCTCCACCAAGTGTAGAACGGTCTGGCTGTTCTGTTGGCAGTGTGAGAAGGCAGCGTCATGGTCCGAGGGGGAGTCCGTGTAGATGAAGCTAAGTGAAGACCGTCAGGCATGACATAGAAGTAGTTCAGCAACTGTAAAGGGTTATCATCTGCATGTATCTTAATAGTATCCCAGTCCACAAAATGTTCATCAATATACAGATTGCCTAATGTGATAATATGAACTCTATGATAAGTTCTTTCATCGTCTCTGTCGTGGGTAAGTTTCATCCAAGCTTTCCTCATGGCCCCCACTGGACCTAGCGGGTGGGAGAATTGATATGGGTCACCTGCAAGCAACACCAACAAAGGTGTGGAGGCCCCCTGCTGTCTCTCTAGTTGAATATGTGGGGAATCTGCTAGATCACCCATCAAATAAGTCGCAAAGTGTATTTGTGCTATCATGTAGTATAACTCCCAATCGGGGCCCGCCAAACCTGCAACATCATACGGTCTGGCAAGATGTGCCCATTTCATACGACCTTGACCATTGACCAACAGGAAAGAGGAGCATGTGCAGGTAAGATCAGAGAATAATGCACAACCTGGCCACAACGGGCTATCGTGGAACAAGTATAGTACCTTCGGTAAAATTATCATCTTGTTCTGTGCCAGTTTCACAATTTTCAAGTATGAAGTATAATTAAGGGCTATTGCCAAATCCGTGGATGTGGCTATTAATATGCCCCAATAATGAAAACTGTGCTTGGACCATTTAAGACCGCAAGTATCGAACATACCAGGCCTTTATTTGGTTAGGGGGAATATTTAGGACTTTTTGGTATTTAATTGCAAACCTGAGTACTTGCCAAAGTCCCTGACTTCCTCAATTAATTTAGCACAATTGGTTTCCGGGTCTTGAATGTTTGAAAGAATATCGTCTGCATTCGACAATATGACTTCTGGCCCCCCTCCTAGATGTATAAAAGCCCTGTCTGGTCCCGCCTTCCAATTTCATTATTGACGCTAGCCTCCCATGTGTGTGCACACAAGCATATGGCTGTGTATAAAGAAGTCTGACCCATGCTATAAACAGGGTCCCAAATCCATAATTTAAGAAAACCTGATAAAGGAAAAGCCACAACACAGTATCACAACTTTCTGCATGTCCAGTGACACAGCTACTGTCCGCACACTTGACGGAGTCAGAGCCATCACAATTTAGAGCTTCCTTAAATCTTAAGCAATTGAGTGGTCGAGTACAAAGCCTGACTGGTTGGTGAACCGTGTAGGGCAACACTGAGGAGAGCCTGGTCGCGAGGACCTTAGCATGCAATTTAGCGTCAATATTTATAAGGGACAGAGGTCTATTCGACCCACAGTCCTCGCCTGCTATGTCCGGTTTAAGCAATAAAATAACTTATCACTTTGCGGACAGTATCAGGCAGTAACCCATGCAAACGCGCCTCCTCCCACACTTGTAACAAATAAAGGGCAAGGATCCCTCCGAACCCCTTATAGAAAGCTGCACAAAGTACATTGGATCCCAGTTATTTACCATCCGGTAGATCCATTATGGCAGCCTTGACTTCCTCAACTGTAATTTGCAACTCAAGGGCCTCCCTAACTTCACCGGACAATAAAGTAGTTGGTATCCCATTTCAATATAGTTCTGGTTCAAGGGGGGTAGCACTCCCTTTGGGCTGATATAGGGTTGAGTAAAATTGAAAATAAATATTTTTTATCTCCTCATCAGTGTGTGCTGTCGCATCATCCTGACGTCTAATAAATGGTATGTGCGTGCTTCCTGTGTCTGCCTTCTCTATGCGTGCAAGTGCCCAACTACGCCAGTCCACCTCGCCATATCGTCTTGCAAGTACCTGCCTATCCATATACCTTACTTCGCTGCGCTATGTCTCTAAAGGCATTCAAGTGAGGGGCTTATCACGCACTGGTGCTGGAGTGTTGAAAGTTTGCCCTCCCTGGAATCTAATTCACCCCTGATGCTCCTGATAACCCAAAATAAAGTCAACATGGCCACCCCGCGTGTATAAGCTTTGAATGCCTGCCACAGAGTTGCTACTGAGGGCACTGAACATACCAAAATAAGTGGAGATTTGTTTGTGCAGGTTCAGTGAGAACGCTGCATCTAACAGTGCAGCAGGTTTAAATCACCATATCGTGCGAGGTCCAACCCCCGACATCAAACCCACAGATAACAGTATAGGAGCATGGTAAGATAAGGTGCAGTGTTTCACCCTGTTAAGTAGAGAGCTAGAAACTAGCCAAGTATCCATGTGGGAGTGCATATCATGAACAGACAAATAAAACAAATATTCTCTGACTGTGCTATGCAGTATGCGCCAAGCCACTAGCAAATTCAATGTAGTCATATGTGAATGAATGCTTTATGCAGCTCTGGTGAGCGCCCTCACAGAGGTGCCTGTGTGGTCAAGTGTAATATCTAGTATGGTGTTGAGATCGCCACTGCAACATATTTCTGCTATAGGATACTTAGCACATAGTCTAAATGTCCTGTCATAGAAATCAGGGTAATCTATATTAGGGCCATATCGATTAACCAGCAATACATCCTGTTGCTGTAATATACCATGCACCAGTATATATCGTCCCCCTTCATCTACCCTGCTTATCAAATGTACAAATTGCAGGAAGTGATGAACAAGAGTCATTTCCCCCCTTGCATGCGAAATGTAGGTTGTGCACTAACGTTGAGAACCCCATTTTGGTGCAAAGGACAAGGCCTGCCTCTCAAGTGCATGCGTTTCTTGTAGAAGCATCTCCTCAACCCTGGCTCTATATTTCCACATAGTGCTTCCTCAGGCAAATATTATTCCTGCGTGACTTACACTCTAGGTCATCGCCCTTTGCTTTTAGCTGCTTCATGTCTTTCGATAAAATAGTGACAGTGGAGTGTAAAGTCGAGACATCATCCTCAGTAGAGATAATCTGCTCCTCTGCCACCATAATCCGCAATGTCTCCTTTTCCAGTTGGATGCGCAGGGTAGCGACATTGGTATTGATATCGTCCAGTTTTTCATTCACTGATTGCCAAACCATGCTGCATCGTGTCCAGGATTTGATGCATATCCAGCAGTGCGGTGATTTGATCAGTCGGGAGGTAACCAGCGTATGCTCCAAGACAGTGGTGCTGCCAGATGGCCTATGAGGGGAACTTGCAAACCGATCCATGCTCCCACTCTTCTTATTGTCAGCCCCTTTTGTCATTCTGGAAGGGACTCAGTAATGGGTGGGACTCCTACAATCAGCAGAGGTGTCAGCATCAGTGGGTTAACAGCAAGTAGATCTGAAAAACATGTCACCACCTCCACACACCGGTGGACCCCCCAGTTAGGTTCTCCCAACACCTGTCTACACCTGCGATTGAAAGCGCATCCACCAGGGGCCACAGACAGTTTCTATATATATCCCTCACCTGGGCTGTTAGTGAATGAGGTGGCCTATTGGGGAA
Source organism: Ambystoma mexicanum (assembly GCF_040938575.1). Classification (NCBI taxonomy): domain Eukaryota; kingdom Metazoa; phylum Chordata; class Amphibia; order Caudata; family Ambystomatidae; genus Ambystoma; species Ambystoma mexicanum. The sequence goes on along the minus strand of NC_090941.1, from coordinate 548,195,340 downwards.
ACATTGCACCACTGAGGTCACTTAGGCTAGTGTCCCGGATATATGACCCACATTGGAGAGGACATAGTCGGTCACAAGTATAGAGATCTCCCAGCAGCCAGAGGCTCACAGCCATATGGTTGATAGCTGCAGTTGCACTCAAAACAGCAGGGGTCACAACCCTAAGCATGCAGGGGAGCCAGAAGAATAAACATCACACATGGTGCCCGAGGTCACTCAGCACCACCCTTCCTCACCTCAGGGGTCATAAAATGGTGGCTCACGGACACTGATAGTGGCCGCCTCAGACACGTGGGGGATGCTAAAAAAGAAACAACACACAGAGGACTGTAATGTCTCCCAGCAGATGATCCGTAGAAGTTCAGTCACACTGGGCTAATCAGCAGTGGTTGTTGTCCCTGGGTCTGGTGACTGCTCATATAAAGGGCTCTGCAGCCAAGGGAGTGCAGCCCCCACATCTACGCCAGGACTCGGAGGGTACCCACCACCAACACACCAGCTGAACAGAGGGGCAGAGCTACTCCCCATATCCCGGTCCCTATATCCCGGTGCACCCATGGGGCACACCAGGCAGATGCAGAGATACGTCTCTGATATGGAGCCAGATCCGCCCACTATAATGCAACTGCCCCTTGTCTAAGCAGAGCTACTCCCCATATCCCGGTCCCTATATCCCGGTGCACCCATGGGGAACACCAGGCAGATGCAGAGATACGTCTCTGATATGGAGCCAGATCCGCCCACTATAATGCAACTGCCCCTTGTCTAAGCAGAGCTACTCCCCATATCCCGGTGCACCCATGGGGCACACCAGGCAGATGCAGAGATACGTCTCTGATATGGAGCCAGATCCGCCCACTATAATGCAACTGCCCCTTGTCTAAGCAGAGCTACTCCCCATATCCCGGTCCCTATATCCCGGTGCACCCATGGGGAACACCAGGCAGATGCAGAGATACGTCTCTGATATGGAGCCAGATCCGCCCACTATAATGCAACTGCCCCTTGTCTAAGCAGAGCTACTCCCCATATCCCGGTGCACCCATGGGGCACACCAGGCAGATGCAGAGATACGTCTCTGATATGGAGCCAGATCCGCCCACTATAATGCAACTGCCTCTTGTCTAAGCAGGGAGCTACAGCAACGTTGCACCCGCTCTGCTCTGCACTTTCACAGCTTCTTTAGCAGGCTGCTCTGAGGCTCATCCACCCGCAGCCTCAATCACCCATCAGGAACGCTGACACATATCCTGCTCAACAGCAGGTCGAGATGTTTTAGCTGCCTTTGGATATTCAAGCTGACACAAAATGCACTGATTTAAATCATCAGGTCTGGGAATCTTCGATGAAGAGCTCCTGCACCGCACAGAGCTCAGACGAACTCCACCATCTTGTCTCAGCTGCACAACAGCGCCCCCCCATTTTTTACAGTGACACTAGAAATAGAGTATACAGCTTAAGACTGTGGGCTGTTCAGGAAAAAAGTGGTGTTCATTTTGTTACTGCTACTTATTTGGGTGGTAATGGAATTATTGCTGATTTTCCTGCATCACCGAATTATATATTTGGAACAAAAGTGGAAGATTTACCACCAGCAAAAAACTGGAATCCCACGGGACTAAGTGCCAGTTATGTTAATCGAGTTTGGTGGTAATTCAGAGGATTTACTGCCAAATTACAACCAAACTCGTAATGGCCCTGTATTTATTAGCATATTCTTCAGAACAGGTGCTTAAGACACTTGTTGTAGGCCTCAGCCAGTTCAATGGACTAATATATATTATTATATCTGGCTCAAAAAATATTTTTGCAAACAAATTGCCATAACATTTTTAGCGACCTGAAACATATACAAAACTTTAAAAGTGTCAAAGCTTTCAGGGGAATCGAACTCTGATACCCTGGCACCAGTTGGCTAAGGGAGTCCACGATGTGTGACTCTCCCAGATGTGTGACTTATTCACAAGCCTACAAGCACAATGGGAATGCGTGGTGTCGGAATGCCAATGTGCTTGAAAGTGCTTCTACATTTAGCACATTGTTGTATGAGTTAAGTGCAACAAATTAGATTGGGGTCACGAGAATCGGTCCCTGGTTCCCAAATAATTGTAGGTATACAGGGCAACCCCTCAACCTCAGGACCACCAACAATACAGAAAATGGCAAGCACCTAAATGCCTATGTAGTTTAAAAAATATCAACATCCCACTGCTCTCCTCACAGAGCACTTGTGAGTGTTTGCAGCCAGGGCATGCAGGGACCTTGACGCCTGTTGAATGACAAGAAGTCACGTAGTGGTGAAATGACAAATAGCATCTTGAAATGCTGTTCTGTGCCTGCATCAGTGAAACATTCATACTAAAATGGTGGTGAAATGGATCAGTTAGCTGGCCCGCTCACCTGGTAAAAGAAGAGCAACATTTATAGATGTCACTCTCAAGTGCAGTACACCACCTCTTTGGCAACCAAAACCGCTTTACAGTGCAAATAAACCATGAGTACCTGAGGTGAATAATGTCAACAAATAAAATCCTAATCTTTTTTGAGAAGAGCAATCTCAGCCCAAGAGCTGGTTATGACTGAGGAGAACAAATCTATCAGCATTAAAGCAAATGCTGGTTGGCTCCCTAGGGGTTTCCATCTTGTTGGGGAGATCAGCTAAGAAGTAGGCTGGGTGTTCCTGTAATCCCAGCTTTTAGTTGTGGCTCCTTGGTGGGCATTTAGAGCTACTCAAATAGTTCCAAGTTGAATGCTGTAGAAGAGATAGAGGCATGTGGCGTGCACATGATAGCTCACACTTCATTGTTTTAGTATGCCTATGCAACTAGATTTGAACCATTGCTTGTCTTTGTCCAACCACCAATCAGTTATTACCAATTCATTAACTGGCAAGTAATTTCTCTGATCACATTAAGATGAAACCTTGTAAAGCAGCAAAGTTTGGTCCGCAGGTTCTAATGGATTTAATTGTTTCATCTGACAGCAGAATGGTGGCATTATATGTCATGTTAAATATAGTATCTGCATATAATGTAAGTATGCACTGCTAATTTGTGATGCACATTTCTTTAGACTTTGTAATGATCATCTCGCTCCCTTTAATGTTAACACCAACAATCTGTTTTGGTTTCTACAGCAAAAAGGTGATATCAGTCAAGGTACAAATGTCCTGCAATCTGGCATTTGCACAGATCAATGTACTACAATGGCACTATTGTGCTGCATATGTGGGGCATTGCTAATTAGTGCTTGGTAACTTTAGAAACAAGATATTTATGGGAATTTAAATAGTGCCACATTATGTGATTCTATTTATTTTCATGCAATTGTTATTTAGTATCCTGGTACTTGATTGCAAGGGCTGTTGTGTGTGTGTATCTGGCATATGATGTCAGTGTCTGTAAGATGATTGGACTGGCTGGGAATATGGTTGCTAAGCCTGAGTAACTGACCATAGAATAGTAAATACCTGGCAAATGACGTGAGCACCTAGCAATGATACAATTAGCTTGCAAACTGTATGAGTATGATGCCAATACCTTCCAAATGGTGTCAACACGTATATGATAATCACTGGAAAATTATATGAGTACCTAGGCATTGAATATACCTGGTCAACTTTGTGAGTACCAAGGAGATTGGTGGCAGTATGAAGGATGTTAATATATGGCTAACAGGGAGTATGTGGGCTTAAAATGGCAATACCTGGCATATGATATCAGTACCTGCGCCTTTGATGACATACCATATATAGGGTGTGGGTATCTGCCATGTGAAGTTAGTGCCTGATATAAGTAATTTCAGAAAAATTGGCACTAGTTACTGTATGTTAGCAATACGTGACACATGGTGCTAGTCGCTGGGCATTTGATAGAAGTACCTGGCAATTCATGTGAACATCTGGGCACATACTGCCAGCAACATACATATTTTAGTGTTGCCTGCCGTATGTTGTGATCGCCAGAGCATAATGATGCAATAACCTGGCAAATAGTCGCAATATTTGCGCATTTACGGCAATAGAAAATGGGGTGAGCAACTGGGCATTTGATGACACTAACTGGTAGAAAAGAAAACAAACACTATACCGACCCAAACTAAGCTTGCTCTACTTCCTGTGAACCTTATTTTCAGCCTCCATAAGGCCTGGCGCAAGTAAATAGAGGGCCAATCGATCCTTGGAGTACCTTTGAATCAGTTAGGAATAAGAATATGTGTTTTCTTTTTTTTTTCAGGAAGCTTAGGTCTGACCACTTTACACTGTATTCTACTTTTATCTGCCCAGTCACTTCTTCACAGGCACACACACTATAGGTATTCCACAATAACTGTGACAGGGGTCTTAAAAGGCAATCACAGACTATGGGGCACTGTATAAACAGTGTATAGGGCACTGCCCTGACTGTGAGCTATTGTAACACAAAAAGAGGGGGGCAGAACACAACTGTATATAAATTTGTTGCAGCATAAAAACAATTTCACAGTCAATGAGTGGAGATTGGAGAATAGGGTTGTTGTTAGAAGACAGAAGGATAGTACGATTTTCTAACTAGCCTGCCTAATCCCAATCTGAATCTAGGGTGCGCTGATGGGCCGTTTATCTAAAAGGGAAAGAATGAGATGGTTAAGCGAAAACATTTTAAATACACTTTTACAATCTTATAGATTGTTTCAACAAAATGTGTCCATTGCCACTCATATTCATATATGTGTATACATGAAAGAAAGTATTGTTAAAAAAGCAACACCTATGGCATCACTTCAGATTTCTATTTGTGGGTACATAATTATTTAATATCCCAATGTACTTGCTGAGTTAACCTAGGTAAACTTTGGTTAAGAACAAACACATACGTCTAAATACCCAGCCAGGGAACGTTGCAAGATGGAATGGCGAACCCTGTTTGGAAAAAGACGAAGACACAAAACACACATCCACGCTTACTGTCCTTGTTACTTAGAAATAGGGTAGAGCGTGGAAAGGCTAAAAGGTTGTTCTGAGTAGCGGTAGGGTTAGTGTAGCCTCAACTCAATATCAGCCACAGGGCAATAAGCGTGGATGTGTATTTTGTATCTTTGTCTATTCCCAAACAGGGTTCGCCATTTCATCTTGCAGCGTGGGGCCCGTTATTACCTCTCAGCCCATTGCGGGACCCACAAAGGACGTCTGGTCTGACCTGACGTTCAGAGCGGGTCCCGCAAGGGAACCTCGTAATAGGGCGGAATGGGTTTACCTGCACCGGCACCATTACCAGCGCCATTGAACCCATTCCGCCCACCTCGTAATGATGCCCATTGACTGTGAAACTGTTTTTATGCTGCAATTAATTTATATACAGTCTTGAAAGGCAATACAAGAAGGTTTTACAATTCACCCTTATGCAACCAGCCCAAACCACAGCTATGAGATAAACTCCACAGGATATCTACTTTAAGGTGTTTTTTAAATGCATACAACTGTAATTATCGTTACTAATCTTCAGAAAAAAGTGAGCCAAAACATAGCTTCACAAAAGGCAATTAATTTGAAATGGCAAAATAAAAACATAAGTCATTCCCTCACAATACCAATCCACTGCCAGGATGCAATGAAGCAAACACACAGGGGCATATTCTCCAAAATGAATAAAGCACATTTCAGAAATGTGCAGGCTACCTTATTCCGAAAGGTAGCATGCACAACTCAGTGGGGCTGAACACCAACCCACAAGATGTGCTGTCCAGGTCCCTTGCATGCAATAGAGTCGGGAGCCTACTCCCAACACAAATGTATGACTGGCTCTTGACAAATGTGTGGTTGCTGGAAGTGTATTTCACAGGGACAGGCTGTTAAAGGGCCTGTCACTCTGAACTGCGAGAAAAAGAGAAAAACATTTCTATCCACGATTAACGGACCATGTCATGCAGCGCTCTACCCCTTTTGTTCCTGTTTCAAACAGGCGCAAGGGCATATCTTAGTTTTCTGTGCATTTTAAAGCACAATCCATTTATGGATTCAGGATGCACTTTAAAAAGTGCAGTGATCTCCCCTGATTTGCACAAAAAGGAAAAGGGTCGGTTAAGGGCATCTGAATGGGTGCATCTAAGAGACATCCATTCAGATGCCCTCTGTCGATTGAGCTGGTTCTTTTTTGGGGGCGAAAAGCGTGATTTACCAAAAACATTTAAGAATCTGCCCAACAATGTTTTTTTCAGATGACGATTCTCTCCATGTTGGATAAAAACATGAAATAAAGGTTTAAATAATCTTAAGTAAACTACCAAGCTGTTACCAGGTATATTTTCTGCAATCGTACCTGCCGCACAAAGTTGCTTCAAGCGTACTCTTTGTCACAGACATGTACATCACAGTGTGCACAAAGCTTGCCGCACTGTGAGAATTAGAACATCTGGGACGATGGACATGAAGATGCTTGAATAATGGTGCCAGCAATTGCAGGAGTATGGAGAAAGGTGATGTGCAAATTAAAATGCAGCTGCAAAACACCAGTGACCTAGGAGTGCCCCGAAATAAGCGATCACAAGACGAAGCAACCATTATAAAATGATGAAGAATGTTTGCTAGCACCAGGATAAGCAAATATATAGCTGGCCATGTAACATGGGAACAAATAAATGTCTTTAAAGATGCAAAAACAGAATAATGAACCATATAGAAGTTCCAAAAAGTAGCTGAAATCTTAACAACTAAATAACAATGTTCTGATACATTCGATACAACGTTTCACTGCACATTCATGGCAAAATCACTACATTTACAAACAATTGGAGGAAATTGAATGATAACTGAGAAAGAATAGCAAAGCTATCAAGTAATCAGAATCAACATATACGAATCAGTATACTGCCCAAAAACATGAAGACCACATTCTGCAAACGCCTTAACAGACACACAAGGTCCTCATTATGAGTATGGGGGGCAAACATGGTCCCTTGAATACAGCTTATTTTTAATATTGTGTCTAATTATGAGTTGAGATCACATATTTTTCCATTGGGGTAGGTATACAGTACTGCATTGGCAAATATGTGTAATTTACACCAATTTGGGACTTTCTCTGCAGCCATGCAGTAAATACCCTACATATTTTTAGTTTGGCTACTGTGTGGTGCTAAAGGCTCAACTCAAGAGCCAACACAATTGGCATGTAAATGAACGGTACAGAGACATGGCATGTGAGGCGGGAAACAGACATTTGATGTTGTGTGGCTATGTGCCTAACACATGCTTGCCCTTCACCATTGCATTACTATATAAATCTGCACCCCTGACCATCCACCCATCCATGTCCTAATCCCACCAGCTGAGATCTCAAGATCTCATGTTGCTATCTTTTCAGTGGCAGAAGTACAGTGGGCTGCCATTTTTCCTCTCAAGATGGCGACCACTTTATGTTTATGCTGTTTTGCTGCTTTACAATAAAGTGAATACAAAAAACAATGCTTGCTGTGGCTTGATGGGGTGTGAGTACTGAATGACAGGATTCAGTGTAAATAGACATGTTGCTGGCTGAGCTCACATCTGATAATGCTTCAGCTTTTCAGAATACATTTCAAGGGCTGTGCAAGGCGAGCGGACTGTGCTAATTTAGCACCCACGCTCTGCCATCCTGCAAGCATGATTCTTACCAGACGGGGCAATCAGATTAGGATTGGTTGGGGGTTTGCTAAGTAATATAATCATATGGAAATATTCATTTCGGAAGAAGAGGTCTGCCTGTGACTTGGTATCACATAAAAAAGGTGCATATTATAGATATTTGCCATATTGTGCAACCGGATGGGAAGTTTTGTAGAGCTGTACGCATGTTTTAATGATGGTTAAACATTCTGGTGCCTGCCCTCATGTCACATATAAAATGGATTAAAGTTATGTTTAGCAATAATCCTGTCGACGTCAGGATCATTCGGTTTTTCAAGAAAGGCTGTGCCATCTGTTCTGTATGTTCCATTACAAGATGTTTGTGGGCTTCCATGAAATAATGTCCCTGCAAACATGTCGCCTGGCAAAAAAGTAGCTGAAAATGGCTGTTTTTTGGCAGGGACATTATTACATTGAACATGCTTGGGACACCCCTGACATCCCTGCTCGCCTTCACCCGATATATTTGGTCATCATATATAATGTCACTGCCTGTGACATAATGTATGGCGACCATATGAATGGGGATAATATAATATTACCTGATACCGTTTGTGGGAGGTGAAGGGTGCTGGTAATTCAAAAGGAATAGTAGCAGACGATGGGGAAAATCAATATTGATTTTATTTGCTAAGGTTTGCAGTCTGTTTTGTATGTGTGACTTTGCCTGGAGCACATGAAAAAAGACTATGCAGCTATGGCAGAGAAGTGCATACATATCCTCAAGGAGAAGGTGATTCATTGCTGGCTTTGGGTGAGAAATGCCGCATATTGGGTCCATGAAAGAGGATTCCAGAATCAAGGATATTCCTACATTTCTTAATCATATTACACACACTTCCCTCCTTCCACACACACACACACACACATACACACAACCCACCCAGAAAATTCTCTCACTCACACACGCACACACACACATGCACGCACACACACACACACACATGGTCACATTCCTACTCATTCACCCACCATTCACTCACACATAAACCTTCTCTCACATACACTCACACTGCATTCTCTACACAGGCACACACCCACACACCCAGAACATTTAAACACACACTATCACATTCCTACTCATTCACCCACGATTCACTCACACATAAACCTTCTCTCACATACACTCACAATGCATTCTCTACACAGGCACAGAGCCACACACCCAGAACATTTAAACACACACTATCACATTCCTACTCATTCACCCACCAGTCACTCTCCCATACACCTACTATCATATCCACTTACACTGCATGTATTTTTATTTTATTTTATTTTATTGGGCATTTGTTAGGCGCTTAAACAGTAAGTCAATTATGTTTCTCCACACAGGAACGCACCCACCCACCCAGAACATTGAAACGCACACTGCCACATTCATACTTATTAAACCCACCACTCACTGACGCATACACCTTCTCTCACGTCCACTCACACTGCATTCTCCAGACAGGAATGCACCCACCCATACACCCAGAACATTCACACACACAATATCACATTCCTACTCATTCACTCCCCCATAACCCTTCTCTCACATCCATTCACACTGCATTTTCCACACAGACATGCACCCACCCACCCAGAACATTAAAACACACACTATCACATTCATAATCATTCACCCACCAACCACTCCCCCATAAACCTTTTCTCACATCCACACCCACGCTGCATTCTCCAGACAGGCATGTACCTACCCATAATATTCAAACTATCACATTCACACCCGTTCACCCACTAGCCACTCACCCATAAACCTTCTCTGACATCCACTCACACTGCATTCTCCACACAGGAACACACCCACCCAGAACATTCAACCACACACTATCCCATTCATACCCTTTCACCCACTAGTCACTCACTCATACACCTTCTCACACATACCCTCACACTGTATGCTCCACACAGGAATGCACACAACCACCCCGAACATTCAAACACACACTATCACATTCATACTTATTCACCCACCACTCACTTACCCATACACTTGGGAGGATAGCTCAGGGGCAATGTGTTTGCCTTGGAAGCAAGATGATGTGGAGCAACACAGGGTCGATCCCCGGGTCTGTGCTTAGAAACCTCTGGGTATTAAGTGCATTATAAATGACCAATTATAATTATAGTACACCTTTATAATACACCTTCTCTCACATCCACTCACATTCCATTCTCCACATAGGAAAACACACACCCACCCAGAACTTTCAAACACACATTTTCACATTCATACGCATTCACCCACCATTCACTCAGCCATAAACCTTCTCTCAAATCTACACACAATGCATTGTCCACACAGGTATGCACCCACCGAGAACATTCAAACACGCACTATCACACTCCTACTCATTCACCCACCATTCACTGACCCATGCCATATAGATACATCTGACACGCACCTCACACATGCAAAATGCGAATACACATTTATTTTTAAAAAAAAGCTTTCTTACCTGTTTTTCCCATTATAGCTTCAGTCCATCACTCCAGGCCCATGGCTCCTCTGTGCTGCTCGCGGGCAGGAACATGGAAGCTGGGAGAGCTTCCTGGTTCCTGTATATGACAGTGCAAGAATGCTGGAGGAGAAGCAGTTAGAGCTGACTGTGGCATGTGACATGTGCCACATGCCGCATTCAGCTCTGACCCCTACTGAGAACCTCCTTCTCGTGCTGCGAGTCCCAGCCCAGCCCTCATCCTGATGGATGAAGACTGGGGGCCCCCTCCATAGACCACAGGTGTAGTGGGCCCACTGCAACACAGGGGTTTTGGGACCCCCTACTACACCAGTGCCTCTGGTGAATTCCTAGAAAAACTTGGGAAAGTAGAATTTTGCATGTTCGGTGTCACCATGTGGATTCCTTAACACTCAGGAAAGCAGAGTTTCACATGCTTGGTGTCTTTGGGTGGATTCCTCAAAACTCGGAAAAGCAGAGTTTGACATGTTCGGTGTCACAGGGTGGATTACTCAACACTCGGGAAAGCAGAGTTTCACATGCTTGGTGTCTTTGGGTGGATTACTCAAAACTCGGAAAAGCAGAGTTTGACATGTTCGGTGTCACAGGGTGGATTACTCAACACTCGGGAAAGCAGAGTTTCACATGCTTGGTGTCTTTGGGTGGATTACTCAAAACTCGGAAAAGCAGAGTTTGACATGTTCGGTGTCACAGGGTGGATTACTCAACACTCGGGAAAGCAGAGTTTCACATGCTTGGTGTCTTTGGGTGGATTACTCAAAACTCGGAAAAGCAGAGTTTGACATGTTCGGTGTCACAGGGTGGATTACTCAACACTCGGGAAAGCAGAGTTTCACATGCTTGGTGTCTTTGGGTGGATTCCTCAAAACTCGGAAAAGCAGAGTTTGACATGTTCGGTGTCACAGGGTGGATTACTCAACACTCGGGAAAGCAGAGTTTCACATGCTTGGTGTCTTTGGGTGGATTACTCAAAACTCGGAAAAGCAGAGTTTGACATGTTCGGTGTCACAGGGTGGATTACTCAACACTCGGGAAAGCAGAGTTTCACATGCTTGGTGTCTTTGGGTGGATTACTCGAAACTCGGAAAAGCAGAGTTTGACATGTTCGGTGTCACAGGGTGGATTACTCAACACTCGGGAAAGCAGAGTTTCACATGCTTGGTGTCTTTGGGTGGATTCCTCAAAACTCGGAAAAGCAGAGTTTGACATGTTCGGTGTCACAGGGTGGATTACTCAACACTCGGGAAAGCAGAGTTTCACATGCTTGGTGTCTTTGGGTGGATTCCTCAAAACTCGGAAAAGCAGAGTTTGACATGTTCGGTGTCACAGGGTGGATTACTCAACACTCGGGAAAGCAGAGTTTCACATGCTTGGTGTCTTTGGGTGGATTCCTCAAAACTCGGAAAAGCAGAGTTTGACATGTTCGGTGTCACAGGGTGGATTACTCAACACTCGGGAAAGCAGAGTTTCACATGCTTGGTGTCTTTGGGTGGATTCCTCAAAACTCGGAAAAGCAGAGTTTGACATGTTCGGTGTCACAGGGTGGATTACTCAACACTCGGGAAAGCAGAGTTTCACATGCTTGGTGTCTTTGGGTGGATTCCTCAAAACTCGGAAAAGCAGAGTTTGACATGTTCGGTGTCACAGGGTGGATTACTCAACACTCGGGAAAGCAGAGTTTCACATGCTTGGTGTCTTTGGGTGGATTCCTCAAAACTCGGAAAAGCAGAGTTTGACATGTTCGGTGTCACAGGGTGGATTACTCAACACTCGGGAAAGCAGAGTTTCACATGCTTGGTGTCTTTGGGTGGATTCCTCAAAACTCGGAAAAGCAGAGTTTGACATGTTCGGTGTCACAGGGTGGATTACTCAAAACTTGGGAAAGCAGAGATTCACATGGTCTCTTCGGGTGGATTCCTCAAAACTCAGGAAAGCAGAGTTTCATATGGTCGGTGTCTTTTGGTGGATTCCTCAAACCTTGGGAAAACAGAGTTTCACATTGTCGGTGTCTCCAGATGGAATCCTCAAAACTCAGGAAATCAGAGTTTCACAAGGACAGTGTCTCCGGGTGGATTATCCGGTCAAAAAGTCTGATTTCCCCTAGTACACAGACTTTGCACGTGGTTACTCTGCTATGCTTACACAGTTTGCATTTTACATAAAATAGGAAAAATACTAGAACAAGGACCACTGACCGGAGGTGGTGTTGGGCATGCTGTGTCCAGTGGCTTTTCCGCCTTAATTAACATTAAACTGTAATTATCATTGCACAGTAAAATGGCGTGTTTTTAAACATTTACTACACAAGAAACGTGTTCCAAAAACTGGTCATTGGGAATTTTAAATAAATATTGTACATTCACATGAAAATCAGTGTTCGTGAACCTTGGGTATATGTTACTATATTGGCTGCCTTACAAATTGTGTGTTTTGAAAGACGAGTGGGCCCTGTGGCTCTTTTGAACATGGCAATGTTGCGATTTCTCTTTCATTAATTTTGCATCGCTTCCCCGCTTAGCTGCTGGGCTCTGTCTTTGCCGCCTGACCCTTCTCCTGCTCTTTCTCTGCAGGAGTGAAGCCTGGTCAAACAGGCCAAGAGTACACCTTGTGTCAGTTTAAGATTAGATTACCATTTGCCCTCTTCAATGAATACTGCCAGCTCTCCCACTGCTGCACTCATTCCAAAGTAGGCAGTGCTCACGGCGCGTGGGTGAACATCAGAAAAGGCAGCATGTCATTCATTTCGACAAGCTTGACCACAAATAAATGCGAGGCAACATTTCGCCTAAAGCCAATGCATCTATTTTTTTTCTACGAATAGGACGGCACTGTGGGCACGTTGCACCAGGGGTGAACGTGTAAACATGTCATTGCCAGGGCCATGCTCTTTACTTATGCAGTTTACATAGCTAGCAATCTTGGTTCACCACTAGCATTCGGAGTAATGCCAATACTAATATGAACGCTAGTGGTAAAAGCAGGACAACAGTACTACTAACGCTAGTGCTAATACAAGTTAAAGTAGGACACATGCATTTTTGGTTGGGAAATTGACGAACATCATATTATTCCTTTGTACAAATGTCTACTTTAATAGGTCATTTTATGATGTAATGTATTAGGGACAGTCAGATTGTGTGTTCTTCTGTTTCATGGTAAACAGAAGTCTTTTGTTTTACCCCTGAAAATGAAAATTGGAGAAAATGAGAAATATTGTCATGGATAATCCCAGGTGAGGCTGGACTTGGGGACAGAAAGACATAGGTTGCAGCACTTGCAGTTAGTGTGATATATGTTACTACCACCATCCCTGATATGCTTTCTGCCGTCCTCCTTGCCTTTCACGCTATTTGGGCCAGTTCTCAAAGCAGGCATGCTATGCCCGGTCATGGCAGAGTGCAGTCTAGGATCCTGCCACCTCCAGTCAATTGGATGGCGGCAGGTGCATATGCTGCTCAGAGACCCATGCTGGAAAAAGCTAGACCCCAGTGCCCCAGCGAGAAGGGGAGGCATTGGTCTCCAGGCGCCACCTGCTTCAGACTCTGATTCTTGCTCTGCCATGTGTCTCAGCCCTCAGCTATGTCCACCCGTAGAAAGGTTATGCAGCCATTTTCATGTGCGTAAAAGGGGCTAACAAAAAAAGAGGAGACTCCCAGTAGGGAGTGGATATATGAGCTGGGTGGATCCAGGAATTAGGGATTGTGTGGACAAACATGGCAAGTACAAGTTGAATGGCTTCTCCCACACTGCAAGGGCTTCTCTGCCATGTCCGCCCTCCCTTTCTCGTCTTGCAGAAGTACTACCATTATGACATCCTTGTGCTTTCAGCATAGCAAACCCCAGGCCCAAAAACATTGCCTGGCCATTTGCACGCTACTAAGTCCTGCTTAAATAACACAAGTGAAGATTGGGGTCTTCCCTTAATTTTGTGAAACTATTACTAATGACCTGCCTATTAACTGTATTTCGAAGCATGACAAGGTACCTATTAATGTACCACTTATAATGGGTCCTGGAAGATAAATTGAGCCAATGTGTTTACTAAAGCGAGGTATCTTTTTCTAAAAAACCCAAAATGCTTCGAAATACTAGTATTATCCTTTACAACCAATCAATTGATGACTTAACTCAAGACAACCATCGCTTTGACTAATGGCAATTACACTGTCAAGCTAAGTTTTTTAAGAAACAGATGGTTAGGTAGATCTGCAATTAGTGTACAATTATCCATTAAGTTTAAAGAACGTTTTGTGCACATCATGCTTAAAACTATTCTTTAATTAGCTAATAGACAGATGAAATCATTAACCAGTCACCTCTCAGGCTAAAAGATCTTTCAAACACAGATGGTTGGTAACTGATAGGATATCAGCTTCCATATGTGAAGACAAGATTTGACAAGTTCAAATGTGCAAAAACACATTTTACAAAATGCATGGTGGTTACCCATCTGAAATAAATGCTCTTCCATACCTTTTGTGGTATTTATTTCATTAGACATGGATATAGTTCTGAAATGGGGTTGATCAGATGAATAAGATGCGAATTCAAATGATATACTGAAATGCATACCTTTTCATAATACACATGCACTAGTGACATCACTGTCCATGAAGTGACTGAAACACAAAGGATATCATTAGTCTCGTCACATGAATCAACATACATTATTTGATGTATTCCTACATATTTATATAAAGAGTTATATTAAAATGAATATTTGAGGCCAGTAAGGGTTCCCACTCCAAATGAGGGAAGCCATTTGCAGCTGGCACAACCCTCTTATGACATGCTAAGTTCGATGTGCCAATGGAAGCAAGGACGAGGGTACTTTGTGGGTATGAGATAATGAAGGATACCAATAATAGAATCCATCCAATCAAAACTGTAGTATCAAAAGAAGATAGTGGGTGGGGTTTAGCTTAGGGAAAAAAAGGATGTCTCCATGGCAGAAAGAGACTACTGTCAGGTTTCCTTCCCCTATTCAGGCTATTTTCCCTTATTCAAGTTTCTTTCCCATTATTTCTCTTTTATTATCCTTTTTAGATTAGCCTTGTGTGGGTGGGAAGTTTTCTATTGTAGTTGGTTTGGCCTTAACTTCCTGATTCAGAATCCTGGTTCTGACCCAAGGCAAAATGGAGTTTCACAGTGACAGCTCTGGTTGGAAAACACTGCTGAACAACAATGAACATCCTAAACTGTCACTCTTTGCCTTTCATCATCTAAACCCCAGCTGAGAGGACGTGTTTAGTGGCTGCTCCTGCTTTAGACTTGGGCCTGGTGGATTTTATCCTTCAGACGTTAGCAGTTGAGCGGCTACTTTCTTGGGGGTTTCAGGAGAAGCTATCAGCTGTCAGGAATTCCTTTTGAAGACAGGAAACTCTGAAGATCTTTAAGAAATTGTGCTGGAGATAAGTGACTTTGTTTTAACTGCAGCTCTGTTTATCTTAATGACATTTAAGTGAGAACTCGTAAAATTTAACCTTTGAATTCATATTTTTGAACTTTGCGCGAGCAAGTTTTTTCCAGCTCGTGTGATTTGTAGCGCGAGAATCGGCTCGCCGCATTAGAACTCTATAGCGCGTGTGTTTTCCAGCGCGTGTAATTCTAGCGCGAGAATCGGCTTTCCGCGTGAGAACTCTATAGCGCGTGTGTTTTCTCAGCGTGTGTGCTTCCAAGCGCGAGGATCTGTTTGCCGCGTGAGAACTCTATAGCGCGTGTATTTTCTTAGCGCGTGTGCTTCCAAGCGCGAGGATCTGTTTGCCGCGTGAGAACTCTATAGCGTGTGTGTTTTCAAGCGCGTGTGCTTCAGCGCGAGAACTCAATTGCGCGTGTGGTTACCTGCGCATGGGTTTTAACGCATGTACTCGACCGCGTGTGAACTCTTTTGCGCGAGGGTTATAAGGCGCGTTTGAATAGGCGCGGAAATTCATCAGCAGGGAGTTTACAAGTGCGTGTGTTATCTGCGCGTGATTCCGTTTGCGCGTGAATTCTGCTTCGCGTGTTTTTACAAGCGCGTGTGTTTTTTTTGGCGCGTGGACTTTCCTTACAGTGCGCGTGTTCTTCAACGTAGGAATTTTCTAACGTGCAAATCTTCTTTATTGAGATTATCCGCATGTGTGTTTTGCACGTGTTTCTTCAAGAATTCACAAACTTTATTGAATTGTAAAAAGTTTGAAAACAAAAGAAAAGTTTGAAAGAAAAAGAAAGAAAAAAAAAGACTATTTAACTGGACAACTTGTGAATTTTGGAAAAAAGGCAAAGAGCAAATCTTTCCAGGTTTGCTCAAATTAAGAAGTTGCTGTGAATTTCAAGAGTCTCAAGTAAGAGAGATTTTCAGCTTCTTTACAAGCTTCTCTAAGAAATTTCAAGAGAAGAACCAGGTATGATTCTTAATTATTAGTTAAGGATTTAAAGTCTTTCCACTCTTAAGGTTGAGTAAGTAATAAAAGGATTTGTATCTGCTTTTCTTATATCCTCTGCAGGTTCAGCTTTGGTTAGCCTTGACTCAGTCAGCCTGGTGTTGTTTTGTTATCCACTTCCCCCTTTCCCTTTGGGGTGTAGTTTGCAGAGCTGAATTGAAACCTAGTTCTGAGAATTACATTTCAGGGGAATTGTCGGGGGTTCAGCAGCTTCCGCGGACACAGGACCTCTCAGCCTGACAGAATGAAAGGCCAATAATTTTGTCCGCCCGAGCTGTCATGAACCCCGACAAATCCATGGAGGCGTTAGGATCTTTGATCAGGGAGTTACGGGAGGAGTTGAAAATATCTCGGGATGAAAATGCATTACTTAGTCAAAAGGTGGATGACTTTAGTGTTAAAGTAACACAAATTCAACAGAGGGGAGAAAGGAGAGAGGATGAGGTTTCAGGGGGTGCTGGTTCTCCACCTGAGTTAGAAAGGGAAGGTGGAGGTCAATTACCACAAATACAACGGGCCCCTACAGTGGCAGAAGGGGTAAGGAGTTTAATTATGCCAGTTCCTTTGGCGCCTCCAGAATGTTATCATGGGGACCCCAAGAGGTTTAGGGTGTTTTTGACGCAATGTGAATTACATTTTATGAGTAGACCAGAATTATTTTCCTTGGATGCATCTAAGATAACTTTTATGTTGTCCTATCTTTCTGGGGAGGCATCTGCTTGGGCAGGGTTGTTGGTGAGTCAAAAGAGTACGGTCTTAGGAAATTACACCAGTTTTTTAGAGATATTCCGAAAGATGTTTGATAGAAGACAGTTATCTCTGGAAGTGGATGGTGAACTTTTAGAACTCAAACAAGGTAATAGAGACTTGATTGCTTATATAACACAATTTAAGTCCCTTGTGTTAGAAAGCAAGTGGCCCGAGGATAAACAGGCCTCGTTGTTTTATCGGGGCCTTAGAGATGAGTTAAAGGATGCATTGTCTGGCGTGGTTGAACGCCCTTCTACTTGTGAAGGTCTGATTGATTTGGTTATTCAATTGGACTTTCGTTTGAGTGAAAGGAAGGCAGAGAGACGTCATTGTCAGAGTGACGTAAAGTCTCTAGTTAGAGTGGATACATCTAATGTAGAGATTAGATCCAAAGGGAATAATCCACCTCCCAGGGTCCGAGGTCCTTTAACTGTGAAAGAAAAGGCTAGGAGGAGAGATAACAATCTGTGTTTATATTGTGGAAGAGGTGGGCACTTTTTAGGGAACTGTCCTTGCACTTCCAAGAAGACTTCTACTTCAGCGGTCAAGGTACAACAGATCGCCAATACTGTGCAGACAGCGGTTCCCCATATAACCGTAAATGTATCCTTGTTCTTTGGGTTGGAGTGTAAGGGAAATGGTCCCGTTATGCTTGACTCAGGTGCCACCGGGAATTTCATGGATTGGGGTCTGGAAAAATCTTTGGGAATTCCAATTCTTCAGAAAGAGGTTGTAGAGCAGGCTAGGGCTGTTGATGGTACGTCTCTATCTTCTGGTCCTATTACTCACAGAACTGGTTCTTTAACTTTGGAGTTATCAGGAGGTCACAGAGAGATAATTTCGTTCGAGTTAATTGATGCTCCTTTGTTAAAGATTATTTTGGGTATGCCTTGGCTTACTCTCCATAATCCTCTGATTGATTGGAGTGCTAGGACAATTGACATGCAGTCAGATTTCTGTAAAGAGAATTGCTTTTCAGGAAGTCTCTTTGAGGAAGATGTTAAACAAAGTAATTCAGTGTCTAGTTTTCTGGCTGAGACTGGAATTGGATGTCATGATGTGGGAGCTGTAGCGGGTCAACTTCCCCAGTGTTACAAAGATTTTTGGGACGTATTTGATGAGAAAGTGGCAGGAGAATTACCACCCCATAGGCCCTTTGATTGTAAAATAATTGAGCTGGAGCCAGGAACAATTTTGCCTAGTAGTAGAGTATATGCTCTTACAGAGAAAGAGAATGATTATTTAAAAGAATATTTGACGGAAAACTTGGCCAAAGGGTTTATTCGTCACTCTAAGTCACCGGCGGCCTCTCCTTTATTTTTTGTACCAAAACCGGATGGAATGCTTCGAACTTGCATAGATTATCGAGCAGTTAACAAAGTCACTGTTAAGAACCGGTATCCTCTTCCTCTCATCTCGGAAATGCTTAATCAAATACAAGGAGCAAATATTTTCTCTAAATTAGATTTGAGAGGAGCTTACCATCTTGTGCGTGTGCAGGAAGGGGACGAATGGAAGACAGCATTTAAGACCAGGTTTGGGCTGTTTGAATACCAAGTTATGCCATTCGGTTTATGTAATGCTCCAGCGGCTTTCCAATTTTTATTGATGAGGTTTTTAGAGAATACCTGGATATTTTTATGGTCGTGTATATCGATGATATTTTGATTTTCTCTTCTGACCTGGATCAACATCAGAAACATGTTCGCTTAGTCTTACAAAAGCTGTGAGAAAATCATTTGTTTGCCAAATTGGAAAAAAGTCAATTCCATACAGATTCTGTGGAGATTTTAGGTTTTATAATTTCACCTAAGGGTTTAGAAATGAATCCTAAAAAAGTTCAAGCAGTTCTTGAATAGCCCTCTCCTACTAAAGTTAAGGAAATACTAAGTTTCTTAGTGTTTGCCAATTTTTATAGGAGATTTATCGAAGGTTTTTCTCGGCTGGTTGCTCCTATAACGAGACTTTTGAAAAAAGGATTGAAATTTGACTGGGACCTTGATGCAGAAAAAGCTTTTCAAGAGTTAAAACAAAAATTTACTTCTAGTCCAATTCTGATTCATCCTGATCTCTATAAACCTTTTTTTGTGGAGGCGGACGCTTCAAATTTAGCGTTAGGGGCGGTGCTTTCTCAAAGGAATGAAACTACTGGTCAACTACATCCAGTGGCATTCTTTTCTAGGAAGTTTTCTGCTGCTGAAGTGAACTATACAATTGCAGATCG
Organism: Ambystoma mexicanum; assembly: GCF_040938575.1. Lineage (NCBI taxonomy): Eukaryota > Metazoa > Chordata > Amphibia > Caudata > Ambystomatidae > Ambystoma > Ambystoma mexicanum. The sequence goes on along the minus strand of NC_090941.1, from coordinate 548,175,816 downwards.
TGAACTATTAGCAATAAAGTCCGCTTTTGAAGAATGGAGGCATTTTCTGAAAGGGGCAAGACATACGGTAACAGTTCTTACTGATCATCGAAATTTATTGTTTTTAAAATCTGCAAGAACCTTGTCTCCAAGACAACTTCGTTGGTCCTTCTTCTCTGCCGATTATGATTTCGTTGTGACTTTTAAGCCCGGAAGTCAGAACAAAAAAGCTGATGCCTTATCCCGCCAATTTCCTGGTAGTGAGGAGAGAGAGATTCTGGAGCCAGAACCTCTAATTGCTCCAGAACGTTTTTTGTTAGCCGGAGCCATTAAAGAAATGGATGTTTTGAACGAAGTTCGCCAGAATATGTCCTTGCAGAAGATGGAGGAGTGGGTGAGACTGGATCCAGCCAGAAGTTTGAAAGACGATCTTCCATTTTTTGATAACAAGCTTTATTTACCTACTGAAGAGTTAAGAGAAAAGGTTTTGAGAAATTGTCATGAATCCATTTTATCAGGACATCCTGGTTTCAGAAAAACTCTGGAATTGGTTCGAAGGAACTTTTGGTGGGAAAAAATTCGCCAAGACACATTGAACTTTGTAAAAACTTGTGTAGTCTGTGCACAAGCAAAAAGTCAAGTTGGGAAGCCGCATGGTTTATTGGAGCCGTTACCTGTTCCTCCTCGTCCTTGGCACACTATTTCTATGGATTTCATTGTTGATCTCCCTCAAGATAAGGGTTGTACTACCATTCTTGTTGTGGTGGATCTTCTTACTAAAGAAGCGCATTTTTTACCAATGGAGGGAGAGGTTACCGTGGAAAAACTGGCTCATAGTTTTTTGCAAGGTGTGGTTCGACTGCATGGACTCCCAAGTCAAGTTATCTCTGATAGGGGATCTCAATTTATTTCAAAATTTTGGAGGGCCTTCTGTAGGAAACTTGGGGTAGACGTTAGTTTGACTTCTGGGTATCATCCGGAGACTAATGGACAAGTGGAGAGAGTAAATCAGGAATTGGAGAAGTTTTTAAGGTGTTATTTACAAGCTGGAGAGGAATGGGTGGATTTGGTATGGTTGGCAGAATTCTCTTACAACAATTTGGGTAAAGATGCTACTTCTATGTCCCCTTTCTTTTTGGGTCGTGGATTTCATCCTCGCTTTCTGAGTTTTGAGGTGTTGGAGGATTCCGGGAATCCTAGAGTGGAAGATCGTTTGTTGGTAATGAAGAATAACTTGGATAGAGCAAAAAAGGTGCTGGGAGAAAACAAGTTGAAATATAAAAGGTGTGCTGATTTGAGAAGGAAGGCTGGTCCTGAATATAAGGAGGGAGACTTAGTTTGGCTTTCTACCCGGTACCTAAAAATGAAGGGGAAGAATAAATTCAGTCCACGATTTGTAGGCCCATTCGAGGTAGAGAGAATCATCAACCCAGTGGCAGTACGATTGAAATTACCCAAGCATTTGAAGGTACATCCTACTTTCCATGTTAGCCTTTTAAAACCGGTTTGTTCAGGAACTAGATTTAGAACACCACCTTCCCCTGCGATTTTGGAGGATTCATCTGAGGAATTTGTGGTTAAACAAATTTTGGATTCCAGGAAAGTGAGGGGAAGGTTGCAATATTTAATTGATTGGGAGGGATATGGACCTGAAGAACGATCATGGGAAGATTCAGTTGATGTACATGCTCCCCGTTTAGTTGCTAAGTTTCATGCTAGAAATCCACATAAGGTAGGCCCAGAGACTGGGCATTAGGAGGGGGTACTGTCAGTTTTCCTTCCCCTATTCAGGCTATTTTCCCTTATTCAAGTTTCTTTCCCATTATTTCTCTTTTATTATCCTTTTTAGATTAGCCTTGTGTAGGTGGGAAGTTTTCTATTGTAGTTGGTTTGGCCTTAACTTCCTTATTCAGAATCCTGGTTCTGACCCAAGGCAAAATGGAGTTTCACAGTGACAGCTCTGATTGGTTGGAAAACACTGCTGAACAACAATGAACATTCTAAACTGTTACTCTTTGCCTTTCATCATCTAAACCCCAGCTGAGAGGACGTGTTTAGTGGCTGCTCCTGCTTTAGACTTGGGCCTGGTGGATTTTATCCTTCAGACGTTAAGCAGTTGAGAGGCTACTTTCTTGGGGGTTTCAGGAGAAGCTATCAGCTGTCAGGAATTCGTTTTGAAGACAGGAAACTCTGAAGATCTTTAAGAAATTGTGCTGGAGATAAGTGACTTTGTTTTAACTGCAGCTCTGTTTATCTTAATGACATTTAAGTGAGAACTCGTAAAATTTAACCTTTGAATTTATATTTTTGAACTTTGCGCGAGCGAGTGTTTTCCAGCGCGTGTGATTCGTAGCGCGAGAATCGGCACGCCGCATTAGAACTCTATAGCGCGTGTGTTTTCTTAGCGGGTGTGCTTCGAAGCACGAGGATCGGCTTGCCGCGTGAGAACTCTATTGCACGTGTGTTTTCTTAGCGCGTGTGCTTCCAAGCGCGAGGATCTGTTTGCCGTGTGAGAACTCTATAGCGCGTGTGTTTTCTTAGCGCGTGTGCTTCCAAGCGCGAGGATCTGTTTGCCGCATGAGAACTCTATAGCGAGTGTGTTTTCAAGCGCGTGTGCTTCAGCGCGAGAACTCAATTGCGTGTGTGGTTACCTGCGCGTGGGTTTTAACGCGTGTACTCGACCGCGTGTGAACTCTTTTGCGCGAGGGTTATAAGGCACGGGTGAATAGGCGCGGAAATTCATCAGCGGGGAGTTTACAAGTGCGTGTGTTATCTGCGCATGATTCCGTTTGCGCGTGAATTCTGCTTCGCGTGTTTTTACAAGCGCGTGTGTTTTTTTTGGCGCGTGGACTTTCCTTACAGTGCGCATGTTCTTCAACGCAGGAAGTTTCTAACGTGCAAATCTTCTGTATTGAGATTATCCGCGTGTGTGTTTTGCACGTGTTTCTTCAAGAATTCACAAACTTTATTGAATTGTAAAAAGTTTGAAAACAAAAGAAAAGTTTGAAAGAAAAAGAAAGAAAAAAAAGACTGTTTAACTGGACAACTAGTGAATTTTGGAAAAAAGGCAAAGAGCAAATCTTTCCAGGTTTGCTCAAATTAAGAAGTTGCTGTGAATTTCAAGAGTCTCAAGTAAGAGAGATTTTCAGCTTCTTTACAAGCTTCTCTAAGAAATTTCAAGAGAAGAACCAGGTATGATTCTTAATTATTAGTTAAGGATTTAAAGTCTTTCCACTCTTAAGGTTGAGTAAGTAATAAAAGGATTTGTATCTGTTTTTCTTATATCCTCTGCAGGTTCAGCTTTGGTTAGCCTTGACGCAGTCAACCTGGTGTTGTTTTGTTATCCACTTCCCCCTTTCCCTTTGGGGTGTAGTTTGCAGAGCTGAATTGAAACCTAGTTCTGAGAATTACATTTCAGGGGGATTGTCGGGGGTTCAGCAGCTTCCGCGGACACAGGACCTCTCAGCCTGACAACTACATCCCTTTCTTATGATTTGGCTGAGAAAAGTCTACAGCAACATTTGCAGAAAAGACTGGGCCCAGGGAAATGTTTTCCCAATTGAACCAGAAGTGACCAGAGGTGGGGCACACCTTGCCACCTGTATACAAAAGGGCTGAACAGAACCAGCTGACCTGCGAGTCCAGTGCTTGCCCATTCTGGATAAAACTATGTCAGCCAGATGGCACCCAAATTTACGTAAACTCATGCCACATTGTGCATTTTAAATACCCAACTCCCGGTGTGGGGGTCATTTCTCTCCCAAGATAAAATAGAATATTAATTTCCTGATGTGGATTTTAAAAATAAGTAGTCTCCTGGAATCTATGGCCCCAGATGCATAAGAAGCCACAGATTTGGCAAAGGAATTAAGGGCCTGATTCACAGAGGCAGTTTACAATGGTCCAATCCCATAGGAAACGCTTCTGTGATTCAGGACCTAAATGCTTTGAAGCTCTTAAACTGTTTGTTATAATTAAATGTCATGAAATAGACACATTTCCTCTAAGTATGCAAAATAGTGGCGGAGGACATTGATAGCAAATTTGATTTTGAAACTCTGTTATTCATGGTGTTTCATTTCCTACAACCCTCTCCTTTCAAAAAGAAAGCAAAATTATTTGAAATGTCCCTTTCACTTAGTCACAACTCGAAAATCCAAACGCTTTTGAATTTTTGTTCATTTGTTCTGAATAGAATCCACTAACGCAACTGAATGTCTTTTTACGTTGTAAATTCAATATAAATATATTGTGATGCCATTTTCTCCTCTGACAGTCCATTCGAATGTGGTGCTCACATTTTTCAACTGCATGTATTGCAGTATATTTGGCAATAGTTTTTCTTTATAAAGGTGATGTCACATTTAAAGTAAATATTTATGAAAGGATGTTATGCAGAATACCCATTGTTAGGAAAGATTTCGTAATTGTAGGTAATTTTCCTTCCATGTGGCAACCCCTAAACTTTTTGATGTTGTTTTTCACCTTGTTCTTGACATTGCCAGAGAAGTGCAGCCTTCTGCCGCACTCCTCTGGACTTTCGCTCCTTTCTTACGGGGAAACTGACATGCCCTTAAGACAGTCAGTACCGGGGAACGCTGTTTCCCGTAGTTTCTTTTATCATGTTGCGGCTTTCGTGCAACATGACACAAGAGGGCACTGTAAGCTAAGTTACAGCTCTCTTGGGTGTCTAGCCTTCTACAGGCCCTAGATACTCGTTTAGGATTGTATCTGACCGGTGCAAGTGATTCAGGGACGGGAATGGTGGCAGCGATCGTTTCTTGTGTTTTGAGCTCCTTTTGGCGTTCTAAGCGCGTTTTCCGCGCTTAACCCAAAATGGTGGCCTGGCTCCCAAAATGGCCAGACCACGAGGCTCCTTTGTCCTGTCCGCTGACCGTCTTGCTCCCTTCACCTTCCCCAGGTCGAGCCGACCCGGGGCCGTCCTTATTTGGGCATGTACTTTCCCGCGAAACACGGATGATTTCGCGGGCTTCTACATGTCTTGTGTGTGCCTCCAGGATGTGGGCTGGGATGTCTGGTCCCAATACACATCCTGGGTGCCAGAGAGTCTAGGGTGGTGTGAATGCCTGGGACCACCGTGGTCCGTGATTGGTCCACGAATGGTGTGAGTGTTGATGAGCGGATCTCCCATTGGGTCCCCTCCGTTTTGGCGCGAAGGGAACCGTGGATAAGAGGGGGCTGGAAACACCACTACCATGTCGATCTCCTGAGTTCTCACAAACGAAGGAATACAGGAGCCAAGTATCCTGCAACCAAGAGGCTGGACCGAGGAATTGCTGGTGACTTGCTGAAGGACTTCTCCTCTGCACTGCTGTCGCCTTGTGAAACCCTTTTCACCTTCGATCGAACCAGAAGGCCTGTACTGGTACTTCGACCCTTGGAATAGCGGGAACAGCTATTCTCAGCATCTTCACCATCTCCTGCCAGTAAGCCTTCAGAAGCGTCTCTGGGCCATCCAGCTGACTGACCAGCTTACACGGGAGTCTTGCTCTGTAACCGCCGCCAGGTTGTGTAGTATTTCGAGTCCTTGTCACTCTCACACGCTTCGTACACTTGGCGTTCCCAAGTCTGAAGTGAGTAGTGTACATTTGGCTCAGATACACACGGCCGCTCCGTTGCCCTGCTGTGTTAACAAACTGTGCGGGTTTCTTCGATTGGGACGTCTTTTTTCTCAACATGACGACGAGGCATTCCCTGCTCTTCTGAACCTGCCAGCTGCTGAAACTGACGCGGAGAAGCCTGGGTCTGCTTGCATCGGGGACCGGTGAGTAGCATAGCTAGGATCTGGTCGCCCTCCTGCAGGAGCCCATTGCTTTTCCCCGCTGTGCAAAACAGCACCCTTTTCCATACTCGCGCTCTGCTTCTGCCCACTGTGGAGGCTGCACTTGAGTCGCGGAACTCGTTCTTCTTCTTTTGTGCACTAAACTGAACTGCCTGATTTCCCTCGAAGAGCTTCTCCTTTTGCCCATTGGCACCAGCGCGTGCAGGTACTTTTGAGCACAAGGCTCCACTCTTCACAGGGCTCGGACTTCCATCTAGTTAGGTGCCTCTGAAGGTGAACTGGGTCTAAGCATTATTTCGCACTGCCTGTTTTCCCTCCCTTTTAGGTGGACTACACATTTCGTGCATATAACGCTTGAGACTTGTTGTATTTGTATATATATTGTGTTGATATGGTATGTGTTGGTTTACTATCGTTATATTGTGATTTTCTCGCTACGGTCATTGTTTTAAAGGCCTTGAAATAAATGTGTATATATTTTTAATATAACAACTGTTTGGAGTAGTTTGTAAGTGATCTTGCTTTGTGTGCTCATTGCGGGCTTTCAGTCACCCTCACCCCTCTTGAGACCTAGTCTTGACCGCCGCGATCGCTACCTTGATTGGTCTGGCTCGTCCAGAGGTTACCCTGTTCCAAGTAATTAGGTTGGCCTTCTGAACTTCTGCGCCACCAGGACAGAGTTCAGAAATCCGTCTTAACAAATTGGTGTACAGCGGTGGGATACGACTGAAGGTATCCAGTGTTGCGCACGAACTAAGGCATTTCAGGTTATTCCAACCAGGACACGTACTGAATTGTAAAAAGGCCATAGTCCTATCTAACAGTATGGAAACAAATACCTTGTTAACTTTAAATGCTTCCAAATCAGAAACATTGAAAAAGATGTGTGCGGAGAGAGGTGTTTCCTCTCAAGGCACGAAATTGGAAATGATCCAAAGAATCGTGGCGTGGCAAGAAGCGCAGCTTGACGCTATAACTTCTGAGGACAGTGCGGAAGGTGGTGGGGCTGCTCTCACTGGTAGAACCGACGGTTCTGCTGCCGCACTGATCCATCGCGACCACGAGGACAGGGAGGACGAGATGTCTAATGTTTCCTCTGCCAGTGCTGATGGGGAGGCTATACTTGAATTCAAGAAGCAAGAGCTGCGGTTTAGGCAGCAGGAGCTTGAATTCAGCATAGCCAAACTAAAAATCGAACAGGAAGAAAAACAAAAGGACAGGGATCACCAGTTGGAACTGGCCAAGCTTCAGTTTGCAAATGGGTCCAAGGGTCCTGGACATGGGTCTGGGGCTTCCTCTCATCCACGGTTTCCGAAAGATCTGCTCAGTGTGTATGAGGAAAGGAATGACATTATGGACTGGCTGAATGCGTTTGTGTATGCATGCGAAGTTCAACAAGTTGACAATGCTGATACGATTGCCTGATTACTCAGCAGACTGTCCCATTCTGGCTGTAGTGCCATTATGGAAATGTCGAAGGCTGAGCGAGCTGATTTCGCAATGTTAAAGCAAACTCTCATTTTAAAGTTTGGGAAGACTCCGGCCCAATATTTGAAACGTTTCAGAGAGTATAAGAAAAAGGAAGGTGGTACTTGGGTATCTTATGTCACTGAATCGTTGAAAAACTTAACTGGCTGGGTCGAAGGTTATAAGGTTTCTACCTTCGAAGGGATGATAAATCTTGTCATGCTGGAACACATTTTTGCATCTTCTTCCCCGGAGCTTAAGCTGCATTTGGCCGGTTCAAAGGAGATAGATCCTAAGAAGCTGGCCATTGCAGCAGACTTATGGGTGTCACATCGAGTGTCCCATAAGGACAAAACTCATCCTGGTAAGCAGGAGGAAGGGAAAAAGTCCAAAGATATGGAGGGTGGAGAATCTGATAAATCTTCTCATAAGGGCCACAAAAAGAAAAATAAGGGTAAGACACAAGAGAACTCACAGGGTAGTGGAGGTCAGCCTCCGAGACAAAACTCTGGTTACAATAATCCTCCCTATGTAAACAGACTCAATGGATCTTGTTTTGCTTGTGGAGCAACTGACCATGTGAAGGGGGATCCACGGTGTAAGGTTAGACCTTTGGGGGTCCACTCCGCTAATCTGGCCTTCTCCTCCTACGAGGAAGAAGAGATTACAGGAGCATCCTTCTCCTCAGACTAATTTCCCAGAGGGATAGAGGCTGAGGTAGTTTTAGTTTCCCTGGGTTCCTGGGAGCCTAAAGTCGCAGAGGCTTATGCTAGGATTCCGGATAATACCAAGCACTACTTTAAAGACAGTGTGCTGATAAATGGAGTAGGTACTCCAGATCTTAGGGATAGTGGGTGCAGTCGCACTGTAGTGGATTCTACCTTGGTAGACTCAGAGGAAGTTGCCAGAGCTACTCTGATGCCCACTAAGTTGGCTGACGGCCCACTCCGTATGTTCCCAGTAATACCTGTAAATCTTACTTTAAATGGTACAGCAGTCAGGATTCCAGTGAGCATTCAGAGAAACGTCCTGGGAAAGGTCTTGTTAGGTAATGATCTCAGAGCCTTAGGGCTCGTAGGAGACACTGCCGAAAGACCCTACACACGGTCTCAAGCACGGGCAGCATTGGCCAAAACCAATACGCCGCCCCAGCCGAAGGGGAAACCCAAGGCGAAAGGAGTCGACAAGTCAAGACGAGGGAAAGAGAATATTCCCCCGAGCTCGCCTACCACTGCGGTGGAGGAAGTTGGTCAATCGCCCGGGCCTGACGAGGAGGTGGCGATGTCTGAAGTATTTGACCCCAACGATCATCCTGAACTAAAAGACTTGTTAGTTGAAGGAGGTACTGATAGGGACGAATTCAGTAAAGGCCAACGTGAGTGCCCATCTCTGGAAGGCCTAAGGAGACAGGCCTGCTCCCAGCTTGTCCTCCTGGGACGCATAGGATTTATTGGGAAGGTGGACTCCTGTATAGTGAGCCCACAGAGTCTACAGAAGGAGACCATAGGAGGTTGGTGGTTCCCCTTGCTGTTAGGCCCTTCCTCCTGCAGTTGGCGCATGAAGTTCCCCTTGCTGGTAACCTTGGTATGAAGAGGACCAAGCAAAGGTTATCCATGCACTTCTACTGGCCCAAGATGGGGGTGCAAGTAGAAAGTCACTGCAGGAGTTGTGCCTCCTGCCAGTTGTCTGGTAAGGTTGGTGCGACAATCCAAGCTCCGTTGGTACCACTCCCAGTTGTGGGGGTACCATTTGAAAGGGTAGGGATCGACATTGTTGGTCCCCTTGACCCGCAAACATCCTCAGGCAATAGGTTTATCCTGGTGCTGGTCGACCATGCAACCAGATATCCTGAGGCCATCCCATTGAAAACTGTAACTGCCAAGTCAGTTGCAAAAGCTTTACTTGGCATATTTACTAGGGTTGGCTTCCCTAAAGAAGTTGTGTCGGATCGTGGCAGCAACTTTATGTCGAAGTATATGCAGGCTATGTGGAAAGAATGTTGGGTCACCTACAAGTTCTCTTCTGCATACCACCCCCAGACCAAAGGTCTGGTTGAACGTTTCAACAGAACGTTAAAGAGCATGATTGGGGCTCTGGAGGAACCTCAGAGAAGAAAATGGGATCTTCTTTTACCATGCTTACTGTTTGCCTACCGAGAGGTACCACAGGAGGGTGTTGGCTTCAGCCCCTTCGAACTTCTGTTCGGTCATCCCGTACGGGGACCCTTAGCCATCGTCAAAGAGGGATGGGAGATGCCCACTCCCCCTGTTACTACCAACGTAGTTGATTATGTGTTAGGGCTCAGAAAACGGATGGTACTTCTGATGGGCTTGGCTAGTGATAAATTGAAGGCAGGACAAGCGCTGGTGAAACATTGGTATGACCAGAAAGCTTCCCTCATCAACTTTACACCTGGTCAGCAAGTCCTGATCATGAATCCCATAAGGCCTCGAGCTTTACAGGACAAATGGTCAGGCCCTTACACAGTGGTGGAGCCCCTGGATGAGGTTAACTATTTAGTGGACCTTGGAAGGCCTGGACAGGCTCCAAAAGTGTTTCACGTGAATAGGCTGAAGGCTTTCGTCCCAAGAGTCGAAATCGCAGCACTGCTACTGGCTTCAGATGTTGAGGAAGAGGAGTCTGAACCTCTCCCCGACCTGTTCCAAAGCGGTCCTTCACATAGCTCCTTTGAGGGTGTCCGAGTGGCCCCTCACCTGAATTCTGATCAGCAGGCTGAGGTGAAAAGTTTGCTTAGGCAGTTTTCCCCCCTGTTTTCACAGTCGCCTGGTTTGACACCTTGGTGCAAACATAACATTGACACAGGAGACAGTGTACCTACCAAAAGTAGGGGATACAGGATGTCAGACAAAGTACGGTCTTATATTAAGACCGAGGTCAACAAGATGTTAGACCTTGGGGTGATTGAACCCTGTAGTAGTCCTTGGTCCAGCCCTGTGGTTTTGGTTCCAAAGGCAGGCACTTCTGAATTGAGGTTCTGCGTGGATTACAGGGCTCTGAATGCTGTCACCAAGACAGATGCACACCCCTTGCCTCGAACAGATGAGCTGGTGGATACTTTGGGTGCCTCCAAGTACCTCAGCACGTTTGACCTCACTGCTGGCTATTGGCAAATAGCTTTAGCAGAACATGCCAAGGAGAAGACAGCATTTTCTACTCCAGACGGCCTTTACCAATTCCGGGTAATGCCGTTCGGGTTGAAGAATGCACCTGCCACTTTCCAGAGGCTTGTGAATCTTGTGTTGAATGGGTTGGACGAATTCTGTCTTGCATATCTGGACGATATAGCAGTTTTCAGTGCCACCTGGGAAGACCATGTGAAACACCTCGGGATTGTGCTCCAGGCTCTTCAGAAAGCACACTTGACCATAAAGGCTAGTAAATGCCAGATTGGACAAGGCTCAGTGGTTTACCTTGGACATGAAGTAGGTGGAGGGAGGATACAGCCTCTTCCCAGTAAAGTACAAGCAGTACAAGACTGGCCTACCCCCACTACACAAACCCAAGTGAGAGCCTTCTTAGGACTCATGGGGTATTACTGCAATTTTGTGGCAGACTATGGCACCATAGCTGCCCCTCTGACTGCCCTCACAACTCCGAAGAAACCCAAGAAGGTAACTTGGACCGACGAGTGTGAGAAGGCCTTCAATGGCTTAAAAGACTCCTTGTGCCAGGCCCCTGTCCTCAGGGCCCCTGATTATCAAAGACCTTTTATCGTGCAGACGGACGCCTCTGACACTGGGATAGGAGCTGTACTATCACAAGTAGATGAGAAGGGTAAGGAACACCCTATTGGTTTTATTAGCCGCCAGCTTAAGGACAGAGAGCTCAGATGGTCCACGGTAGAGAAAGAATGTTTCTCTGTTGTGTGGGCCCTAAGGAAGCTGAGGCCCTACCTCTATGGGACCCACTTCACTGTGCAAACTGACCATAAGCCCTTAAAGTGGCTAATGAACATGAAGGGGGAGAATCCAAAGTTGCTTAGGTGGTCCATAAGTCTACAAGGCTTCGACTTCACTATTGAGCATAGGCCAGGTGTCCAACATAGCAATGCTGATGGGTTGTCCAGAATGTTTAACCGGCCTGAACAAGAGACTCATCCAGGGGTGGATTAGTTCCCCCTGTCCATAGTCTGGGAGGGGCGAGTGTTAGGAAAGATTTCGTAATTGTAGGTAATTTTCCTTCCATGTGGAAACCCCTAAACTTTTTGCTGTTGTTTTTCACCTTGTTCTTGACTTTGCCAGAGAAGTGCAGCCTTCTGCCGCACTCCTCTGGGCTTTCGCTCCTTTCTTACCGGGAAACTGACATGCCCTTGAGACAGTCAGTACCGGGGAACGCTGTTTCCCGTAGTTTCTTTTATCATGTTGCGGCTTTCGTGCAACATGACACAAGAGGGCACTGTAAGCTAAGTTACAGCTCTCTTGGGTCTCTAGCCTTCTACAGGCCCTAGATACTCGTTTAGGATTGAATCTGATCGGTGCAAGTGATTTAGGGACGGGAATGGTGGCAGCGATCGTTTCTTGTGTTTTGAGCTCCTTTTGGCGTTCTAAGCGCGTTTTCCGCGCTTAACCCAAAATGGTGGCCTGGCTCCCAAAATGGCCAGACCACGAGGCTCCTTTGTCCTGTCCGCTGACCGTCTTGCTCCCTTCACCTTCCCCAGGTCGAGCCGACCCGGGGCCGTCCTTATTTGGGCATGTACTTTCCCGCGAAACACGGATGATTTCGCGGGCTTCTACATGTCTTGTGTGTGCCTCCAGGATGTGGGCTGGGATGTCTGGTCCCAATACACATCCTGGGTGCCAGAGAGTCTAGGGTGGTGTGAATGCCTGAGACCACCGTGGTCCGTGATTGGTCCACGAATGGTGTGAGTGTTGATGAGCGGATCTCCCATTGGGTCCCCTCCGTTTTGGCGCGAAGGGAACCGTGGATAAGAGGGGGCTGGAAACACCACTACCATGTCGATCTCCTGAGTTCTCACAAACGAAGGAATACAGGAGCCAAGTATCCTGCAACCAAGAGGCTGGACCGAGGAATCGCTGGTGACCCGCTGAAGGACTTCTCTGCACTGCTGTCGCCTTGTGAAACCCTTTTCACCTTCGATCGAACCAGAAGGCCTGTACTGGTACTTCGACCCTTGGAATAGCGGGAACAGCTATTCTCGGCATCTTCACCATCTCCTGCAAGTAAGCCTTCGGAAGCGTCTCTGGGCCATCCAGCTGACTGACCAGCTTACACGGGAGTCTTGCTCTGTAACCGCCGCCAGGTTGTGTAGTATTTCGAGTCCTTGTCACTCTCACACGCTTCGTACACTTGGCGTTCCCAAGTCTGAAGTGAGTAGTGTACATTTGGCTCAGATACACACGGCCGCTCCGTTGCCCTGCTGTGGTAACAAACTGTGCGGGTTTCTTCGATTGGGACGTCTTTTTTCTCAACACGACGACGAGGCGTTCCCTGCTCTTCTGAACCTGCCAGCTGCTGAAACTGACGCGGAGAAGCCTGGGTCTGCTTGCATCGGGGACCGGTGAGTAGCATAGCTAGGATCTGGTCGCCCTCCTGCAGGAGCCCATTGCTTTTCCCCGCTGTGTAAAACAGCACCCTTTTCCGTACTCGTGCTCTGCTTCTGCCCACTGTGGAGGCTGCGCTTGAGTCGCAGAACTTGTTCTTCTTCTTTTGTGCACTAAACTGAACTGCCTGATTTCCCTCGAAGAGCTTCTCCTTTTGCCCGTTGGCACCAGCGCGTGCAGGTACTTTTGAGCACAAGGCTCCACTCTTCGCAGGGCTCGGACTTCCATCTAGTTAGGTGCCTCTGAAGGTGAACTGGGTCTAAGCATTATTTCGCACTGCCTGTTTTCCCTCCCTTTTAGGTGGACTACACATTTCGTGCATATAACGCTTGAGACTTGTTGTATTTGTATATATATTGTGTTGATATGGTATGTGTTGGTTTACTATCGTTATATTGTGATTTTCTCGCTACGGTCATTGTTTTAAAGGCCTTGAAATAAATGTGTATATATTTTTAATATAACAACTGTTTGGAGTAGTTTGTAAGTGATCTTGCTTTGTGTGCTCATTGCGGGCTTTCAGTCACCCTCACCCCTCTTGAGACCTAGTCTTGACCGCCGCGATCGCTACCTTGATTGGTCTGGCTCGTCCAGAGGTTACCCTGTTCCAAGTAATTAGGTTGGCCTTCTGAACTTCTGCGCCACCAGGACAGAGTTCAGAAATCCGTCTTAACAAATTGGTGTACAGCGGTGGGATACGACTGAAGGTATCCAGTGTTGCGCACAAACTAAGGCATTTCAGGTTATTCCAACCAGGACAAGTACTGAATTGTTGCAGTATAACTTTAAAAAGGCCATAGTCCTATCTAACAGTATGGAAACAAATACCTAGTTAACTTTAAATGCTTCCAAATCAGAAACATTGAAAAAGATGTGTGCGGAGAGAGGTGTTTCCTCTCAAGGCACGAAATTGGAAATGATCCAAAGAATCGTGGCGTGGCAAGAAGCGCAGCTTGACGCTATAACTTCTGAGGACAGTGCGGAAGGTGGTGGGGCTGCTCTCACTGGTAGAACCGACGGTTCTGCCGCCGCACTGATCCATCGCGACCACGAGGACAGGGAGGACGAGATGTCTAATGTTTCCTCTGCCAGTGCTGATGGGGAGGCTATACTTGAATTCAAGAAGCAAGAGCTGCGGTTTAGGCAGCAGGAGCTTGAATTCAGCATAGCCAAACTAAAAATCGAACAGGCAGAAAAACAAAAGGACAGGGATCACCAGTTGGAACTGGCCAAGCTTCAGTTTGCAAATGTGTCCAAGGGTCCTGGACATGGGTCTGGGGCTTCCTCTCATCCACGGTTTCCGAAAGATCTGCTCAGTGTGTATGAGGAAAGGAATGACATTATGGACTGGCTGAATGCGTTTGAGTATGCATGCGAAGTTCAACAAGTTGACAATGCTCATAAGATTGCCTGATTACTCAGCAGACTGTCCCATTCTGGCTGTAGTGGCATTATGGAAATGTCGAAGGCTGAGCGAGCTGATTTCGCAATGTTAAAGCAAACTCTCATTTTAAAGTTTGGGAAGACTCCGGCCCAATATTTGAAACGTTTCAGAGAGTATAAGAAAAAGGAAGGTGGTACTTGGGTATCTTATGTCACTGAATCGTTGAAAAACTTAACTGGCTGGGTCGAAGGTTATAAGGTTTCTTCCTTCGAAGGCATGATAAATCTTGTCATGCTGGAACACATTTTTGCATCTTCTTCCCCGGAGCTTAAGCTCCATTTGGCCGGTTCAAAGGAGATAGATCCTAAGAAGCTGGCCATTGCAGCAGATTTATGGGTGTCACATCGAGTGTCCCATAAGGACAAAACTCATCCTGGTAAGCAGGAGGAAGGGAAAAAGTCCAAAGATATGGAGGGTGGAGAATCTGATAAATCTTCTCATAAGGGCCACAAAAAGAAAAATAAGGGTAAGACACAAGAGAACTCACAGGGTAGTGGAGGTCAGCCTCCGAGACAAAACTCTGGTTACAATAATCCTCCCTATGTAAACAGGCTCAATGGATCTTGTTTTGCTTGTGGAGCAACTGACCATGTGAAGGGGGATCCACGGTGTAAGGTTAGACCTTTGGGGGTCCACTCCGCTAATCTGGCCTTCTCCTCCTACGAGGAAGAAGAGATTACAGGAGCATCCTTCTCCTCAGACTCATTTCCCAGAGGGATAGAGGCTGAGGTAGTTTTAGTTTCCCTGGGTTCCTGGGAGCCTAAAGTCGCAGAGGCTTATGCTAGGATTCCGGATAATACCAAGCACTACTTTAAAGACAGTGTGCTGATAAATGGAGTAGGTACTCCAGATCTTAGGGATAGTGGGTGCAGTCGCACTGTAGTGGATTCTACCTTGGTAGACTCAGAGGAAGTTGCCAGAGCTACTCTGATGCCCACTAAGTTGGCTGACGGCCCACTCCGTATGTTCCCAGTAATACCTGTAAATCTTACTTTAAATGGTACAGCAGTCAGGATTCCAGTGAGCATTCAGAGAAACGTCCTGGGAAAGGTCTTGTTAGGTAATGATCTCAGAGCCTTAGGGCTCGTAGGAGACACTGCCGAAAGACCCTACACACGGTCTCAAGCACGGGCAGCATTGGCCAAAACCAATACGCCGCCCCAGCCGAAGGGGAAACCCAAGGCGAAAGGAGTCGACAAGTCAAGACGAGGGAAAGAGAATATTCCCCCGAGCTCGCCTACCACTGCGGTGGAGGAAGTTGGTCAATCGCCCGGGCCTGACGAGGAGGTGGCGATGCCTGAAGTATTTGACCCCAACGATCATCCTGAACTAAAAGACTTGTTAGTTGAAGGAGGTACTGATAGGGACGAATTCAGTAAAGGCCAACGTAAGTGCCCATCTCTGGAAGGCCTAAGGAGACAGGCCTGCTCCCAGCTTGTCCTCCTGGGACGCATAGGATTTATTGGGAAGGTGGACTCCTGTATAGTGAGCCCACAGAGTCTACAGAAGGAGACCATAGGAGGTTGGTGGTTCCCCTTGCTGTTAGGCCCTTCCTCCTGCAGTTGGCGCATGAAGTTCCCCTTGCTGGTAACCTTGGTATGAAGAGGACCAAGCAAAGGTTATCCATGCACTTCTACTGGCCCAAGATGGGGGTGCAAGTAGAAAGTCACTGCAGGAGTTGTGCCTCCTGCCAGTTGTCTGGTAAGGTTGGTGCGACAATCCAAGCTCCGTTGGTACCGCTCCCAGTTGTGGGGGTACCATTTGAAAGGGTAGGGATCGACATTGTTGGTCCCCTTGACCCGCAAACATCCTCAGGCAATAGGTTTATCCTGGTGCTGGTCGACCATGCAACCAGATATCCTGAGGCCATCCCATTGAAAACTGTAACTGCCAAGTCAGTTGCAAAAGCTTTACTTGGCATATTTACTAGGGTTGGCTTCCCTAAAGAAGTTGTGTCGGATCGTGGCAGCAACTTTATGTCGAAGTATATGCAGGCTATGTGGAAAGAATGTGGGGTCACCTACAAGTTCTCTTCTGCATACCACCCCCAGACCAATGGTCTGGTGGAACGTTTCAACAGAACGTTAAAGAGCATGATTGGGGCTCTGGAGGAACCTCAGAGAAGAAAATGGGATCTTCTTTTACCATGCTTACTGTTTGCCTACCGAGAGGTACCACAGGAGGGTGTTGGCTTCAGCCCCTTCGAACTTCTGTTCGGTCATCCCGTACGGGGACCCTTAGCCATCGTCAAAGAGGGATGGGAGATGCCCACTCCCCCTGTTACTACCAACGTAGTTGATTATGTGCTAGGGCTCAGAAAACGGATGGTACTTCTGATGGGCTTGGCTAGTGATAAATTGAAGGCAGGACAAGCGCTGGTGAAACATTGGTATGACCAGAAAGCTTCCCTCATCAACTTTACACCTGGTCAGCAAGTCCTGATCATGAATCCCATAAGGCCTCGAGCTTTACAGGACAAATGGTCAGGCCCTTACACAGTGGTGGAGCCCCTGGATGCGGTTAACTATTTAGTGGACCTTGGAAGGCCTGGACAGGCTCCAAAAGTGTTTCACGTGAATAGGCTGAAGGCTTTCGTCCCAAGAGTCGAAATCGCAGCACTGCTACTGGCTTCAGATGTTGAGGAAGAGGAGTCTGAACCTCTCCCCGACCTGTTCCAAAGCAGTCCTTCACATAGCTCCTTTGAGGGTGTCCGAGTGGCCCCTCACCTGACTTCTGATCAGCAGGCTGAGGTGAAAAGTTTGCTTAGGCAGTTTTCCCCCCTGTTTTCACAGTCGCCTGGTTTGACACCTTGGTGCAAACATAACATTGACACAGGAGACAGTGTACCTACCAAAAGTAGGGGATACAGGATGTCAGACAAAGTACGGTCTTATATTAAGACCGAGGTCAACAAGATGTTAGACCTTGGGGTGATTGAACCCTGTAGTAGTCCTTGGTCCAGCCCTGTGGTTTTGGTTCCAAAGGCAGGCACTTCTGAATTGAGGTTCTGCGTGGATTACAGGGCTCTGAATGCTGTCACCAAGACAGATGCACACCCCTTGCCTCGAACAGATGAGCTGGTGGATACTTTGGGTGCCTCCAAGTACCTCAGCACGTTTGACCTCACTGCTGGCTATTGGCAAATAGCTTTAGCAGAACATGCCAAGGAGAAGACAGCATTTTCTACTCCAGACGGCCTTTACCAATTCCGGGTAATGCCGTTCGGGTTGAAGAATGCACCTGCCACTTTCCAGAGGCTTGTGAATCTTGTGTTGAATGGGTTGGACAAATTCTGTCTTGCATATCTGGACGATATAGCAGTTTTCAGTGCCACCTGGGAAGACCATGTGAAACACCTCGGGATTGTGCTCCAGGCTCTTCAGAAAGCACACTTGACCATAAAGGCTAATAAATGCCAGATTGGACAAGGCTCAGTGGTTTACCTTGGACATGAAGTAGGTGGAGGGAGGATACAGCCTCTTCCCAGTAAAGTACAAGCAGTACAAGACTGGCCTACCCCCACTACACAAACCCAAGTGAGAGCCTTCTTAGGACTCATGGGGTATTACTGCAATTTTGTGGCAGACTATGGCACCATAGCTGCCCCTCTGACTGCCCTCACAACTCCGAAGAAACCCAAGAAGGTAACTTGGACCGACGAGTGTGAGAAGGCCTTCAATGGCTTAAAAGACTCCTTGTGCCAGGCCCCTGTCCTCAGGGCCCCTGATTATCAAAGACCTTTTATCGTGCAGACGGACGCCTCTGACACTGGGATAGGAGCTGTACTATCACAAGTAGATGAGAAGGGTAAGGAACACCCTATTGGTTTTATTAGCCGCCAGCTTAAGGACAGAGAGCTCAGGTGGTCCACGGTAGAGAAAGAATGTTTCTCTGTTGTGTGGGCCCTAAGGAAGCTGAGGCCCTACCTCTATGGGACCCACTTCACTGTGCAAACTGACCATAAGTGGCTAATGAACATGAAGGGGGAGAATCCAAAGTTGCTTAGGTGGTCCATAAGTCTACAAGGCTTCGACTTCACTATTGAGCATAGGCCAGGTGTCCAACATAGCAATGCTGATGGGTTGTCCAGAATGTTTAACCGACCTGAACAAGAGACTCATCCAGGGGTGGATTAGTTCCCCCTGTCCATAGTCTGGGAGGGGCGAGTGTTAGGAAAGATTTCGTAATTGTAGGTAATTTTCCTTCCATGTGGAAACCCCTAAACTTTTTGCTGTTGTTTTTCACCTTGTTCTTGACTTTGCCAGAGAAGTGCAGCCTTCTGCCGCACTCCTCTGGGCTTTCGCTCCTTTCTTACGGGGAAACTGACATGCCCTTAAGACAGTCAGTACCGGGGAACGCTGTTTCCCGTAGTTTCTTTTATCATGTTGCGGCTTTCGTGCAACATGACACAAGAGGGCACTGTAAGCTAAGTTACAGCTCTCTTGGGTCTCTAGCCTTCTACAGGCCCTAGATACTCGTTTAGGATTGTATCTGATCGGTGCAAGTGATTTAGGGACGGGAATGGTGGCAGCGATCGTTTCTTGTGTTTTGAGCTCCTTTTGGCGTTCTAAGCGCGTTTTCCGCGCTTAACCCAAAATGGTGGCCTGGCTCCCAAAATGGCCAGACCACGAGGCTCCTTTGTCCTGTCCGCTGACCGTCTTGCTCCCTTCACTTTCCCCAGGTCGAGCCGAACAGGGGCCTTCCTTATTTGGGCATGTACTTTCCCGTGAAACACGGATGATTTCGCGGGCTTCTACATGTCTTGTGTGTGCCTCCAGGATGTGGGCTGGGATGTCTGGTCCCAATACACATCCTGGGTGCCAGAGAGTCTAAGGTGGTGTGAATGCCTGGGACCACCGTGGTCCGTGATTAGTCCACGAATGGTGTGAGTTTTGATGAGCGGATCTCCCATTGGGTCCCCTCCGTTTTGGCGCGAAGGGAACCGTGGATAAGAGGGGGCTGGAAACACCACTACCATGTCGATCTCCTGAGTTCTCACGAACGAAGGAATACAGGAGCCAAGTATCCTGCAACCAAGAGGCTGGACCGAGGAATCGCTGGTGACCCGCTGAAGGACTTCTCCTCTGCACTGCTGTTGCCTTGTGAAACCCTTTTCACCTTCGATCGAACCAGAAGGCCTGTACTGGTACTTCGACCCTTGGAATAGCGGGAACAGCTATTCTCGGCATCTTCACCATCTCCTGCCAGTAAGCCTTCGGAAGCGTCTCTGGGCCATCCAGCTGACTGACCAGCTTACACGGGAGTCTTGCTCTGTAACCGCCGCCAGGTTGTGTAGTATTTCGAGTCCTTGTCACTCTCACACGCTTCGTACACTTGGCGTTCCCAAGTCTGAAGTGAGTAGTGTACATTTGGCTCAGATACACACGGCCGCTCCGTTGCCCTGCTGTGGTAACAAACTGTGCGGGTTTCTTCGATTGGGACGTCTTTTTTCTCAACACGACGACGAGGCGTTCCCTGCTCTTCTGAACCTGCCAGCTGCTGAAACTGACGCGGAGAAGCCTGGGTCTGCTTGCATCGGGGACCGGTGAGTAGCATAGCTAGGATCTGGTCGCCCTCCTGCAGGAGCCCATTGCTTTTCCCCGCTGTGTAAAACAGCACCCTTTTCCGTACTCGTGCTCTGCTTCTGCCCACTGTGGAGGCTGCGCTTGAGTCGCAGAACTTGTTCTTCTTCTTTTGTGCACTAAACTGAACTGCCTGATTTCCCTCGAAGAGCTTCTCCTTTTGCCCGTTGGCACCAGCGCGTGCAGGTACTTTTGAGCACAAGGCTCCACTCTTCGCAGGGCTCGGACTTCCATCTAGTTAGGTGCCTCTGAAGGTGAACTGGGTCTAAGCATTATTTCGCACTGCCTGTTTTCCCTCCCTTTTAGGTGGACTACACATTTCGTGCATATAACGCTTGAGACTTGTTGTATTTGTATATATATTGTGTTGATATGGTATGTGTTGGTTTACTATCGTTATATTGTGATTTTCTCGCTACGGTCATTGTTTTAAAGGCCTTGAAATAAATGTGTATATATTTTTAATATAACAACTGTTTGGAGTAGTTTGTAAGTG
Source organism: Ambystoma mexicanum (assembly GCF_040938575.1). Classification (NCBI taxonomy): domain Eukaryota; kingdom Metazoa; phylum Chordata; class Amphibia; order Caudata; family Ambystomatidae; genus Ambystoma; species Ambystoma mexicanum. The sequence continues at coordinate 548,155,463 of NC_090941.1, read as the reverse complement.
ATCTTGCTTTGTGTGCTCATTGCGGGCTTTCAGTCACCCTCACCCCTCTTGAGACCTAGTCTTGACCGCCGCGATCGCTACCTTGATTGGTCTGGCTCGTCCAGAGGTTACCCTGTTCCAAGTAATTAGGTTGGCCTTCTGAACTTCTGCGCCACCAGGACAGAGTTCAGAAATACGTCTTAACAAATTGGTGTACAGCGGTGGGATACGACTGAAGGTATCCAGTGTTGCGCACGAACTAAGGCATTTCAGGTTATTCCAACCAGGACACGTACTGAATTGTTGCAGTATAACTTTAAAAAGGCCATAGTCCTATCTAACAGTATGGAAACAAATACCTTGTTAACTTTAAATGCTTCCAAATCAGAAACATTGAAAAAGATGTGTGCGGAGAGAGGTGTTTCCTCTCAAGGCACGAAATTGGAAATGATCCAAAGAATCGTGGCGTGGCAAGAAGCGCAGCTTGACGCTATAACTTCTGAGGACAGTGCGGAAGGTGGTGGGGCTGCTCTCACTGGTAGAACCGACGGTTCTGCCGCCGCACTGATCCATCGCGACCACGAGGACAGGGAGGACGAGATGTCTAATGTTTCCTCTGCCAGTGCTGATAGGGAGGCTATACTTGAATTCAAGAAGCAAGAGCTGCGGTTTAGGCAGCAGGAGCTTGAATTCAGCATAGCCAAACTAAAAATCGAACAGGCAGAAAAACAAAAGGACAGGGATCACCAGTTGGAACTGGCCAAGCTTCAGTTTGCAAATGTGTCCAAGGGTCCTGGACATGGGTCTGGGGCTTCCTCTCATCCACGGTTTCCGAAAGATCTGCTCAGTGTGTATGAGGAAAGGAATGACATTATGGACTGGCTGAATGCGTTTGAGTATGCATGCGAAGTTCAACAAGTTGACAATGCTGATAAGATTGCCTGATTACTCAGCAGACTGTCCCATTCTGGCTGTAGTGCCATTATGGAAATGTCGAAGGCTGAGCGAGCTGATTTCGCAATGTTAAAGCAAACTCTCATTTTAAAGTTTGGGAAGACTCCGGCCCAATATTTGAAACGTTTCAGAGAGTATAAGAAAAAGGAAGGTGGTACTTGGGTATCTTATGTCACTGAATCGTTGAAAAACTTAACTGGCTGGGTCAAAGGTTATAAGGTTTCTACCTTCGAAGGCATGATAAATCTTGTCATGCTGGAACACATTTTTGCATCTTCTTCCCCGGAACTTAAGCTGCATTTGGCCGGTTCAAAGGAGATAGATCCTAAGAAGCTGGCCATTGCAGCAGACTTATGGGTGTCACATCGAGTGTCCCATAAGGACAAAACTCATCCTGGTAAGCAGGAGGAAGGGAAAAAGTCCAAAGATATGGAGGGTGGAGAATCTGATAAATCTTCTCATAAGGGCCACAAAAAGAAAAATAAGGGTAAGACACAAGAGAACTCACAGGGTAGTGGAGGTCAGCCTCCGAGACAAAACTCTGGTTACAATAATCCTCCCTATGTAAACAGACTCAATGGATCTTGTTTTGCTTGTGGATCAACTGACCATGTGAAGGGGGATCCACAGTGTAAGGTTAGACCTTTGGGGGTCCACTCCGCTAATCTGGCCTTCTCCTCCTACGAGGAAGAAGAGATTACAGGAGCATCCTTCTCCTCAGACTCATTTCCCAGAGGGATAGAGGCTGAGGTAGTTTTAGTTTCCCTGGGTTCCTGGGAGCCTAAAGTCGCAGAGGCTTATGCTAGGATTCCGGATAATACCAAGCACTACTTTAAAGACAGTGTGCTGATAAATGGAGTAGGTACTCCAGATCTTAGGGATAGTGGGTGCAGTCGCACTGTAGTGGATTCTACCTTGGTAGACTCAGAGGAAGTTGCCAGAGCTACTCTGATGCCCACTAAGTTGGCTGACGGCCCACTCCGTATGTTCCCAGTAATACCTGTAAATCTTACTTTAAATGGTACAGCAGTCAGGATTCCAGTGAGCATTCAGAGAAACGTCCTGGGAAAGGTCTTGTTAGGTAATGATCTCAGAGCCTTAGGGCTCGTAGGAGACACTGCCGAAAGACCCTACACACGGTCTCAAGCACGGGCAGCATTGGCCAAAACCAATACGCCGCCCCAGCCGAAGGGGAAACCCAAGGCGAAAGGAGTCGACAAGTCAAGACGAGGGAAAGAGAATATTCCCCCGAGCTCGCCTACCACTGCGGTGGAGGAAGTTGGTCAATCGCCCGGGCCTGACGAGGAGGTGGCGATGCCTGAAGTATTTGACCCCAACGATCATCCTGAACTAAAAGACTTGTTAGTTGAAGGAGGTACTGATAGGGACGAATTCAGTAAAGGCCAATGTGAGTGCCCATCTCTGGAAGGCCTAAGGAGACAGGCCTGCTCCCAGCTTGTCCTCCTGGGACGCATAGGATTTATTGGGAAGGTGGACTCCTGTATAGTGAGCCCACAGAGTCTACAGAAGGAGACCATAGGAGGTTGGTGGTTCCCCTTGCTGTTAGGCCCTTCCTCCTGCAGTTGGTGCATGAAGTTCCCCTTGCTGGTAACCTTGGTATGAAGAGGACCAAGCAAAGGTTATCCATGCACTTCTACTGGCCCAAGATGGGGGTGCAAGTAGAAAGTCACTGCAGGAGTTGTGCCTCCTGCCAGTTGTCTGGTAAGGTTGGTGCGACAATCCAAGCTCCGTTGGTACCGCTCCCAGTTGTGGGGGTACCATTTGAAAGGGTAGGGATCGACATCGTTGGTCCCCTTGACCCGCAAACATCCTCAGGCAATAGGTTTATCCTGGTGCTGGTCGACCATGCAACCAGATATCCTGAGGCCATCCCATTGAAAACTGTAACTGCCAAGTCAGTTGCAAAAGCTTTACTTGGCATATTTACTAGGGTTGGCTTCCCTAAAGAAGTTGTGTCGGATCGTGGCAGCAACTTTATGTCGAAGTATATGCAGGCTATGTGGAAAGAATGTGGGGTCACCTACAAGTTCTCTTCTGCATACCACCCCCAGACCAATGGTCTGGTGGAACGTTTCAACAGAACGTTAAAGAGCATGATTGGGGCTCTGGAGGAACCTCAGAGAAGAAAATGGGATCTTCTTTTACCATGCTTACTGTTTGCCTACCGAGAGGTACCACAGGAGGGTGTTGGCTTCAGCCCCTTCGAACTTCTGTTCGGTCATCCCTTACGGGGACCCTTAGCCATCGTCAAAGAGGGATGGGAAATGCCCACTCCCCCTGTTACTACCAACGTAGTTGATTATGTGCTAGGGCTCAGAAAACGGATGGTACTTCTGATGGGCTTGGCTAGTGATAAATTGAAGGCAGGACAAGCGCTGGTGAAACATTGGTATGACCTGAAAGCTTCCCTCATCAACTTTACACCTGGTCAGCAAGTCCTGATCATGAATCCCATAAGGCCTCGAGCTTTACAGGACAAATGGTCAGGCCCTTACACAGTGGTGGAGCCCCTGGGTGAGGTTAACTATTTAGTGGACCTTGGAAGGCCTGGACAGGCTCCAAAAGTGTTTCACGTGAATAGGCTGAAGGCTTTCGTCCCAAGAGTCGAAATCGCAGCACTGCTACTGGCTTCAGATGTTGAGGAAGAGGAGTCTGAACCTCTCCCTGACCTGTTCCAAAGCGGTCCTTCAGATAGCTCCTTTGAGGGTGTCCGAGTGGCCCCTCACCTGACTTCTGATCAGCAGGCTGAGGTGAAAAGTTTGCTTAGGCAGTTTTCCCCCCTGTTTTCACAGTCGCCTGGTTTGACACCTTGGTGCAAACATAACATTGACACAGGAGACGGTGTACCTACCAAAAGTAGGGGATACTGGATGTCAGACAAAGTACGGTCTTATATTAAGACCGAGGTCAACAAGATGTTAGACCTTGGGGTGATTGAACCCTGTAGTAGTCCTTGGTCCAGCCCTGTGGTTTTGGTTCCAAAGGCAGGCACTTCTGAATTGAGGTTCTGCGTGGATTACAGGGCTCTCAATGCTGTCACCAAGACAGATGCACACCCCTTGCCTCGAACAGATGAGCTGGTGGATACTTTGGGTGCCTCCAAGTACCTCAGCACGTTTGGCCTCACTGCTGGCTATTGGCAAATAGCTTTAGCAGAACATGCCAAGGAGAAGACAGCATTTTCTACTCCAGACGGCCTTTACCAATTCCGGGTAATGCCGTTCGGGTTGAAGAATGCACCTGCCACTTTCCAGAGGCTTGTGAATCTTGTGTTGAATAAGTTGGACGAATTCTGTCTTGCATATCTGGACGATATAGCAGTTTTCAGTGCCACCTGGGAAGACCATGTGAAACACCTCGGGATTGTGCTCCAGGCTCTTCAGAAAGCACACTTGACCATAAAGGCTAGTAAATGCCAGATTGGACAAGGCTCAGTGGTTTACCTTGGACATGAAGTAGGTGGAGGGAGGATACAGCCTCTTCCCAGTAAAGTACAAGCAGTACAAGACTGGCCTACCCCCACTACACAAACCCAAGTGAGAGCCTTCTTAGGACTTGTGGGGTATTACTGCAATTTTGTGGCAGACTATGGCACCATAGCTGCCCCTCTGACTGCCCTCACACCTCCGAAGAAACCCAAGAAGGTAACTTGGACCGACGAGTGTGAGAAGGCCTTCAATGGCTTAAAGGACTCCTTGTGCCAGGCCCCTGTCCTCAGGGCCCCTGATTATCAAAGACCTTTTATCGTGCAGACGGACGCCTCTGACACTGGGATAGGAGCTGTACTATCACAAGTAGATGAGAAGGGTAAGGAACACCCTATTGGTTTTATTAGCCGCCAGCTTAAGGACAGAGAGCTCAGATGGTCCACGGTAGAGAAAGAATGTTTCTCTGTTGTGTGGGCCCTAAGGAAGCTGAGGCCCTACCTCTATGGGACCCACTTCACTGTGCAAACTGACCATAAGCCCTTAAAGTGGCTAATGAACATGAAGGGGGAGAATCCAAAGTTGCTTAGGTGGTCCATAAGTCTACAAGGCTTCGACTTCACTATTGAGCATAGGCCAGGTGTCCAACATAGCAATGCTGATGGGTTGTCCAGAATGTTTAACCGACCTGAACAAGAGACTCATCCAGGGGTGGATTAGTTCCCCCTGTCCATAGTCTGGGAGGGGCGAGTGTTAGGAAAGATTTCGTAATTGTAGGTAATTTTCCTTCCATGTGGAAACCCCTAAACTTTTTGCTGTTGTTTTTCACCTTGTTCTTGACTTTGCCAGAGAAGTGCAGCCTTCTGCCGCACTCCTCTGGGCTTTCGCTCCTTTCTTACGGGGAAACTGACATGCCCTTAAGACAGTCAGTACCGGGGAACGCTGTTTCCCGTAGTTTCTTTTATCATGTTGCGGCTTTCGTGCAACATGACACAAGAGGGCACTGTAAGCTAAGTTACAGCTCTCTTGGGTGTCTAGCCTTCTACAGGCCCTAGATACTCGTTTAGGATTGTATCTGATCGGTGCAAGTGATTCAGGGACGGGAATGGTGGCAGCGATCGTTTCTTGTGTTTTGAGCTCCTTTTGGCGTTCTAAGCGCGTTTTCCGCGCTTAACCCAAAATGGTGGCCTGGCTCCCAAAATGGCCAGACCACGAGGCTCCTTTGTCCTGTCCGCTGACCGTCTTGCTCCCTTCACTTTCCCCAGGTCGAGCCGAACCGGGGCCTTCCTTATTTGGGCATGTACTTTCCCGCGAAACACGGATGATTTCGCGGGCTTCTACATGTCTTGTGTGTGCCTCCAGGATGTGGGCTGGGATGTCTGGTCCCAATACACATCCTGGGTGCCAGAGAGTCTAGGGTGGTGTGAATGCCTGGGACCACCGTGGTCCGTGATTGGTCCACGAATGGTGTGGGTGTTGATGAGCGGATCTCCCATTGGGCCCCCTCCGTTTTGGCGCGAAGGGAACCGTGGATAAGAGGGGGCTGGAAACACCACTACCATGTCGATCTCCTGAGTTCTCACGAATGAAGGAATACAGGAGCCAAGTATCCTGCAACCAAGAGGCTGGACCGAGGAATCGCTGGTGACCCGCTGAAGGACTTCTCCTCTGCACTGCTGTCGCCTTGTGAAACCCTTTTCACCTTCGATCGAACCAGAAGGCCTGTACTGGTACTTCGACCCTTGGAATAGCGGGAACAGCTATTCTCGGCATCTTCACCATCTCCTGCCAGTAAGCCTTCGGAAGCGTCTCTGGGCCATCCAGCTGACTGACCAGCTTACACGGGAGTCTTGCTCTGTAACCGCCGCCAGGTTGTGTAGTATTTCGAGTCCTTGTCACTCTCACACGCTTCGTACACTTGGCGTTCCCAAGTCTGAAGTGAGTAGTGTACATTTGGCTCAGATACACACGGCCGCTCCGTTGCCCTGCTGTGGTAACAAACTGTGCAGGTTTCTTCGATTGGGAAGTCTTTTTTCTCAACACGACGACGAGGCGTTCCCTGCTCTTCTGAACCTGTCAGCTGCTGAAACTGACGCGGAGAAGCCTGGGTCTGCTTGCATCGGGGACCGGTGAGTAGCATAGCTAGGATCTGGTCGCCCTCCTGCAGGAGCCCATTGCTTTTCCCCGCTGTGTAAAACAGCACCCTTTTCCGTACTCGTGCTCTGCTTCTGCCCACTGTGGAGGCTGCGCTTGAGTCGCGGAACTTGTTCTTCTTCTTTTGTGCACTAAACTGAACTGCCTGATTTCCCTCAAAGAGCTTCTCCTTTTGCCCGTTGGCACCAGCGCGTGCAGGTACTTTTGAGCACAAGGCTCCACTCTTCGCAGGGCTCGGACTTCCATCTAGTTAGGTGCCTCTGAAGGTGAACTGGGTCTAAGCATTATTTCGCACTGCCTGTTTTCCCTCCCTTTTAGGTGGACTACACATTTCGTGCATATAACGCTTGAGACTTGTTGTATTTGTATATATATTGTGTTGATATGGTATGTGTTGGTTTACTATCGTTATATTGTGATTTTCTCGCTACGGTCATTGTTTTAAAGCCTTGAAATAAATGTGTATATATTTTTAATATAACAACTGTTTGGAGTAGTTTGTAAGTGATCTTGCTTTGTGTGCTCATTGCAGGCTTTCAGTCACCCTCACCCCTCTTGAGACCTGGTCTGGCTCGTCCAGAGGTTACCCTGTTCCAAGTAATTAGGTTGGCCTTCTGAACTTCTGCGCCACCAGGACAGAGTTCAGAAATCCGTCTTAACACCCATTCAAAACTGCGGATATGAATTTATGTGAATAAGCAAAGCAACTTGATGTTCTGTGTTTAGGTGAAAATATTAGTTAGGCAAAAGTAGGCAAACTGCAGCAGTAACTTGTCTTCCCTGATAGTCAGAATTCAGTTGCCTTGAGGTGATTTCCCGAGCATTGTGAGTTTGGAGACTACGTGCATTTTGACTGATTTATTAATTTTAATTAAATGAAAATATTCTTATTAAAACAGCCTGTTTCTTGTCACTGACTGTGGGATGGAAATGTTGTTGATGCATTAGTGTTATTCTTCCATAACAAAAAAGAAGCACTTTAAAATAAGTTAAATATTAAATACACATCTCTTACACTTTCTAGGGAGATTTACACTCTCACTTAGCTGGGGAGCAGATGCTTTATTAGGATAAGGCGGGGCCTCAACTCCCACAAGCGACCTTAAGCACATTTCATACACCAACATGCATTAAGTGTTGTTCACCCCTGTTTCTGCCTTCAAGATGTCTTACTGTATTCCTCTATGACTTCATATTCCGTCATGTCATGAATGCCATCAGGTTCTCCGCCTTCATTGCAAGCTCTTTACCTTTGCTTCTTTAGGCAATCTTAACACCTTTTCCGGCACCCAAAAAATGCAAGCAGTTTAAATAAATGATTTCTGTAAGGTGCAGATGGTTCCATTACACTGCATAGCACATGAATACATACTTGCCATTTGTTTTGTGCCCAGCGTTTGCAAACTTCTTTTCACACTATCAATGAGGGTTCTTCCTCAGTATTCTGTAAATTATTCCACATTACTGAAATTTCCCTCCACATATTCCCAATTATTATTTAATTATTTTTAAACTCCAAAACTTAGTAGCTGATCCTTGGGTCCATCATAATTGTAATCCAGGTCTTCAACTGCAGGTATTTAAACCTTGGCAAAATCTGAATGGAGATGGTTCAGACAGCTCATGAGTTATGCTCCTGCCTCTGAGAAGGGGCGAGCCTACAATTCATCACTTCCAACCTCTGGCAGGGATGACCAGCACTTTATTCTTCCTATGCAAAAACATTGAATACAAATAAATAGGGCAAAACTAGCAGCTGTTATTACTGTACCAAGAAGTGAGAGGAATCCATCTTGAAGCACTATACAAGACGCCTTATATTATTATTAGTATTGTTATATTTCTAAGGTTTTACAGCTTCCCTTTCAGGAAGTCCCCTACTGTTGGAATGCCTTATTCTCTTATTGGGAAAGGTCATGTATCATTTAAACACGCTCGAGTAGTTGGGGGCGGCTGACATAGGTTTTTCTTTTTCATGATTATAATTGTGATTCTTTTTAAAAGAGTAAAGGTGCAGACGATGTATTTACAATCCTCTGTGAGGATGTCTGCTTTACCAACGCTCTACACACAGACTCACTAGTATTTCCCCTACCACTTTCAGATGCCAGTCGAGTTCTCACATATCAGAAATGGCTATTTCAATAAAAGGCTTCTATGCCCGATTGTAACCACCCTCCTCGTTTCCTGAGCACCTTTCAGGGACTTAATACATTGAGTTAAATGGATTGTAACTTAGCAATGACTTTTGTGACCAGGTATGATGGGATTGTTTCGAAAAAGACATTTTATCCTCTGCAAAATGTACATTTTTACAATGCTGACTCTCTCTGTTTTAGTCATTGAGGGTTTGTCCCATCTCTTTTAGCAGGTGTTTACTTATTTCTTTAGCTTATCAACATTGATGTTTAAAATGCCCTCCAACTACTTTGATATAAAGGCCCATGATGTGTTTCCTGATGTTTAGCTCATAGAGTTTTGTAATTCATATTCCAATTCATTACTTTGTTTTTCTTTATAAGTGGACCCTGGATTCTGATAAATTGTCAGACTCTTCTATTCAATTGTTTTAGCCTTATCAAGGCAGTGTATGGAACTGGTGAAATAAATCTAATGTGTCTTATGCAAATATGTTCTGCCCAGGTCAGTGAAACTAAAGAGAATCATTCACCTTACTTCTAGGTACACTATATGGTTTGAATAAAATTGGCAAAAGAGAAACCCATGTCCTCCCCTCTGTAACCAGCACCTGGACGCATGTGGACTTTGTGTGCTCTACAAATGCAAATCCAAATAAATAAATAAATAAATAAATAAATAAATAGAAGTTTCTCACTTGAAATCTGGAACATGCCAATTAGGTGCGAATCTCTTGAAAGCTGAGTACATTATGAGTCGGATTATAAATTTGGCAGCAATGGCAACACATCTGGTATTTAGAATACATACTGTTTTAAGCATTTGACAAGCTATGGGTTTCGTTAACAAAACTCTTGTTTAATGCCTGCTTTTGTGTGGGAGTAGTAACATCCACTCACAAGCATTACCATATATGACCATTACCTCATGTGTTAATTACCAAATGACCATGGAGTCCATGGGAGTCAAAAACAGGGAATTACGTTAGTTCCCGCATTCCACTTAATCATGCAGACCCTTGCAATTACTGAATGCTTACTAGATGCATTAACAGTATTACCGTTTGGCAGCATTTCTGGGGGCAAAAACCAACAAACGTGTAACCAGGCCTAAGTCTCCTATAAAACTGTTAAATAATTTCACTACAATTGTACTATACATGGTCGCATTGTTTGTGGTAATGGAATTGGTTGTTATCCTTCACATAATTGGGAATTGTTACCTGGTTTTAAAATATGTCATATCTTTGTTGTACCATGTGATGTGTTTGCCCTCCCTGTGTTCAAAGCAAGCGTGCCTTGGTAACACACACACCTGGACTTTCATGTCTAAAAGATATTGGGTCTCATTACAAGTTTGCCGGTCCAGTAACAACAGTGGCGGTAAGCCACTGGCACTGTTGTTACCGGACCGGCAAACTACGAGTCTGCGAGCGGGTGCCTGTACGCCCGCCAGGTCTGACCTGGCAGGTGGAAAGGCACCCGCTTGAAGACCATGTCGGATTCACCGCCACCATTCACATATGGTGCCGGTGCATCTGACCTCCCCATTCCCGTCGGGCTCAACGGGAATGGGGAGCAATTTTTACTGGCACCCGTCTTTGGGAAATTACTGGGTCACTCGGGGCTGGAATGCTCCGGTAAGTCCCTGAAGCCGGGTGCCAGTGAAAAGAATGACTCCGGCACGACTACCACAGTGGGCCTCATTACGACCCAGGCGGACTTCGCGGTGCTAAATGCACCGCGAAGCATGGCGGAAAGCCGCCGATAGCGCCATGGGGGTTGGCGGATTTACCGCCCCATTCCGACCTCGGCGGAGCGGTAAATCCCCAATCCCCATTCTGCCCTTCCCCATTCCCATTTTTGCCCCATAGGGTATAATGGGAGTGGGGAAGGAGTTAATTACGCCACCGTAAAATACGGTGGCGTAATTAACAACGAGGTCCCGTAGCGCCATGGTTTTCTCCGGCTGGTAAAACCAGGCGGAGAAAACCTCCATGGCGCTACGGGAACTCGTAGTATGGCGGAGAGGTACGCCATGCACTACGCTGGCGTAATACCCTCTCCGCCAGGGTCCTAATGAGGCCCAGTGTCATTATGACCCCCATTGTGAAAATTTAGATCTGCGGTACACATAGGGCCTCATTACGACCCAGGCGGACTTCGCGGTGCTAAATGCACCGCGAAGCATGGCGGAAAGCCGCCGATAGCGCCATGGGGGTTGGCGGATTTACCGCCCCATTCCGACCTCGGCGGAGCGGTAAATCCCCAATCCCCATTCTGCCCTTCCCCATTCCCATTTTTGCCCCATAGGGTATAATGGGAGTGGGGAAGGAGTTAATTACGCCACCGTAAAATACGGTGGCGTAATTAACAACGAGGTCCCGTAGCGCCATGGTTTTCTCCGGCTGGTAAAACCAGGCGGAGAAAACCTCCATGGCGCTACGGGAACTCGTAGTATGGCGGAGAGGTACGCCATGCACTACGCTGGCGTAATACCCTCTCCGCCAGGGTCCTAATGAGGCCCATAGAAATGCAACAGACAAGAAAATATGATGCAGACTATTGTTCCTAACCCGCAATGTAGATACATTGCAATCGGTGACAGTTGGACACTATGATAACAGTGTGGAGGAGTTGCACTTGGGATAGGAGTATAATACATTGTTATTACCAGTCTGATGACTGAACACTTTCATTGCAGACGTAAATATTTACACATCGATATTACCAGTATGATGATTGAACAACAGTTTGTTGCAACACCTCACATTAACTGAGTATGCATTTACTGTCAGTGCGGTTGTAAATATTTACATCGTGACAAAATGGCAACGTCACTGAAGTAAATAATAAGCGTCACGTGTGATGACGTCAGTACGTCTATCGCACGCTTGCTTAATGGCGGCCGTCGTGTTGGGCCGGCTTTCGGCATGTACAGACGGCAAAGAGAACCCGTGAGGGGAACGAAGCGCAAACTTAGGTAAATACATAGGGCACAAACCAGTTTTACCTAAGAGAGTGGTACCCTAAGTATGCGCATAGTGACTATACACTACCCTGAATATTTTCGTTTTTTGCGGTCATTTGATAGAACTGGTCACCATTGAGTGGTGACCTTGCTCAACTTGAAGAACTCTTGCATCAAATTTGATCAGAATACTTTGTTCTGTGGTGAGTCTCAGAATAATGTACCTTACCCTTTACTATATACTAGAAGAGTCATCACAAGGCTGCAGATGCATGTGACAAAACTTGTTTAACCTTACCTCACTTAGTGAGTGATCTGTACATTCTTTTAATTTTGTAGACTTCACAGTCCCCAGTGAATATTAGGACGATTACACACAACAGTTTTTACTCTCAATCTGTGATTTACACCGACAGAAAGGTGAGATTGCTTTTGGCTTATTTTTTGGCTTACTTTTGACTATTCATTTATGATTGGAACGCAACAGCTGGCATTCATGGGATCACTTGGATATCTTAAAGGGCATATTCATAGTGACTCTAAAACCCCAGTGGAAGGCACTTTAAATATTGGAACAGTTGATGGTCGGTTTGTAAACATGAACAAGAGTTAAACTCTCGCCTGGTTGAAACTCACCTATGACTGAGTGAATTTACCATATGGATGACAACATTGGGAAAAGGTCTAATGTGGAATGTTAGAGTTCACCCAGGCTTAAGTGAATTGACCACATGGAATTTAAATGTTTTACATGTTTGGTGCGCAAAACCAAAGTCAAGAGATTAACCACATGGTGATTACATGACACTAAGGACATACTGAACTTGTGAATATTTACTGATGGAATAAGTGGAATGTACTTTTGGGATGATTGGAAAACCCACCAAAATGCACATTATTTACAGTTTTTCATAGATCTGAAGTAAAATACAGCCCCTGATGAAGAGTTGTGAGAACTCGAAACACATTGGGCATGATGACTACATTTTATGAAAAACCAATGAAGATGATTTTTTGCGAATTTCTGGATGCCAAGGATAACCTGTCTTGGTAACATTCTGTTGAAATATCATTGATTATATGAGAGTTGTTATCTTTCTAAAAAAATGTTTTGTTATCTTTTACCCATGATCGGTCTATAATCTTAAAATACCTTAATCCAGAATTTAAAACATTTGGCTTTATAGCAACAGAAAGTGTGCGAGGGACGGGTGTTCACTATTTGGGGACTTTTTTCTTGTTCTTTCCAAGCAAAGTTGGACAACTCCAACAATATTGGACCTAATCCCTCCTAATGTGCCCAATAATCTCCCCAGAGGAAGCTGAACAGGCCAGCTGCCTCCCCACCCCCCCTTTTTTCTGGAAGCATCACATCCTGTAATAATGTTTCAGCCTCCAGCTTAATTCACTTTTTTATTCTAAAACAGTAACCTGTACTTTCTGTAGCAATATGTCTTTTTGTCTTGAAAACTGTCTCATTCATGGACAAATCTTGAAAGAAAGTGTTGAATGCCATCTGTTTTGGAAACGTCATTGGTATCTGTTTTTTTACAGCTAGATTTTCATTTTTATTCTAATTTGCATTAGTGTTCGAGGCCACAATGGCCTCTTTCTTGCCCTTTTTCAAATTTCCTAGGTGTTGCAACTCCCATTTCACACTACATACACACTGCGCCTTTAGCACCTTCCAGAACCCCCTCAACCACACTAACCAACAATTAGCCTTGGCAAGCTCTCCATGTAAGTCTTGACAACATATTTACCCCGTTGAATACTGTCCCTTGTTCCAGTGCTTGTTCTTTAACTCTACCATCTGGATAGATATCTAAGTGTCACCACCAGAATCCACCTAAAAACATGCTAGCACACAAAGCTCAGGAATGTCCGGCCTGCACTCATCAACATCCCTACTTTCACGCGTGGCTGCACCTTTCCTCCCACTAACCCTCCCCTTTCTCTTTTCCAGAACCATGCGCTGAGGCCCCCAAAATGGCACAAGTGGAGCTCTGTAAAACCACTTGACATGACATCACATTATATTGGTGCCTGAAATATTTTCCAAGAATCTTTAAATCCTCCCGCTTTGCATCTATGCTCAATCTTCCTTCAGAATACAATCCAGAGCTAAGCAATGAGGTTTCAATTTTGATGATATCTTTTTCCATATCAGAATGGTTTGTATTGCTTATTTTGCACTAATCTAGATTTCAGTCAATTTTCATCTTTTAAAAGCCTTATAGATGTCCCAGAGTGCCCAAACGTCAACCCACATAATTAAAATGTATTCATTTGAGAAGTGTTGCAGATGCTGCTTTATCTTAATATCAACAAAGGGCTATCGATCTAAAGTCCACTATTTCCCCATGCTAGGTCACCCACTCTCCCATTCCTACTGTAAACCCTTTCTGGTCAGTTAAGAATGATGCCAAGCATTTCACCTTCAATATAATATCTTTCAAAATCCTGTCCACAAGGAAATAAGCAATTGTTTAATTGAGGCCAAATTTGCTGGAAAATTAAATGTTTCCCTGTGATACTTTTCCCGCCATATATGTGAGAAATGTGATATTTCGGCATGCTTTTTAAAATTAAAATCTCTTCAAACAAAACACGGTAATGGGTAGTTATCCACAGTCAACAGTAGCTCAGTAAAATGTCAGTCGCATTAGCTTCAAAACATATAACTTATAATTCGGGGTGGGTGCAAGAGGGTGTGTTTTCGCTAGCTTAGCTAGACTGGCTGTGGGCAAAAGATGGTTAGTGCAAAGGAGAGAAGTAGTACAGCTGTTGGTGACAGCAAGGTTAGCAGAGGGAAAGGCACTGGTGATATGGCCTCTGGAATGTGTGTAGGGGTGGAAGGCCTGATGCAGATTGAAGGAGAGTCCTTACATAACCAATAGCCGTGTTACTCACTGACACCCACAAAGAGGCAGTGGCTTCCAGTTCCTTTCAACAGTAAAGCGCCTTGCTCTGCATTCACTTACAATCATGATGGTGACAAACACAAGGAAGTAACAGTAGAAGGAAATGGTGAGGAGGTGCTGATAGTTGGAGGAGGTGGTAATAAGAAAGAAGTGGGGGAAAGGGTGCAGGAATTTGGAGGCTCGTGTCTGCACAGCAGTTTGTCCCTGGGAGCCTCTGGTATTCTGCCTGGCATGCCCACCCTGCCTTTCAAAGCCAGAGCACACCACCCGCATGATGAGACCCGCGGGGAAAGGGCTTTGGCTGTTGGAGACCCGTGTCTGTACAGCAGTTTGTGCTTGTTAGCCTGCAGTATTCTGCCTGGCCACGCACCCTGCTTTTCAAAGACAGAGCACACCACCCGCAGGGTGAAGACCATGGGGGAAAGGGCGTGGGTGTTTGGAGGACAGTGTCTGCAAAGTAGTTTGTCCCTGTGAGCTTCTGGTAGTCTGTCTGGCCACGCCCCCTGCCTTTCAAAGACAGGGCATACCACATGCAGGGTGAAGCCCGCTGGGGAAAGGGCGTTGGCATTTGGAGGCCTGTGTCCTCACAGCAGTTTGTCTCTGGGAGCCTCCGGTAGTCGGCCTGTCCATGCCCCCCTGCCTTTCAAGATAGAGCACACCACCCACAGGGTGATGCCTGTGGGGGAAAGGGTACGGGCATTTGGAGCCCCGTTCTACACAGCAGTTGGTCCCTGGGAGCCTCTGGTAGTCTGCCTGGCCACACCCCTCCTGCCTTTCATAGACAGAGCACACTGCCTGCAGGGTGAAGCCCACGGGGGAAAGGGCGCAGGTTTTTGGAGGCCTGTATCTGCACAGCAGTTTGTGCCTGTGAGCCTCTGGTAGTCTGCCTGGCCATGCACCCCTGCTTTTCAAAGACAGACCACACCACCCACAGGGTGAAGCCTGCTGGGGAAAGGGCATGTGGTGACCCGCCTCCGGTCCCTGGGATGGGTCAATCCAGGAGTCGGGATATCCCGACGAAACTCCCAGAGCTGCGGGCACGCAGCTATATAAGTGTAGGGATCACCCCACACGGTCCGGTTCACCGGACTCAGGACATGTGCTGGGGGGCACCCAGCACAATGGAGGCTCGGACCTGGGATCACCAAGGCAGTACCAACCCAGGTAGGCCACGGTCATGTGGCAAACCCCGGCCCCCAAGAAACACACGCAGACACGAGTTGCCGCTTCCTGGGGCTCTGCTGCTCTGATCTGAGCTTGCCAGCAGAGCCCCTTTCATTGCAGAGGCGTCATGACAAGGTCATAACGCTCTCTGCCAAAAGAACTAGACCAACACACAACATCCCTCCTGTATTATAACCAAACAAAATCACCCCACTGCAAACGGAATCTTCTACTGGGTCACACGTGGTGCATTCTAGTCAGCGCACACACAGTGCCCCAACATCATCACAGCACACATTGGGTGCATTCCAGTCCGAGCACCAGCTAATAGCTACTGAAAACTTAAACGTTTAACACTGCAAGTAAATGGGTGTGTTCCAGTCCACACCCCACGGGGCCCGACGACGAGCTCTTTAAACTTAGAAGATCCCGGGATCAAACTGGCCACTGGCGTTGCTGCAGGACAAGAAGAATATATTTTCTTCATATTCCTTCTCTCCCATATCATACAGTACTTCTCGGGGACCCTCCGCCACCTGGACCGCCGCCACTTTGGGGGTCTTTCTCCCCTTCAATTCATTCCCCCCTGATTCTCCCGCCATGCAAGCTGGAGCTGGGTCGAGGCACACCCGTGCAAAGTGATCTCCTTTCCCGCACCTTCCACAGATGTTTGCTATCGCCGGGCAGTCCTGCAGGTGTGGAAGTTTCCACCCACACTGATGACACATTGTGGCATTGGGGTCTCTCCTCAGCCAGTCTCCCCTCCTCATCAATCTTCCTCCTGGCCACTTGCCAACAGCGGCCACCTCCTCGATCTTCACTCGCTGCATGTGGGCCTCCACCTTGAGGTGGTGTCTGGAAGAGTCCATCACCGAGGCTCGCACCTCCGCCAGTTCCTGGGCCCGGCCAAGCTCTAGTATTCGATCGAGGGTAAGCGTCGGGTCCCTCAGGACTTGTTTGCGTAGCTTCGAGGAGCTGCAGCCGTAAATGATCTGCGCTCTGATCTCATCCCCCTCAAAGTTTCTCAGGTCGCAGGACAGTGCAATGCCACGCAGCTTCCTATGGAACGCATCGAGGCTCTCCCCTTCCTCCTGCTTCGCACACCTCATCCGGAATCGTTCATAGTCCCTGTTAACCGTGGGTCGGAAGTATTCGTTCAGGGCTGCGATGGCTGCATCGTATGACTGATCCCTGGGCCTTAATGTCCTGAATAGCCTCTGAACGGCCAGTCCAGTGGAGTACAGGAGGGTCGGGCGTTTTGCTGCATCTTTGATCTCCATCGCCTCGAAGTACAGCTCTAGGTTTTCCACCCAAGCTGTCCACCGGGGTCCCAAGCTGGCGGGCGAGCCCATCACATCGAAGTATGGCAGCGGCGCAAGCTGCCCTCATCATATTCCTTCATTGTCCTCGTCCGCCATGATGACTGCTGGCCGGATGACTGTTATGGTGATGGCGGTTGGCTGTTGCGGATTGTTCAGTCACCGCGCCGCTGGTGTCCTTACCCCTCGTGAGGTCCTTTTGTATGTTTCCCCATGCTCCGTGGGTGGCCAGACCTCTGGGGTACTGATGATGGCAGGGGTGTTCAGACGGGACAGCCTGTTGGGGCCTGCACTGGGCCAAACCCACATGCTTCTTGCCGCGGTAGGCCCTTCTCCTGGCGCTCACTGGTATTGGGTCTCAGTGGTACCCCCTCACTTGTCCCTCCCAGCGGGCGCACAAGCACTTCGAATGGAGCCGCTACCCCTGGGGCGGACAGCCAAATGCAGGCACCAGGATGGATTGTCTGGGACACCCTTCTACCACTACTGTTGTCCCGTTGGCTTCCTGTGCATGCGAGGAGCAGGCAGCCTGATTGTTCTTCCTTCTTCACCACTGCGGCCTGGTTCATTTGGCCACTCCCCTTTTCGTGAGCGAGGTGGAGGTGGCTCGGCCCCGCTTCCTTTGTTCCCTGCCGGTGCTAGGGACACATGCAGGCTGTGTGCAGCTGGAGGCCAAGCCCTGTTTTGTCTCTGGGGCAATGATGGGGAGTGCACGCCACCCCTTCTAGGCTAACTGCGGGCGAGGTGAGCAGCTGCCCATCATCCGTTCCGGTGTATTTTTCTTTTAAAGCACACACATATTCACCTGTCGGTGGCCTGGGGCTCAGCAGGTGTGCTCCCCGCTCCGATGAAGTGCACAGGTGAGCCACGGGCCAGAGCTCCAGGCTCCGCCCCCTTCCTTTGTTCACAGCCTGGGCTCCACGCAGCTCACGCCGCAGGCCAAACTTCTCCGGCTCAGCGGATGTGTGCTCCCCTTTCTTTCTGGGCAGGGCGGCCGCACCTCCTCAGCGCTGCTGCGGGCACCATGCGACCTGTGTAGGTACACCCCTGCAGGTCCCTGGGCCACCCGCCACGCCGCTGCCACCACGTGCTTCTTCCACACAGCCGCTGACTGCGGCTGCATGCGCGGGTCCTTTCATCCACCCGCCGCGAGTGCCAGCAGGTGAGCGCAACTTCCTAGTCGCCAATGTGGTGACCCGCCTCCAGTCCCCGGGGTGGGTCAATCCAGGCCTCGGGACATCCCGACGCGACTCCCAGAGCTGCGGGCACACAGCTATATAAGTGTAGGGATCACCCCACACGGTCCGGTTCACCCCGGCCCCCAAGAAACACACGCAGACACGAGTTGCCGCTTCCTGAGGCTCTGCTGCTCTGATCTGAGCATGCCAACAGAGCCCCTTTTATTGCAGAGGCGTCATGACGAGGTCATGACGCTCTCTGCCAAAAGAACTAGACCAACACACAAGAGGGCATGGGCATTTGGAGGCCTGTGTCTGCACAGCTGTTTGTCCCTGGGAGCCTCCGGTAGTCTGTCTGCCCCACTCCCCCTTTCAAAGACAGAACACATCACCTGGCGGGTGGAGCACATGGGGAAAGGCAGTGGGCATTTGGAGGCCTGTGTCTGTGCCGCAGTTTGTTCCTGGGCGCCTCCAGTACTCTGTCAGGCCACGCCCCATTGCCTTTCAAAGACAGAGCACACCACCCACAGGATGAAGTCTGCGGGGGAAAGGGTGAGGTTTATTTGGCACCCTGAGGGTGTCCGGCACCTGCAGGTGGGCAGCAGCGATGAGCCTTTTGTGGATAGTGGATCCCGCACAACGATAACATCCTGCAAAACCAGCTACACCCAGGCACAACCAGGCAGCTCACGTTAAGGCTAGGCAGATGCATTTGGGAAGCTGAGAAGCTGGGTGTGGGGGCGATGGAGTATGCTACTGTAATCTCACATTTGACCCCAATTGAGAATGAAGGCTAAGAATTCTAAATTTAAAAGCGCACCTACCCACCCACCAACTCACCAAGCATTAACCCAGCATTACGAAGCATGGCTTCCGATGCAGCAAAACAGAAAATGTTAATTGTAAAGTGGAAGATCCAAACAACCATCCCCATACCCACTACCTTACCTGGTGCTCCTAAACCCTGCCTTAATAGCCCATTAGGTTCAATGGGGGAGGCAAACAGCCTGATGAAGTAGATCAATCAATTCCCTGATACTTTTGATGTTGATGTGAAACAAGAACCTTGGGACAACATAAACAACAAGAGCAATGAGAAGGATGACGACCCACTTAACCAAAACAATAGTGCTGTTGCCTGTAGCACCATGCACCGGGTCATTGGCAGTACACCCGAGGCCATCGTCAGTTCAATACCGCAGGTAGGTCGATGAGGAGCTTGCCCCTGTTCCTTGATGGATCCTGCCCAGGGGTGGTTGTATAACCCAGGATATAGGCCGGTAGAGCGACACTCCCAGGACCCTCCTTGTTTGTGCATATTAAGTAGCTTTGGATTTTCACCCTAAGTTACTAAGGTAATCCACACTTGGAACCCTTACTCACTGTTCTTAGAGAGGCACAGCTCCACCTCACTGACGAGGCCCGACCAGGCCGAAATGTGTCTGGGGTTGCTGTTGGTACTCTTGTTCAGAAGAGAATTGTCAGGTATTTCGGTGCTGGACTGCCCTGGGCAGGACAAAGACTGATATGTAGTGGATATTTTTCTTCTGTGAAAGGATAGTGAGCTAAAGACTCTGGTTGGGATTCTAACCCGGGATATAGGCCGGTAGAGAGACACTCCGAGGACCCCCCTTGATTGTAAAAGGTAACAAGAACCTTCTTGCTTTTGACCACCTTTTCCCCTAACTCCTCCCTGTCCATACTACCACTTATATTGGGAATGGTCCCCCAAATACGTCTGTCCAGCGAGGTTGTGTACCCTGTCAATTCATCTAGCCTCTCTTTCCAGTTTCATCAGGCAGCAGATCCTTTAAACTGTGTCGTCTCCCTCTCTGGCCGCAAGAACGTGCTTGTCTTAAAAATCAGCACCTTCGATGGTAGATCATCCAATAAACATGCTACTAACTTCCAGAACCTGCTTGAAGAGCTTGATGTCGAATTTCTTGGGTTAAGAGAAACCTCGTTCTCTAGCAACTACACAACATTTGTTTAAACACTACCCCCTGCTGGCTACAATTTAAATGTTTTTTTATTTATTTCTTATTGGATGTATCCGTAAATATACCATTTAACCGAAGCAATATAATATATTATCACATACATTTCATACAAATTATTAAAACAATACATCAATTACATAATCTTAAACGTCTTAAAGAATCATTTTTGATTTCATACTATTTAAAATTATCAACAACATTTACATGTTCAATTCATTCTTTAATTTGAAGATATTCTTGCTTAATCAATTCCCAAATATAGTATGCCGCATACTTTATTTTTAAAGTGCTTCTTGAATAGAGATGGGCCCACAATTGCTCTGTATGCACACTTGTGATGTCCATAATCACATTGCTATAGCCCTTGATATATACATTTATTAGAATTGGACATGCTGTCAATAGGTGGCA
Organism: Ambystoma mexicanum; assembly: GCF_040938575.1. Taxonomy (NCBI): domain Eukaryota; kingdom Metazoa; phylum Chordata; class Amphibia; order Caudata; family Ambystomatidae; genus Ambystoma; species Ambystoma mexicanum. The sequence goes on along the minus strand of NC_090941.1, from coordinate 548,134,825 downwards.
CACAGTTTCAAAATGTAGTTTACAAATACGGCACACTCGTTCCCCATAGGGAATATCAGCCACCCACCACGCCTTTCCATAGTCGCCAGCTAGTCAAACCGAGTTCTCATCATTAAATGTCGGATCATACTGTCACGTACACTTTAAATATACTTGAAAGGTGTACCCTTTCGGGAATCCTTGGGTTGTATACATTCGATACATGGACTTAATAGGCAGGACCTCAATGTTATGTATCGTATCCCATTCTGCACCTTTTTTTATCAGTTTAATATCAATGCCAATATTACTAGATAGCTCTGCTTGGAACCCTATGGTCGCATTCAAATTCCTAATGTCCTAATGTCGCCAAGCCATTTCTTCATTCAATATCACAGACGGGGCATAGAAATCCAACATATTTTTAAACAGGACATTAATGTTTTCATTCTAAAATCTTGAATATGAAGGTGGAATATACTTCGATGTATCTTGCAACGGGCAAGCATAGACGCAAGCCCCAGTTTGTTACAATGGGCCTCAACTAGGGTGCTCAAGCACTCTTAGCGTATCAAGTTCTTTATCTTGGAATAAATCTAATCCATGTAGAATGCTAGGGACAATGCAAGTATTGAACATGTTGAGAAGGCCTTCTGTTGTGTAACCCCCATTATGAATATAGAAATCCAGAGACAGCATTCAAATTCTCCCCGGTCAGTCGCAAGTACTAGAAACCATCTCCAAACTCAAAGCTTCAAACTGCAAAAGAGTTTGCTTCTCAGCCAAACTAGTCAAAATATATGCAGCCACACTCTCACCTATCACCACTAAACGTGTCAACGCCTTCTTTGTCGCCAAGTTGGTTCCTGCCAGCATCAAAGAAACTTGGGTTACCCCATTGCTTAAACTACCATCACTTGTTTACTTAAGATAATCGATAAAATAGCCTATTCCCAAATTCAAAACTACTTGAACAGAACCACCTCCTAGGCGTTAGACAATCTGGTTTCGGCCTAGTCACAGTACCGAAACGACATTGTTATATTTAAAAATCCACATGGATTCCATAAGAGACTCTGGTCAATTGAGAATTGTACTACTATTAGATCTATCTGACACATTCAATCTGGCGCACCATAACAAACTATGCAATACCTTGCTTACCAACTTCAACTTCTCCCAGGAAGCTACTCTCTGGGTGAAATAATTTCCATCAGACCGCACCTCTAGAGTCTGCATCAACAAAGAAGCTGCTGACCCCATTCCAGTCCCTATAGGAGTGCCAGAAGGCTCTTGCCTATCGCCAACTCTTTACAATGCCTATACAAAGTTACTTTTTGCTGCATTAGATGAAATGGGTGTGATCTATACGAATTTTGCTGACGATACGCAGATACAGATCCCCATTACGGGCAAGCACAAGCAAGACACAATCACGATCAACAAAATCTATGCTATAATCCAAAATAAGATGGCAAACAACAGCCTTTTTCTAAATGACGAAAAGACTGATATCCTCATCATAGGGTTTCCAGCCAAAATCAAAGCACTCCACTAAGACTATGCCTCAATCACCATAGACGACACTCCCATCCCCATCCTCAACCAAGCCAAGACACTAGGTGTACACCTTGATACCAATCGAACACTGACCAAACATGTGCACGCACTCTCATCAGCTACCTCTTAAACCTCTAAGCTTATTGCATTCAGTCGGCAATTCTTGACCCCCCCAAAATTGTATTACCTTAGCCCAGGCTCTCTGTCTAAGCTAGGCTATTGCAATGCACTACGGCTAGGAGCCTCCAATACCAATCTAGCCAAACTGAAACTGCTGCAAAATAAAGCACTGCGAGCAGCTCTGGGCATAAGGGAATCCAACTACATATCAAAGATTAGAAGGGAAGCCCATTGGCTCCCCATCAAAGCCAGAATCGTTTTCAAAACTCTCTGCATTACACATAAGTGCCTCAATAAAACACGAGAAATTTAAGAAAATGCTAAAAACCTGACTGTTCAACAAATACTAATGAACCTCAACAATTCTTGATTCTCCATTGTAACCTGAGAATCTTTTACGCAAATGTGTTTTGATTATATATTCTGTATTCTATATGATCGGTAATGACTCCCACCTTGTAACCAGAAACGTAAGCCTACTGTAACCTACGCCATGATAGCTCCGGGTTTGGGCATTTAACAAATTAAACAAATAAATAAATAAATAAATAAAATGGGATATAAATGACTTAGCCACATAAATGTTTTTGGTGACTTTACCCATACTATCATTGGCCATCAATTTACAGTTGAATGTGTCATAGATGGACATACCAAGACAGACATATCGGGATACCGTTTCAATTGTGGTTCCGTCGATTTTACACTGAAAATTCTTGGTTCTAACTCCTTTTTTCCATTAATAACTACAATTTTGTTTTTCCCTAAATTAATATGAAGTCCATTCCACTTGGAGTAATCTTGGAGAGCCTTCACGCCACGTTGGAGTCCTATTGAAGTACAGTTTAAAATTACTGTATCATCCACAAAGGACAACCAACTAACAGCCTGATTTCTGATTGTATGGGGGAGGTTATGGCATTTATTTTATGTATCCACCAGATCAGATATATACAAATTAAATAGCACTGGAGCTAAGGTGCATCCTTGTTTTAGACCATCCTTTGTAGAAATAGAATCCCCCAGCTCCCCTTCCTGGTTGATTCTTATCTGAAGCGTGGTACCTGAATATAATGCCATATTAAAGTGAAGCGTAGTGCAATCAAGTCCCCACCGAAATAGTTTTAGCCATAATCTATGTCTATCCACAGTGTCGAATGCCTTCTCATAATCTATAAAACAAATATATAAAGATTCCCTTTTTTTTACACGTGCAGAACGAATTACAAAGGATAAACTCCATAGTTTAGCAAGGGTATTCATTCCATGTCGAAAGCCTGCCTATTGTTTTTTTTTTTAATGTTGTTAGTTAGTATCCAATTATTAACTCCTCTATTAACTCCTCTTTGAATGAACTGACAGAACGTTTTTGACAGGGAGTCCACCATTGCTAGAATTCGATATTTTTCTGGCAGTGATCACGGCCCCTTCTTATGAATAGGAATAAGGATGGACTTTTTCCAAATACTAGGGGATGAGGCCAGTATCAATCTTTGACCAACCACTAGGGTTTGCTTTATAAACTATTACATAACATGTGAGCAACATACCTAACAAACTCAGTGGAGTAGTCACCCTCGTTTCCCCTTTTCCCCTGCCTACAACACTCTGACCAAGATCCCCCCAGTTAATACATTTTCCTTTGAAAGCCTTGCCTTATGTGTGCCAGAAACGGTCTGACTATTGCAAGCACCTGCAGACCTCTAGGGTGCCTTACCATGTTCACCAAACATGGCCTGGCTGTATGGCCAACATCCACACCGTATTTGAAAAGAAATTAACATAGTTGTGGTCTTCAACATTTGGCTTGAGGCCCCTAATTACAAATACACTGCCCTCTTCAGACTTGCATAGCAAATTGCTTCAGTCTGTTTTCTCAATGTTTGAGGCCTCTGACGAATCATTGGTTCTCTCTACTGGGAACTTCTGCTCTGTAAAACAGAACAAATAATTGGGTCTGGGAGGGATCACAGTGTGCTTTAGCTGTGCAGACCTTAGGGCATGGTTTCTGTAATATGAACATCTCACTTGTGACTTCCCCACCTTGAATGAACCTCGATAGGGTCTGAGCCCCATACGGATCTGTGTGTTTGGGTTCATCACATGGGGAGAAGCTCTATAGGGTTGCCTTATGTACCTGCCCCCTGACATTGTGTTGGGCATCAGGGGAAACGGATTTAGGGACCTTCCCCATAGAGCCCTCTTGTCCATCACCCACTAATTTAGGGAGGCATCCGGCCTCGCAAGTCTCTCCCCCGGGTTCCAAGAACCAAGCAAAGGACCTTTTTACAGGCCCCTTCCACTTGTGGTTGACATGAAAAGAAAGAGCAGGAAATTGGCTAAAGAATTTCACCAGAATATGTAACGATAAACCTTTTTCGCCAAAGACAGCATGTTGCTATGAAGTGAGAAAATATCTTACCTGGATCACAGTATCACCCAGTGACACTTTGTTTCCATAATTTCCAATTTTGCCTAATTGCTGTATGATCTTTTTTGGCGGGGGCAACTATTCTGCCTTGCTGGACCCTTCTGCACAGTTTCAACAATCCTCCCTGAAAAGTACCCATTTCTACCTGAGCCACACTGATTGTGACTAATTGGTTTCTGCCCTGCAAGGTACAAAGGTGAATAGGGGCTAATGCCCACTCAGCACACTACCACAACCCAACAGCTAGCACAATCATAAAGGGAAAACAGGCACGGTTAAGAGATATACCTCCTTTGCCTTTTGTGGTAACATGGGCCGAGGGAAGGCTATACTCTCAAGAGGGCGGTGGATGTGATTCAGTAGCAAGCCAGACAGCAGAGAATAACAGTCCAAAATAAAGAAAATGTTCAATCAAGGATCTATACAAATAGATATACTTTAATAAAACACACCATTTGCAAAATAACTAAATAGAAAAACAGTACACAAAGCCCACCCCATAGGAAAGAACAGAGAATAAACAAGGATAGCACAATGCAGCAATCCAAGTAACACATCATGGATGTAAGACAAGTAAACAACACCACAAAGTCTCTAGGGCTCAGAACTGGCCGAAAGGGCCAATTAATAGTCAATAGTGCCTTTTTGCAGTTCTTGGCGCTGTGCACATGACTTGAAAATCGGGAGATTGCAAAAGGCAGTACCAGAGGGTTCTGGTGGGTTGAATGTGTTGTAAAGATCTTGAAAACACAGCTCCAAGAAGTTCAATTGTGAAAACATTAGGATCCCAGCAATCTTGGCTCTCAGGGTGCTCTGAGTCTCAATCCAGGGGTTCAGGGGCAAGATGAGTCATTTACTTGTGCTCGAATACAAGCGTGAGGCTGGCACACAACTGCAGGGGTCTTTCAACATGGTGATGTCCTGGGTAGTGGTGTGGCTGTAGAGAGGGAGGTGCTTGTTCCAGAAACAGATCTTCCCCACTGGTCCCTGGGGATGGCTAGAGCTTGCCTTGGACACTCAGTCTTCCCCTCATTGGTGGAGGACTTCGGAAAGATCAACTCTCCCAACAGAGGTACAACAAAATTTTTTTGAAAGGTTGGAGTACCAAATATCATTCCAAGATGATTCAATGAAGTAGTGGGAGACCCCTTCTATTAAAGGCACAAAAAGTGCTGTTGATTGGACTAAAGCTAGCCTGCCTTAATGGTACAATTTTTGTTCTTGAAAGAAGTGGACTTTACCATTCTGACGCCAGACCCAACGTGCTTTGCTCTAGAGAAAGTGGAGGGGGCAGGAAGGAGCAAGAGAGGCACAGAAAAACAAGATGGTGAAAATCTTCCTGCGCTGTACAGAGGCTACCTGTCTACTCTAAACCCACCGCATTCCTTTGTCACTAGGAACAAAGACCTTTAGAAATGCAGCACCCTGGTGTGAGGTTACTCCTTGTGAATGTGTGCGCTCCTTTGATGCCTGGGCCGAGGACAGCTGTCTGATGTGCTGCTGTCTCTGGCAGAGTGTAACCTGCCGTCACAAAGAGATCAAAGAAGAGGCATGGCCATTCAAGTTGCTGTCCTGTCATTTGGCAGGCTCAGCCCATCTGGCCAGAATACAAATCACCTTCCACAGCTGAGCTGACACATGTGTGATATCAAATTGGATGTGGCTCTAATAATTATGATAATATCATCCAACATACCACAACTCAGGAATAGCTTATATTTGAAGACTATTCTGCAATCAGGAGGCAGACTCATAGTTGTAGTGTTTTAGAACAGGGGTGTATATCTTAAATGCAGCCTGTGCGCTGCAAAGACTTGGCTGTCACTGCAGCTGTCAAATGGATACCTGTGACCTCTGAACCTGCTCTGTGCCACTGGTAGGGCAGGAAATGCAAGTCAGGGTACTAATGCAGCAGGACAAATGTACACACTATGGGCTTGGCATGGAGTTTATTATAGGGAATCTGAGCAGCAGATTTCCCTTTCAGAGATGAAATTATCTGCATCATTTTATTCATTTAATACAAATAAAAAAACAAGGCTCATACTCCTTTGACGAATGGAAATCTGTCACACTGATGCTCTGCTATGTTTTACAACTAGTGATTTTTGGTACAGGTACTTTTTTTTAGCACAGTAGATGTTAGATGTTACGGGCACTAAAGTTCATATACACTGCCCAATTTATCAACCCGTCAGAGAGGAATGACAGAGTCGGCTTCTCCAGTATCAGGGTCTGTGATCTAACATATGAACCCAAATCTGTGCAACAAGTGGTATATTTTTTAACCTTTGTGGCACTCGATGTTTACGCATTTCAATCTAACGTTATTTGACATGATCGAAGACATGTGAACACACGATGCAAATTGTGCTCTAGTGAAGGGACAAAGTACAGGTACTGCAGTGAACAGAGAATGCAACACAAGATTAATTGATTAGACCTGAACTTAGTTGTCAGCAGAGCTCAAAGTGCGGAGGAACTAAAAGGTACGATGTTCCCTTACTTTTGGGGGAAATCAGTCATTGTTCCCTTACTTTATTTGTCCCGGAGCACCGTTGCAGGATGCAGTGAAGAACCCCTTTATTTATTTACTTTCTGCCATAAAGGGGATTTGAACCTGGGCTGTGCTGGTAACACACCAGTTTTTTAAAAACATTGTTTATTTTTTTTTGTAACATATAACAAAAAACAGCAGTGGAGCATCCAGAAGTACAGCGATGAACATCAAGAAAGAATTGCCTAAGTATACAGTCTTTGCTCAAATAGAATGCATACAACACATTCCATTAACATGTACCGTCAAAAGTTGCATCTGGTATTGATAGCAAGTACCGCATACAGGGACCCCAGATGCCCGGGGATGGGCATGTAGAAGCATATTGCAAACAAACACCACATCTAGGTCATAACAATAGGCAACATCTTCTAACCACATAATTCTTTTGGGCAGGGGACCCTTCCTCCATGCTATGGCCACCCTCCTGTGTGCCAAAACCAGGAGAAGCCCCGCCCATCTGCGCACATGCTTAGGGAAGGCTCTAGTACATCCCAACAATGCCACAATCGGACCAATTACCACTTTTTCTTCCAAAATGAGAGAGATCTTCCCAAAAAACTCTCCCCAAAGCCTAGCAATCGGCAGATATGCCCATGCCAAATGCATAAAGTCCACGGGGCTGGCATTACAATTGTGTGCACTCATCTGATGCCTTTGGGTAGTATCTGTCCAGTATGCTTGATGCATGACATTGAAATGAATTATAATTATTCTTTTATGAGACACTTAATACCGGAGACCAGTTTCTAAGGGACCGGGAGTCGAACCTGTGTTGCTATGCGCTATCTTGCTTCCAAGACAAACGCGTTGCCCCTGAGCTATCCTCCTGACCTCAAAACTTGAATCTGGTTTTTGGGGAAAGCCTCCTTGTCTGGTTCAAAATGTACCCCCAGTTTCCATCTTGAATTTCCTCCCCCAAGCGTTTCCCCCATTGTTGTCTGGGATCATCCCCCTCCCCCAGCATGTCGGCCATCAAGCTATTATACAATTGACAAACCTTTCGACCTTCACTGCTTTGAAACACATTGTGTATACGCCCAATATAAATAAACTATCATATATATATCAAATAAATTATATATATATATATATTTATCACTTTGGCTTTGATGACATTATGTAATAGAAGAAAGGTGGGCGCTTGATCTGGGAACATGGGAAACCCTGCCCTGAATTCGTTTTGGATCCTAAAATTCATGAATGTATCCAGATGGTGGGTCTACCTTTTCCCATATATTGTACCAGGGACAACAATGTTGGTAACACACCAGTGTGACACTATGTCGTGCAATCTTGTAGGTGCTGTGTTGTTCATTTGTATAGACTGCCTGGGACATAACACTCATTGACGAGCACTCACAAAGCCCCTCTCTTTTACTCAGGCAGCCAGGCTGAGTGGGGGCTCATGGCAAGTGCCCCGTTTTTCCACACATTAAGACGTGTCTGCACTGCAATTATACAATTCCTGATCAGACCTAAAGCTGACTAAAATGTTAGCTGGCCTTAAAGTGAATAAACCCACTGCTTTCGTGTCTAGCGACAGTAATGTGTTTACACTTACTTTTCAGACGCCTGGAGTCGCCATCTCAAATGATGTGTTGCTGTCAGTGGCCTGTACTGCTCTTGCTTCCGCGCGCCAAGTGCTGAGGGCGGCCTCACACTTGAAGCATGCAGACGCATGCCACTGGCGGGAAGAAAACCTGTCATAGTTTAACATGCACAGCTGTATCTGCCTGAGCCCTGAGCACCTTGTTAAATAGAGCTCAGCAGCAGAGAAAGGCTGAATTGTTCAGCGTGTCTCTCACCAGCAGCTCTGGGATTTACTACTGCACTCGGTGCGGCACCGCTGCACTTGGGCGAAATTGAACATTCTGAAAAAATGCAGCAAAGAGAAACAGTGCAGCCCTTTCTTATGTTTTAGTTTGATGTAAAGACGCTGCATTATGGCTCGCAATTGCATACAGATGGCACTGGCCACGTTATGGTTTGCTGCATATTTTCGAGTTTTTAACATTTACTTCTGGCTCTGGCTAGTAGTCATTGCAAAGCATTGCGTAGTATGATTTAGCATAGTAATAACCTAGGTAGTCGGGTACTGTTCGCCCCCGACCCGGCAAAGTATATACAACCCCACTGCAGCCCACTTTGGCTAAATAACCAGATCTTCTTATTGTGGCACAAGGGCGCAGTTTATTCTTCCATATTTCAGACCATCAATTCAAACCAAAACATGAATATCGTTTATAATTAATAGTTTCTCCTATATTGTTGCTAACATAACATTTGCATTTTCCTGTGGGATATCTAAGAACACACCTTCTGGTCTACTGTAAATTGTACAGCTTAATTTACACAGTAGGTAAACCCCAACAAATGTATGAGATCAGATCCAACGTTAGAGGAGTAAAGGGAGATGTGACTGTGCGAAGCACGGTGTTATTAGAAATGCCAACAGCTTTTAGAGTTACTGGAAAGAGTGGTACAGTCCGAAAATCTCTGGCCCGCATTGCGGAATGGTTTGCTCCTGTCGCTACCAATCAAGCCATAATATTAGCTCCAATTTGGCAATCAACAAAATGCACATCTTGATCTACAGATAGTAATGTTTGCATGACATCACATGTAGGGGTGCTGTAGGGAAGTGGGGCTGTGGCCTGTTGAGACACTCAAGCTTCCAGTTCCACTTGTGCTTGCATAATAGGAGGCAGTATTCATTGACACAAACCCACTATGAAAACATGATACATTCTGCTACTCTTCGCCCATTACCTCCACCTGGTCCTCGACTCAGACCTTTGACGTTCACATTTACACCCGTATTCATATCCATACCTCTACCGCACCTGTGTACATTTTATAATTGTAACAACATCAATTTGCATTTAGTTATCTCACATTTCTGCTCATGAGAAGATACACAGTGACTCACCACTACCACTAACTGCGTAAGGGGCTTGGTTCACAACCCCACACAGTTGAGGTTTTGGCATTAGCCCTTAAACCACCACAGTGGCCACGGCTTCCTTTGCTGCTCCTGGTGGTTTATTAATCGCTGAATGCTGTGCAGATGATAACGATAATCTTCTAGAAACTAATTTTTATTATGTTTATAATTGTTTACCCTTGCCCAGTCCATCTTTCTAGAGCATAACTCAGGTATTTCAACCAATAGATTCCCTCTTGCTTACGCTAGCTCGGCCACTATTCCTGGGTCTTGCATTGGCCACAAACTCTATTGTGTTTGTTGCTGGTTCACCTCTGTGAATATATAATTACCCTCATTGACTGGTTCATATTCATATCTACTTAGGAAGGGTGATAACACTGTGCTGTAGTTTTCAATTCCACAGTCAATTTCTCTGGTTTTTCCCTAACATTTGGAAAATATTTTGGCAGATTGGTTAGATCTTCCGTTGACATGGGGGTATTTACCATTATCAAATTAATTGTTCCATCAGTGGCAACACCTTGTAGTTGTCATAAAGGTGCCTGTAAAGGAGGATCATACACAGGGCTTGTGCTGGAATTTGAAGGGCTTATAGGCAAGCTAGGGGTACCTGCCTTGTCGATAGGGCGATATGCTCATGGTAGATGCTGTAAATGGCTTGATTTGGGCATGGTCTGAGGTTGAGCTTGCTGGGGCACTGCCTGGGATCATGTCACTTTCGCTGGGACTTGTGCAGCTATTCTACTATCATTTGCACTAATAAAGACATTTATTACATTCTCTCCTTCATCCTCTGTGTGATGGCGCAGATTAATGCATCAGTACTACTTTCTGCCCCAACCCCGCCCCAGTACTGCAAGGGCAAGAAATGTTACAACCTGAGATATCCTTACCACCCCATGAACCTAGGGGTGGTTGATAATATAAGTTAAAACTGAGCCCCATTAAATAATATGCTTAAATGAAGTAAATGTACATGCAATCTGCTGTAAAGGAATAGTTGGGTTGTGCGACAAAAGTAAGGACTAAAACTAGTTTGTAGAGAGCACAAACATTGTGCAGTATAAATAGTGTAGCACAGTATAAAAGGACAGGAGGTTCCTGGGTACCAAGAGAGGGCCTCACTATACCACTATGGCAGTTGGATTATAGGTAGCTAAGATGCTAAATACACAGGCAGGGACATCCATAGTATGCCAGACCTACAAGATGAAGGGAAGTGGCTATAGGTCACCAGTATGGAAGTCAGGAAGAGAGAAGTGCAGCCATTTGTAATAATGCTGAGGCCACACCGGGTCTCAGAACTAGCAAGGCCTCAGAAACCCAAGATGCTGGGTTTACAAAAAACACATGTACTGTAGAAACTCAGGCAGAGCCCAAACAGTAGCTCATTGCCAGAGCCAAGGTCAGGAACTAGGAAGGGATTAATAGATAAATGGAACACAGACACAAGCTAACAGTTCCCAGGACGAGAAGCAGTAGACTCCGAAGATTAATCCATTTTAATAAGAGCACAAACAACCATTGATGCCCAGTTGCACAAGATCAGTAAGTCAAAAGACGATATAGAAAAGTAACTGACTAGTGCCCCAAGCAGCCGAAAAGAACACAACATGCACGCTAGAATTAGCTAAAACCTTCATAAAAAGAAGGAAATCCACTCTCAAACATGATACCCTAACACGTGACCTAGAAATGAGAAACACTGGCTATTCATTATGAGCTAAGCACAGATAAGACATCTGCAGAACTCCCTCAGTACACACAAAGAGACCAGACAGCCACAAGGCCAAATACAAAGCAAAAGGAAGACCTCATCACCTCAGGATGACCAAGAGTATTCTTTAATTGGAATTATGGCAGCCTACGGAATTCTCTCTCCCCACTTATGTCTCGCTCATATCTTGACGTCTCCTCAAAATGTGCAAGGATGGTAAGATAGGCACTAACCAATATAATCTCTCCTTGCCAACCAATTAGCTGTCCCTGTAATGATGTATTAGACATGGTATCAATAGTAGGATGGGTCTAGGCGCAGCCATTAGATAGTCACTGACCAATTAAGTGACTAACCCCTACATATCCTATGTGTAGTTTGAGCTTGTAACCAACCCACCTTCCCTGTAGGTTTTGGAAGCTGATAGTGTAATTTGAGAACATCACTGATGTAGGTTTGGTACAAAATGAGTTTGCAATTGATAAAAATGTTGAGAGCTATGAGAATGAGATGCTTGTATGCTGTGCCAGCTACCATTACTTGTTTGAATAAAGCTGGGTTTTGATGTGCACCTGAATCCTGCATCATTGGGCCTCATTACGACCCAGGCTAATGGGTTAACGGCGCCGTAAAAGGCTGCAGCGCCATTAACCTATTAGCGCCTAATTACGAGGTCCCTTTGCGGGACCCGACCTTAACGGCTGGTGTAGACCGCAAAGGGACCTTGGTGCTAATTACGGTGCCGCAATTTGCGGCACCGTACTTAGCACCTTCCCCATTCCATTGAGCCCTCTGGGGCAAAAATGGGAATGGGGAAGGGCCATGGAGGAAGGGGGAATTACCGCCCCGCCAACCTTGTAATGGGGTGGTAATTCCCCCTTTCTCCATGGCGGAGTCAGTAACTTACCGGCATGGACCATGGTGCTAATAGCACCATGGTCTTCCGCCAGGGTCGTAATGAGGCCCATTGAGTTTTATTCTGACTAATTGGATTAGATGAGCTGCTCCCTCTTTTGTTTATTTTTCAATTTCCGTACTTCACTTCTTGGCTTATCATTTGTATCCCTAAAGCCCCTCGACTCAACCAAACTGTTTTGATGCTTTTCCTAACCAATCTAAAAATAATTCCAATTACTCCAGAACTATTTTCCCCTATTGTCCCTTCTTTAGGCTTGAGCGCACATCTTAAATTTGAAAGTTTGGTAAAATTAAACTAATCTTTCCCAGAGAAGTCCTTATGGCCATCTACCTGTGTTAGGGCGCTTCAAACTTCTAAGTAATTTCAAGTCTCTGGGTAATAATGTATGTAAATGAAATATGCCAGCGTGCCTTTTCCCAGAGAACAACATTCTTAATACTGTCTCTTTCCCATTCGAACACTTAGGAAGACTACACTTTAGACACACGTCTTGTGGGAACAATGAACGGCACTTGCCCTCACATTTAAGGAAAATGTACTACGAGGCAAGACAAACATATACTATACATATCACACAGAAGGCCTGTTGGCACAAAAACTGTCAGAACTGCAAATAAATGCAAACCTGGTTCATACCAGAATGGTTGCCATAATCCGATTTATCACTAAACAGTTATAGATAATGGACTTCGACACCGGCAGAGAATCCCAGTCTTCAACAAATGGTGCCTGAGTACAGATTTGTTGGGGTTTCGTAGGATTTTAAACAATGTAAACCATGAACTAGACAGGAAGATACATTTAGTTGGTTACATTTAAACAGTACACCTCCTTAACAGAACAACTCCTGACTGTGGGTGCATATGTCCTGCGTGTACAACTCCATTTCCTACCAAATGACACTGTTCCTGCTCATGGTACACCACTCCACTATATGCCTTTACTGTCTGGTAAGTGATGCCCCATGTCCCTCCAGGTCTCAGGTGAAACTGAGCCTTGCCTTCATATATGCTGTGCCACTTATTGTACTGGATGTGCCTATGTTCTGTACAGGGACTCACAACAATGCCACACAGCCTTCTTGTCTTGTGCCAACCATTGATATCTTCTTGCGGTTCCCAGGGATCATATCAGTAATCATGACTTTCTTGCTGCCCTGTTCAGGATGAGTTGCATGCTCAGTGCTTACAGGAAATCACAAAATATGTATCATCTATCACGGGAGAGACAGGAGACACCCTCAAGCTTTTAAACTTTCCCTCTGCTGGTGAAACACTGAGTTTAGTGTGCTACAGGTTTCAGCATATCTTCCAAAAAAAGCATATGCTACCCCTCTTACTTCTTTTGTCATCTTAAGTGAATCCATCAAAGCACAGAGGAAGGGCAAGAGTAATCCTTGCCGGGGGGGGGGGGGGGATTTAAAATGCTTTATCTGTAATCTGTTGTCCATGGCTCTAGATTACTTTGACTTTTTTTTAGTTACCTGCCCATAGAAGTCATCGGGCCTCATTACACGGTAGGCGGTAAGGGTTTACCGGTACCGGTATTTTACCGGTACTGGTAAATCCTTACCGCCTTACTACGAGGTCCCTTTGCGGGTTGGGGAATTTAACGGCTGCTTTTTGCAGGCGTTAAAATCCAACCCGCAAAGGGACCCAGGGAGCTAATTATGGTACCACAATTTGCGGTGCCGTAATTAGCGCCTTCCCCATTCCCATTATGCCCTATGGGGCAAAAATGGGAATGGGGAAGGGCAATGGTGGAAGGGGGAATTACCGCCCCGCCAACCTTGGAATGGGGCGGTAATTCCCCTTTCCACCAAGGCGGTGCCGGTATTTTACCGGCATGAACCATGGCACTAATAGCGCCTTGGTTCTCCGCCTACCGTGTAATGAGGCCCATCGACTTCTGACAGAATTTTTAACCCTTTCTACTGAATGAGTTATTCAGGGGTCGGTCCATATTACCTCTTCCGTGCTCAGGGCCTTTGTGGGTACAGGAACAATGTCCAGGGCCACATAACCACCCCAGCAAAAGCTACTTTCGGAGAGTTCCAGTGCAGGTAGAAAGTTCCATAGGCATCAATGGGGCAAAGACAATGGGATAAATGCAGGTAAGTCGGTTTATCCTGCAGGTTCAGATTCTACAGTATACAGCCCCAGTGCGAACCAGAGGACACATCAACAAAGAGATCCAGAGGTTGGAGGATGAGCCAGAACCTCCAAAGGAAGATGCAGCAGAGCAGGAGGACCCCCACCAATGTCAGTCTATTGGAAATGTGGTTCATACGTGCCTCCAGGGAATCTCGATCCTGAGGGTGAGCATCTTTAATAATCGCTCACTCCAGGACCCAGAGGTAAGTACTCACATTGGTAGTTTCTGTGAAAATTGCACCAACATGGCAAAACAACTGTAAGTAAATGCTTCCTTCCTATTTGCAGTTTACAGGATTTAGTGCCTGGGGGTTTGAACCGTGAGCCAACGATGATCCCCATGACCCAGCAAAGGATGAAACTGCCTTCCCACCACAACGACCATCAAGCCTGAAGTGAACAATCTGGCCAGGACACTCTTGGGATACAAGGGAACCTGTGAAGATTGCTCCCGGTGGGTCGGTGGTCAAAGAAGGGTACCAGCCCTGCATAATCGATCCCTGGACGGGGATAACAGCTGGAGGCGCGTTCGGATGTTCCAAGCAACACATCAGATGGAATGTTGGTGTCTCAGAACCTTTCTTGGGAAGTTCCTCTGGCCACCAAATCTAAGTCATTTATGGTACAAAATGAAGGAAAAAAAGCAAACAGTCCAGGGGCCCTAAACAATGGTACTAGAATACCCAATAATAGGAATTCTGTCTTAACAGTTGTCAACCACAATGGGTCTATGCTAATAGTTTTTGTACTAATTAAGTGCTACATGCCGGGTTCCTCCCTCTTTTAAATGCTGTATTCGGAGGGGTAACTGTTAACCAATTTAGTTGAAATCGATGTATTGACCCCTGAAGGCTGAAGGGCTGAGACGTCACACTGCCTGTCTACAGTAGGGGCAGACAGGAAACTGTGAGCTATGTGGCCTCTCCATTGCAAAGGGTGCCTCAGCATTTCTTGGCAAGCAGCCCTGGAATAGGGGATTTCCAATTAGGGGGCACTCTGCAGGTCAGTGTAGTGGTTTTAACACATCAAAATCAACAGCGTTCTTTGAAACTATACACTTTGTCACTCTGCGTATTTGTTTGGTACTGCAATGTGTCAAAGAGCTCTGAAGTGGTAAGTGTGAGCATAGTGGCACGGTGTGAACCAGCAAGAAAGCGCGATGGGGCCATGCACACCTGAATTTGGCCGGCCTACCATTTGACAGGTTAGTTGTCTTAGGTTGCCATGCCTATACTGCTTGTATTATGGAGGCAGAGACGTGGTCAGACAGCAGTGCCAGAGTGCCATAATGAATTGTATAAAGGCATTTCTGTTGGAAGGCATGAGACAGAAAGCGAATGTAAATATTTATTTATGGAGGTGCGCCTTAAACAGGAGGGTCCTAAGCTGCTTTCTGAGATGCATGAAAGTGGGTGGAAGTCTTATGTTGATGCATCTGAGGTTCAACAACCTGGTGTAGATTTCTGCAGCTCCAGTCTGCCTACGCCCTGGCTTCTTGCGGAGTGTTGGCCACCAGAGATGGTGACCTCGTTGGCCAGGTAGGAGAAAGAGATGCAAGGTGAGGGCTTTGTAAATGATGCAGCTCATCTTGACCGTCTGCACTTATGTGTTGGTCCAAAGAATGTGACTTTTCACCACAGGATCAAGGTTATTTTGTGAATAAACTTATAATGAATGAGTGCTTCTTCATTGATGGTTGTTTTTACAATATGTTTATTCAGTGCATGAGTGCACCAAAGGCGCTTCTTGGGAGTGTCCTCTAGGGTAACACTGATGAAGTTAGAAGAATCTCTGCGCACTCAATAAGCAACTTCTAGTGGCAGGATGGACATGTGTAGAGGTCAAGCTATTGGGAACTGTTTTTGCTGTCACAAAAAATGACCTTGACAATTATGGTACCAGGTTCCATAAATTGTTTCTGCCGCAACTAAGAAGAACCTGCCTTTCATTCTAACTTGGCAAACACCTTGTATTTAACATTGTGCAGATTTTAAATGTCGTCTGGTTGTAGCCTGTGTGAACCTATCAATGTGGAATAGGGGGCAAACCAAGCACCAAGTGCATTCTGCAAAACCGAGTATAGGGTCTCATTGCGAGTTGGGCGGTATTGGGAATACCCCCCAACAGAAATACCTTTACTGGCCCTTGGTCTGGCAGATTTACTGATTGATTACAAGTGGTGGTGTCGGTGTTCGTCCCCATTAATTTGGAGTTCATGGGGAATCTGTCAGAATTACCACTGGTGGAATTACTGTCACAGTAATTCTGTTGATTTTGCTGATTTTTTTGGTGGAAAGTGGGAGGTTTTACCTCCAGCATTGTGCTGGAGGTATATCTCCCACTCCAGAGCCATACTCGTAGTATGCGTAGCGGGAAAAGTGGCGGTAATTCTGTTTCCTGCAACACCATACTCGTAATGAGCCCTATATGTTGACGCACAGGAACACACCCTGGCCCGTTCTAATTGCAATGATGTGAGTACCTGGCGCCTAATGGTCAAACATGCAAATTTTCTCAGCCTGAGCATATTATGCCAGTGTCTTGTATATGATAGCAACATGGTGGACTTGTCGGTGGCGTTCGACCTTTTAGATCACAAGCGCCTCCTTCACACACTAAGAGATGTAGGGCTATGTAACCCGGCTACTATCAACTGAGTGCAGTCTTTCCTGTCACAACGGATGTCCAGAATTTGCTGGGAAGATGGTGCCTCTCCACCAGCACCTATTGCTTGTGGTGTTCCACAGGGGTGGGTCCTGTATGCCGCCTTTCCACTTGAACCTTTACATCAGGCCCTTATGTGGAATTTTGGAAAAGACAAAGGGGGTCATTACAACCTGGGCGCAAAGGGATACCGGGCACCGGTAATGACACCGGTGCCGGTAATCCCTTTGCGCCCTATTCCGAGGTCCGTTTGCGGGTCCCTCCCTTAACGCCTGTGTGATGCTGGAAATGCATCTGAGGGACAGGGCCTCTGAATCCTTGTCCTTTTACTGTTTTTACCGTGTGTTCTGTTATGTTTTCTGCCCCGGAGTCCATGTGGGACTCCTGGCAGTGCAGCTCTCTCTTTTGGTTTGGTGAACAGACCCATGATATACTCTTATGGCACCCATGGGTAGTGGTACAACCCTGTGCCCCTAGTGTATGTTTTTGGGCACCTGCGGGTGACCCCAGAGCAGGGTATGGGCTGGTGGCAGCTCCGTGCTGAGATTGACAGGTGCGCCGGGTGTCCTCCATTTTGGGATACCCCGGCCCTGCCATTGGGATCTGTTGATTCCTGATAGGAAACAAGATGGCCCCTGTGGCCTCTTGCTTTCTATGGCCTGTTATCTTGTTTTCCCAAAGTCCTGGGAAGCCCTGTCTCTGTCCCTTCCCCCTGACTGGCTGTTGGGTGGAAGTTCCATGTATGGTATTGTTGTGAAGGCCCAGCTAGACTGACTGGAGCCTTCCCAGTGACTGTATGTTGAGGGTACCTCCTGTGGGTGGGACCTGGGTGAATGGAGTGTGTGAACAATATACACTCCTTGTTGTGGTTGTCTGGTTTCTGGCATGAGAGACAAAGACTGAGACAGCCCTGCCCGAAACTGGCCTGAATGCAGTGTGTAGTGTTGAATGGCTGGGTACTTGTCCCAATCCACATTCCCTGTTGTGAGTGTCTGGAAGGGAGGAGTGTGGCCTGAATGCACTGTGTGCCTGATTGGCTGACTGACTGCATGAATGCCCTGCAGTATGATTGGCTGCTGAGTGTGTGCCAGCAGCGTGGATGAGAGAGAGGATAGTAAATCTGGGGACCCCTCACCACTGGAAAAGTGTTCAGAAGGGACCTTTGGTTGAGAAGCGACCATTGTGCTCCTAAAGCAGCCAGGGAGCTGAGTCTCCACTCTACGAGTAACTGGAACTGCTGATCCTCGACGTCCAGCTGGAAGAAGAAGACTTGCTGTGGCATTTGCTTCGACCGATCCGAAGGCTGTTGAATTCGTCGAGGGCTGACCCGAGAGAGGACCTGGTAAGGCGCCCTCTTCCCGTGCTCCGAGGGACCATCGAGCACCGCTCCATCTTCGCCGAAGCGCCCTGGAAGACAGACCCTCGAAAGGCTGTCGACACGAGACGGGACCGCTGAGGAGATCGAAGTGAAGCACCCGGACATCGACGCCGTCGAAGTCCATTGCCGTCGACCAGGGTTCGCAGGTTTGTGTAACCGCTGGAGGCCCGTCGAAGTTGTGTTGCCCAGCCGTGGGAACCACTTGACGCCGTGCCGCCGACGACTGGAGCCGTCCGCTCCTTTGCCTAAGAACATTCAATCGAAGGACTCTCTCGACCGCATCGTCGACCGCTTATCCTGCCGGAAGAAGTCGAGGACGACCAACGCGCCGAGGAGAAACCTGCCGGTGGGTTTCCCGCCACCCGACGACCTCAAAGACTCGGACGACCTGACGCCCTTGCTGGGCCTCCGTCTCTACAATCTTTTCGGTCCAGAACTATTGTCACCGAGGTGCCCCGCACGCCTCCGCCTTGCAGGACGCCGACGCTCCGACACCGACGAGCACCGCTCGGACGAAGCTGCCGCCTCATCGACATCGTTCTACCTCGTTTGTCGACGGACGTTCGACGCCCCGTGCCTCCCGCTTGAAAGGGAAGGCATTCAAGAAGGGCCGTCGATTCCCTGTCGCCGAACAGCGAGTTCCTCGACGTTTGTCGACGTCTCTTCAAGGAGCTCGACTCCACCAGGTACATTGGGGGGGGTAAAAAAACATTATAGGAGAGAATAAGACTTGCAGAGCAATATATGGACTGGGCTTGTGCTATATCTTTATTTACAGGTTGCCCAGGTGGGGGGATCTCCACACAGAACTGTGTCCAGTGGTAGGGGCCAGTATTCTGCCTATTGCTCAACCATCTTATTTTCTCTCCTCTCTCTATTGCTGGTTTCACTCTATTGGTCTGTGTGACATTGTACAGTATTGTTCATGCACTTTAATGAGATCTAGGGTGGTACCACTTTAGGATTGTATATATTTGCCATTATTGATTTTTCCGGAGTACAAAGTGAGTTATTATGATAAATGTACATAACCTTAAATATTGATTATATAAAGACTGTGTTCTAACCAATACAGAGTGTGGATATTCCTTTGTGGGGGCTTGGGGACTACACTGTACTTAAGAACCAGCCTGCATCACCTCCTGAGAAGCTAGGCCTTGATTGCTCGACCATTGCTACCGTAATAGAGAATCTTGGCTGGGGTCTCCTGTGCCTCTCCTCCACCATATAGGGAGCGGAAGTACAGACACCCCCCACCGGTCGTTGAGGCCCTTCTCTCACACTGGTGGCAAGCGGTGGGATGCTTATGGTTTTAAGAATCAGTGTATAACCGTGCCACTTACAAAGGATATTTGCCCTTTATTAAATTAAGGTTTAGTTGTGTACAAGGTAACTGCATTACAAACAATGGAGTCTATTGCGAATGGCAAATTAACTCGGATGAGCTTGGAGGCTCTCCAGAGTGCTTGTGAAGCCAGGGAGTAAGACTTTGTGGATAAGTCTAGGGCTGAGCTGATAGCTGCCCTGGTGGACTACCAGACTGATAGTGAAACTCTTGATGAGGGGGGGAATGCAACCAATGAGGACTCTGCCCCTGGGGTTTCTGCTGAATCTGTTTCTGGGAATGCCGCCATTCCTGCTGCCTCTGTTCCAAACTCCAGCAATTCCTTAGAGCTTGAGTTATTAAGGATGAAATTGGCCTTTGAATACCGCAAGTTGGAAATATATGCTGAACTTAAGAAAGAGGAGTTGGCTCAACAAGTGGAGCTCAAAAATAAGGACCTTGAACTCAAGAGCCAGGACACTGAATGTCAGAGGATCCAGCTAGAGAAAGCTAGGGTGGAGACTTCAGCTAAAACCAGTGAGAGTGTCAGGTCCCCAGCCACCAAGTTTATGAAAGATTTGGTTGGTGTGTTTGTGGAGGGTTCGGATATCCTCCAATGGATCGAAGCGTTTGAAATGGCTTGTGCGATTCATGATGTTGATAAAAGAGATTGGGCGAAGTGTTTGTTAAGCAGAGTGCCTCAAACCGGGTATGACTGTATTCTGAAGCTGAGTGTGGAAGAAAGGGGTCAGTTTGAGTGTATGAAGTCTGCTTTGATTGCCAAGTTCGGCAAGACACCTACCCAATACCTTAGAAGGTTCAGGGATTTTAAGAAAAAGGAGAATATGTCTTGGGTTGACTGGGTGAGTGCTGCGCACATGAACATGATGGGGTGGATCGATGGATACAAGGTTAAGACTTTTGTTGAATTGTCCCACCTCTTGATTTTTGAGCATTTCTCTGAAGCCTGTTCACCAGAGCTGCGTCAGTATGTGGCTGACCAGAACATTTTGGACCCCTTTAAGCTGCCTAGGTTGGCTGACAAGTGGGTCTCCCACCGGGTGTCCCCTAAGGACTCCAGTGGGAAGGACAAGGACAAAGAGAAGGGGGCCTCTCAGAAATCTGAGGAGTCCCCCAAGCAGTCACAGTCGGGTAAACCAAAACCTTCCTCTCCTAAGACCCAAAAATCTAGTGGGGATAAGTCATCTGGGGGTGGGAATAAGAGTAGTGGTCCACCTGCTGCAAAGCAGGCTCCCAGTGGTTCCAGTACCATACCCCGCACTCCTGGCATTTGTTGGGACTGTGGGGCTCTGGATCACAAAAGGGGTGACCCCAAGTGTAAAGGTAAGGCACTTGGAGTACAGGCTGTCAGCCTGACCTACCCTTACCCCGTGTCTGAGGTGGAGGCCACTGTCCTCCCCTCCTCTGCCGGGATCACATTTGGTGCTCCGGTGGAGATTTCCTTAGTGTCCCTTGGGGCCTGGGACCAGTATGCGGAAATACTGGCGACTATCCCACAGAACACCCGTAGATTTTTGAGAAGTGTCCTCTTGAATGGCCAGCCTTCTACTGGTTTGAGAGACACTGGGGCAAGCATGACAGTGGTGGACAGGACCCTGCTCAAGCCAGAGGACTATGAAGGTGCTCCTCTGCAAACCACCAGGTTAGCTGGTGGGCCTCCCAAATTATCACCTGTAGCCTTAGTCACACTCATGATTGGAGACAAGACAGCAAAGCTTCCTGTCCTGGTTCAGGACAATGTCCCTGCTAACATTTTGTTTGGAAACGATCTAGTAGAGTTGGGGTTGATCTCGGATGGTCTTCCCATGACTGCTGCTGCCGTCACTAGGTCACAGGTGACACCGGGTCTGGCTGTGGGTCAGGTACCCGAGCCAAAGGCGAGGCCTAAGGCAAGAAGAAGGAAGACCAAGAAGGCCACCTCTGTGGAGGGAGCATCTTCTCTTCCTGCTGTTCCGACAGCACCCATTGGGATCCATGCTCCGGACGGGCTGGGTCCAGTGGAAAACCCAAACTCAACTCCTTTGGGAGAAGAGATAGAAGACTCTCCTGTGGGAGAGGTTCTTAACCCGGAGGATCATCCCGACCTTCAATGCTTGTTAGCTGAAGGGGGACCCTCCCGGGCGGACTTCTGTAAGGGACAGAGAGAGTGCCACTCTCTCGAGGGACTGAGGAAACAGGCCCTGGCCCAGGCACAAGGAGAGGTGCCTAGGACATTCCGGATTTATTGGGAGGGTGAGCTCCTTGTTAGTGAGCCCACTAAGCCTGAACCTGGTGCCCGCAAGAGGTTGGTGGTACCCCAGGTTTATAGGCCCTTCCTACTGCAGTTGGCGCATGAGGTGCCCTTGGCTGGTCATCTTGGGACCAAGAAGACTAAGCAGAGGCTCTCTGCCCATTTCTACTGGCCACGGATGGGAGTAGAGGTGGAGTCCCACTGCAGGACCTGCCCAACTTGTCAGTTGTCTGGCAAGACTGGAGGCAGTGTCATTGCCCCAATGCAGCCGTTGCCAGTGGTTGGCACACCATTTGAGAGGGTGGGCATCGACATCGTCGGTCCCCTTGACCCTCCCACTTCAGGTGGACATCGGTTCATCCTGGTCTTGGTAGATCATGCCACCAGGTACCCTGAGGCGATACCCCTTCGGACTGTTACTGCCAAGGTGGTTGCCAGGGCTCTCCTGGGCATTTTCACCCGTGTTGGATTCCCCAAGGAGGTTGTCTCTGACAGAGGATCCAACTTCATGTCTAGTTACATGAAAACCATGTGGAAAGAGTGCGGGGTAACCTACAAGTTCTCCACCTCTTACCACCCCCAGACCAATGGTCTGGTTGAGAGATTTAATAAAACTCTCAAGGGCATGCTAGGGCTTTGGAAGAACCCCTAAGGAGGAAGTGGGATCTCCTCCTGCCATGCCTGCTGTTTGCTTACAGGGAAGTACCTCAAGAGGGTGTTGGTTTCAGCCCCTTTGAGTTACTCTTTGGACATCCCTTAAGGGGGCCCATCGCCTTGATCAGAGAAGGCTTGGAAGCCACCCCTCCGGGTCCCGCCAAGCAAGTGGGGGACTATGTGTTAGGCCTCAGACGGAGGATGACACAGATAATGGGTCAGGCAACAGCAAATCTCAAGGCCAGCCAGGAATTGAATAAGTACTGGCATGACCTTAAAGCCTCACAAGTGGATTGGACTCCGGGACAGGAAATCCTTGTGATGGAGCCTACCAAGCCTAGAGCTTTGGCAGACAAGTGGACTGGACCCTTCAGGATCATCTCCAGGATGGGCGAAGTCAATTATCTGGTTGATATGGGAGCCGCTGGGGTAGCCCCTCAGATATTCCATGTCAACAGGCTCAAGCCTTTCCACCGACGAGCAGAAGTCTCATGTTTCTTGCTAGCTTCCGGGCAAGAAGAGGATGAGAGTGAGCCCTTTCCTGATTTGCTGCATAGCAACCCTCAGGATGGCTCAGTGGAGGGAGTACATCTCTCCAGATTTGACAACAGAGCAACAGAGGGCCTGTAGGGCTTTGCTCCAACAGTATGCCTCTCTGTTTTCACTGAAGCCAGGCCTTACACCGTGGTGTAAGCACGAAATTGACACTGGTGACAGTGTGCCTGTCAAAAGCAGGTGCTACCGTATGTCAGATACCGTCAAGAACCACATCCAGGCTGAGGTCGCCAAGATGTTGGATCTGGGTGTTATTGAACCCTCAACCAGTCCCTGGTCCAGTCCAGTGGTCCTTGTCCCCAAGGCAAGTTCCCAGGTGGGTACCAAGGATTGGAGGTTCTGTGTGGACTACCAAGGAGTCAATGCCGTCACCAAAACTGACGCGCACCCATTGCCCAGGGCTGATGAGCTCGTGGACACCATCGGTGCTGCCAAGTTTGTGAGCACCTTTGACCTTACTTCAGGCTATTGGCAAATAGCTCTGACGGACCATGCCAAGGAAAAGACGGCCTTCTCAACACCTGAGGGACTCTACCAGTTTAGGGTCATGCCTTTTGGGTTGAAGAATGCCCCTGCCACCTTCCAGAGATTGGTCAACCATGCGCTCAGTGGGCTGGAAGCCTTTTGTGTGGCTTACTTAGACGACATTGCCGTCTACAGTTCCACCTGGGAAGAGCATTTGACACATCTGGATAAGGTGTTGCAGGCCTTGAAAAGGGCTAACCTCACTATCAAGGCCACCAAGTGCCAGATAGCTCAGGGGAAGGTTACCTATCTTGGTCATGAGGTAGGAGGGGGTCAAATCCAACCTCTCTCCAGTAAAGTACAGGATGTACAGAACTGGGAGACTCCCACTACTCAAACCCAGGTGAGAGCCTTTTTGGGCCTCACTGGGTACTATCGCAATTTCATGGCAGACTATGGGACCATAGCTGCCCCCCTGACAGCTCTAACGTCACCCAAACAGCCTAGGAAGGTTAATTGGACCGAAGACTGTCAGAGGGCCTTTGATGGCTTGAAAGAAAGTCTGTGTAGGGCACCTGTGTTGAGTGCGCCTGACTACAGCCGACCCTTTATCGTCCAGACGGATGCCTGCGACACCGGAATTGGAGCTGTCTTGTCCCAGTTAGATGACAAAGGGAGAGAACACCCTATCATATTCATCAGTAGACAACTCAAGGGTAGAGAACTTAGGTGGGCTACTGTTGAAAAGGAGTGTTTTAGCATAGTTTGGAGCCTTAGGCGTTTTAGGCCCTACCTTACGGGGTCTACCTTCAAGGTCCAAACAGATCATAAGCCCCTGAAGTGGCTTATGCAGATGAAGGGTGAGAACCCGAAATTGCTCAGGTGGTCCATTAGCCTGCAAGGGCTAGACTTCACCATAGAGCACAGACCAGGGAAGAGTCACGATAATGCAGATGGCCTTTCCAGAAGGTATGTTGACCGTCTGGATGAGGGTGTCTATCCCGTGGGAGATTAGACACCCTCCACCTCAGTCTGGGGGGGGGGCGACTGTGATGCTGGAAATGCATCTGAGGGACAGGGCCTCTGAATCCTTGTCCTTTTACTGTTTTTACCGTGTGTTCTGTTATGTTTTCTGCCCCGGAGTCCATGTGGGACTCCTGGCAGTGCAGCTCTCTCTTTTGGTTTGGTGAACAGACCCATGGGATACCCTTATGGCACCCATGGGTAGGCGTACAACCCTGTGCCCCTAGTGTATGTTTTTGGGCACCTGTGGGTGACCCCAGAGCAGGGTATGGGCTGGTGGCAGCTCCGTGCTGAGATTGACAGGTGCTGCGGGTGTCCTCCATTTTGGGATACCCCTGCCCTGCCATTGGGATCTGTTGATTCCTGATAGGAAACCAGATGGCCCCTGTGGCCTCTTGCTTTCTATGGCCTGTTATCTTGTTTTCCCAAAGTCCTGGGAAGCCCTGTCTCTGTCCCTTCCCCCTGACTGGCTGTTGGGTGGAAGTTCCATGTATGGTATTGTTGTGAAGGCCCAGCTAGACTGACTGGAGCCTTCCCAGTGACTGTATGTTGAGGGTACCTCCTGTGGGTGGGACCTGGGTGAATGGAGTGTGTGACCAATATACACTCCTTGTTGTGGTTGTCTGGTTTCTGGCATGAGAGACAAAGACTGAGACAGCCCTGCCCGAAACTGGCCTGAATGCAGTGTGTAGTGTTGAATGGCTGGGTACTTGTCCCAATCCACATTCCCTGTTGTGAGTGTCTGGAAGGGAGGAGTGTGGCCTGAATGCACTGTGTGCCTGATTGGTTGACTGACTGCATGAATGCCCTGCAGTATGATTGGCTGCTGAGTGTGTGCCAGCAGCGTGGATGAGAGAGAGGATAGTATATCTGGGGACCTCTCACCACTGGAAAAGTGTTCAGAAGGGACCTTTGGTTGAGAAGCGACCATTGTGCTCCTAAAGCAGCCAGGGAGCTGAGTCTCCACTCTATGAGTAAGTGGAACTGCTGATCCTCGACGTCCAGCTGGAAGAAGAAGACTTGCTGTGGCATTTGCTTCGACCGATCCGAAGGCTGTCGAATTCGTCGAGGGCTGACCCGAGAGAGGACCTGGTAAGGCGCCCTCTTCCCGTGCTCCGAGGGACCATCGAGCACCGCTCCATCTTTGCCGAAGCGCCCTGGAAGACAGACCCTGGAAAGGCTGTCGACCCGAGACGGGGCCGCTGAGGAGATCGAAGTGAAGCACCCGGACATCGACGCCGTCGAAGTCCATTGCCGTCGACCAGGGTTCGCAGGTTTGTGTAACTGGTGGAGGCCCGTCGAAGTTGTGTTGCCCAGCCGTGGGAACCACTTGACGCCGTGCCGCCGACGACTGGAGCCGTCCGCTCCTTTGCCTAAGAACATTCAATCGAAGGACTCTCTCGACCGCATCGTTGACCGCTTATCCTGCCGGAGAAAGTCGAGGACGACCAACGCGCCGAGGAGAAACCTGCCAGTGGGTTTCCCACCACCCGACGACCTCAAAGACTCGGACGACTCGACGCCCTTGCTGGGCCTCCGTCTCTACAATCTTTGCGGTCCAGAACTATTGTCACCGAGGTGCCTCGCACGCCTCCGCCTTGCAGGACCCCGACGCTCCGACGAGCACCGCTCGGACGAAGCTGCCGCCTCATCGACATCGTTCTACCTCGTTTGTCGACGGACGTTCGACGCCCCGTGCCTCCCGCTTGAAAGGGAAGGCATTCAAGAAGGGCCGTCGATTCCCCGTCGCCGAACAGCGAGTTCCTCGACGTTTGTCGACGTCTCTTCAAGGAGCTCGACTCCACCAGGTACATTGGGGGGGTAAAAAACATTATAGGAGAGAATAAGACTTGCAGAGCAATATATGGACTGGGCTTGTGCTATATCTTTATTTACAGGTTGCCCAGGTGGGGGGATCTCCACACAGAACTGTGTCCAGTGGTAGGGGCCAGTATTCTGCCTATTGCTCAACCATCTTATTTTCTCTCCTCTCTCTATTGCTGGTTTCACTCTATTGGTCTGTGTGACATTGTACAGTATTGTTCATGCACTTTAATGAGATCTAGGGTGGTACCACTTTAGGATTGTATATATTTGCCATTATTGATTTTTCCGGAGTACAAAGTGAGTTATTATGATAAATGTACATAACCTTAAATATTGATTATATAAAGACTGTGTTCTAACCAATACAGAGTGTGGATATTCCTTTGTGGGGGCTTGGGGACTACACTGTACTTAAGAACCAGCCTGCATCACCTCCTGAGAAGCTAGGCCTTGATTGCTCGACCATTGCTACCGTAATAGAGAACCTTGGCTGGGGTCTCCTGTGCCTCTCCTCCACCATATAGGGAGCGGAAGTACAGACACCCCCCACCGGTCGTTGAGGCCCTTCTCTCACAGCCTGGTTCCACCGGGGTTATATAACCAGGGTCAATAACGGTACCGTAATTTACGGTACCGTTATTGACACCTTCCCATTGAGCCCTATGGGGGCTCAAGTGGGAATGGGGAATGGCTTTTCAAATGGGGACTTACCGGTCCCGCAATGGTCTGAATAGACAGGTAAACCCCATACCACCAAGTCGGTGCGGTACCGGTATTGGTGCTAGTCATGGCGCTAATAGTGCCATGACTAGCACCAACCTCGGAATGAGGCTTTTTTCATCAGTTAAGCTGATGACATACAGATAGTTCTTGAACTTTCAGGAGATTACGAACTTGATGTGACAAACCCTGGAGCATATCTACACCTAGATTGAGGCATGGATGAATCTTAATTGGATTCACCTGAAAGGGAAGAAGACCGAGCTGCTGATCTTCGGCTCATCTCAGGCTAGGACTAAACGTGAACCTAGATACCAGTCTTTTTCTATCCATGACTGTAGTATCCTGGTTTCTAAGAAGGTCAAAACTCTAGGCTTCCATCTTGAGCCACCACTTAGCTCTGAAGCCCATGTTAATCAGACCATTAAAAACTGCTCTTATTATCTCTGTTTGCTGAAGAACATCCGTCCTTCCCTATCAGAATTCAACTGTGTATCTATAGCACGGGCTATAATATTGTCTAGATTTGACTATGGTAATGCCTTGATAGGCGCAAAGAAGAAGTGCTTGCCAAAGGTGCAAGTGACACAAAATGATGCTGTGCATATCATTAAAGGAAAAACTAGGAGAGAGCATATCATTAGCAGCCGACAGCTCTGCAGTAGCTGCCGGTCCTTGAACGTGTGCAGTTCAAGGCAGCTGTATCATTCACAGATGCATACATGGAACAATACAAGTCTATCTTAAAAGCATGGTGTCTTCATATGAGCCTACAAGAATGCTCTGATCATCGACATTAGCTTTGGACAAAAACCCAAGCTTTAAGCTTGCTAATGGTCTAGTAAGGTCCTTTCCAGTCAACTCAGCTAAAATATGGAATTCTCTCCCATTAGATCTGAGACAACAAGGACTGCAATAGGTTTTGGCGACAGATAACAACTCTACTTTTTGGAGTAAAGTTGTTTCTTGATGCATTGAGGTCCAGTCTGTCCTGTCTCTTTGTTGTCCTCTTGTGTTTATGTTCCAGCACCCCGATGCCTGCAGGCTTTTGGTACCTTACACATAAATAAATAAATACATAAATAAATAAATATTAACTGCTGCGTGGTCTGCCGTGTGATGTGAGAACTTTTGCCCTGCAATAGCAAATGCTACCCAGCCACAAGGTGACAAAAGCTGGTAAGTGGTGTGTGTACCCAGGCATATGACAGAGGTTCATGGCAAATGCATATCCAATGCTTATGGAAAAAACCAAAGCTATTGGCTTTGCCAATGTCTAATTAAAAATGCATTAACACACAACACACGTTTGCAATTGGCAAGTTTAATTTTTAAAGGATATGAAAAAATTGTCATTAATGCTTTGTGTTAAAGCAGTTGAGAAAGAGGTTGGATATCTCGAAACATGGCGTGCACCTGTAGGGGACTTTCTTGATGGAATGGTTGATGCATAATGAACTTCACATCTAATTGAGTGAATGACAAACAATTTTGCAAAGTGATCTTGGACATCATTTTCCATGTAAACGATTCCAGACACCGGATATGAAAAGAATCTAATCCACAATATTGCTGATTTGTCATGTCGAGCGCGGGCTGGCCCCAGCATCATCGTAATCTATTGAGTGCTGGCATTGAAGGCGATACATATAAAATGTTATTCCCAGGTCTTCTTATTTGGCTTTTTTAACTAACAGGACACACTGCTCCTGTGTGCATGTGCGATTACCCCCTATAGGAGTGCCATGTGCACATTGGGGACATGCACACAACTAACAACACATTACATGTTCCCTTGCACTAGCATTGCACGAGAAACTCTCTCTGCCTGTCTGTTGGTGGCCCCAAAAACCCTTCAGTATTTAAGGTTTGTGGAGGCCACCCACAGAGAGTCATGGACTGCACTCAAAGGTCCCTTAATCCACCCATTTTAATAGGGGTCTGAATGCCCTCCATAAGTAATAGGGTGGAAGGGTGCTTGTGAAATTACTGTCGGTGTGGTCTTTTCAGCTCTTATAGTTTTTGCACATTTGCATCCTCCTTCCCTTTGGAATAGAGCTAAAGCATTCTGGGGAATCAAGGTGAGGAAGGCACGATAAGCCAGGTAATGGTTTATGGAGAGGCCACCCTCAACACAGGGATTTCCTTCCTTCCCCACTTAAGGTGTGACGCAACAAACTAGTTAACGGATTCTTTTATTCAGCCTTATTTCAGACACATATCATGCCCCTTGGATTCCTTCCCCTGAGCTAACAATGAGCCAAGGACCGGGACGGTCTACAGGAAATATATTGGTATTTAGTTAAATAAAAGTAATAGAAATTAGCACGAAAATGTCAAACACCACTTTATCAGTGGCACAACACAATCAACTTCTCTTAGCATAAATAAATCACAAAAGTGAGTTGAAGAGAACACAATTACAATTCTTCACTTTGTGCAAATTTCACTTCACGAAATAATTACACTGATCTATAACGAAAGCTATTATCATGTAGTGTTGTGCGATTTTGATTTTCCTGCAGGCTTAAAAGGCTAGCAGTAGGATTTCAAGATTGGTACATATACATATGGCAATTATGCTTTTGCCCACACTTTTGGTTTAAAATAAACACAGGGTGATTTAGCGGTTTGTTTTTTAGACCCCCCTACTTTGGTCTATGTTAGGGAAGACGGACAGAAAAATTTGAAAGATTTGGGGAATTTTGGATTTTAGACACCCGTACACTGAAATGCCTGTGTTGGGGAAGCTGGATAAAAAGGTGGGACTGATTTAGGAACAAATACATCCCTCTTCCTTAAAGAAGTCAGGGTCAGCAGGACAACAAGGATTCCCCAATTAATGTATAGGCTAGAGTTTTGAGCACACACAGGGAAGCGAGCTTTGTTAATTTCAAACTTTAACACATTTCACCCCATAGTGTTCTGCCAAATGGGGAATTAATTAAATTAATATTTTTTGTAAAATAGGCTAAGGATCTACACAGTTCTTCCCCCCAATCCACTATAAAGTGAAAGGAATGAATGCAAGCAGACTCCCCAACCTTTTGGTTTCCCAGGGCTCAGTTCTACTTACATAGAAAGCCTCTGTTTAAAGTTCAGGAAAGCCAGCTGCATCTCAGGACATTCTGGAAAGATAGGGCAGGGGTCTGGTCACTCCACTCTCAAAGATGGACTCCTGATCTCCGCCATAGGACCCAGTCAGCTTTGAGGCCTTCCTAGAAATAGACAGCTCCACCCAGATCCACTCTCAGATATCTCCCCTGGTGTTTCCTTAAACAGCTGTCAGATGGTAAGTTTCAGCAGCCCTCTCCATCTGTCTCCTGTCTGTGTCTGTGTACCTCTCTCCTAGTGCAGTCCCCCTTATATAGCATCAATGACACCACCAATTTTACAATCTTAGGGAAGTACCCTGCAATAATTCCTGTAACTAGGATTGGACAGATACCCTTCTCCTCCCTCCCCCAAACCCATCCTCCAAGTAAGGGTTGTTTTAGAGGTCTGGAGCAACATATGACAATTCCCATTTGTAATCACCATTTGTTCTCCTTTCAAATGTTTTGCAAAAATTAGTTACGTATCACAACTTCATAGTTTAACTAGCAACTGCCATAATATACATATTTTCTGATTCAACCAATCATGGGGAATTAGATAAGCTGACCAGCAGGTCCGTACCATGTAGCACGGCCATGCGGCACCTTTCTGCCGTTTCCATAAAAAGCATAACAGTTATGAATATGTAAGTTATTGTTCCCATAGGTATTCCTATACATTAAGGAAATTACTCCAACGAGGCAAGGCTTTGAATTCTTGAAATAAAATTGTTTTTACAAAAAGGAAGGACAATTGAATCTTTAAAAATGCAGAACTTTAAGGATGTTACAACTGAATATGAACACAAGATATGAGAGCAGTAAATCAAGATAAAGAGATAGATTTTTTGCGGTACCAATAGAAACTTTTTTGCTCGAAATTATTGAGCTTGTTGAGAGCATCAAGCATTACCAGGTGGTTCCACCTGGTTGTTTGTTTATGTGAGGTTAATAAGGATCCCTGTGTCAAAGGATAGTCTAAGCCAGATAGCTCCTAGGAATTTATATTGATCTATGAACATTGTAGAGAATTGAGATGAAAGATAAATGAAAATTCTGGTGCCCACTTCTTCCATTTTCCATCTATGTAAATTATTACCCATATCCCTAATTGTATTCTCCACCCACTCACCAATTCTCAGATTTTGGAACATGTTCAGATCAGCCAGAAACACATGTTAGATCGCCATTACAGTTCCCTGAGTTGCAGGTGGTTGAATTTTATATCTCCAACATCGCCTGGTTATTACCCTAAAATTGGTACATAAACGAAGAAAATCCACCTCATGTTTTGTGCAAAAAAGGCCCAAATGATAAGTCTTTTAAAATTAATTCTGAATCTTCATGTGGAGAAGCTTGCGCTTTGAAGTTGTTGCCCCCATGTTCACACATATTAGTCATGCTCCGGCCAAGGTGAACTTCTCCTGCAGTCAATGCCTTCGGAGCCAGCACGTCTGGAGAACACTGAATTTCAACACCTTTAGCAGGACACTTTATTGCAGTTGTTAATTAGATGGGAGATGCAACATCCAGACTTGCAGTGGGAGATTTTCATGTGAAGTTTCCCACAGCCAGCAAAAGAGTTTGTCTTGGGCTGATGTTTTTTCCATGAAAACAAAGTAGCTTTTCAACTGTTACTGGTATTTTGTATGTGAAGCATAATATACATTGCTTTTTGTCAACCTGCCCATGATGTCCTCTCCCTGAAATTTTTCTGTGAGCAGTGATACATTTTCACATTTAAACTGCTTTTACTTGCACACACCTATGCAAGCCTTTTTCTGTGTCACTGTTTAAAACTCATGTTTTCCATGTGAAAGGGTTCTTTGATTCCTCCTTTTGTAAATTAAAATGTTGCTTTTCCTTTTGTTATGACAGTCAGGCCCCTTTTCCACAGGGCTCTTCAATTTTACTTGATAAGAGCACACAAGTCAAGCCGTTTTTGGTTCAGTGTTTAAAATCCTGCTGTTCATCTGAAAGGTACTTCTGTTTGGGGCCTTTGAATGCACCCCACGTTCCCCCCCCTGTTCTTTCATGACTCTTTGTTGGGGAAGAGCAGGGCCGAGTGGGGTTTCATTAGGCGTAATTCCTTTCAAGGTCCCTGGGGTTCTCACCAGATTCTCTCTCACCTCCAGACTGGAAGGTAAGGTTAGTTCTCTAATTAAAGACAGAAAATAAGTGTCAGTACTTTTTACACACATATTTCCCTAGAAGATTTACATAGAATTTACAACAACAACATACAAGTATAACATGACATTGTCGCCATTTCACAAAACATATTTTATTTATTTTCTTCATTTATACAATAACACCAAGTAAATTACTCCCTGTTATATAGATATTCGTCTAAGTTTCCATCCGATTTTCATCCTTCCTTTTCCCTTCTTCAGATGGTTCCTCTGCTCAACTTTCATTTGGCTCATCAATCAGTCGTAAAGCATGTCTGGGATGACAGCTTTTCAACTGAGTGATGTGGACCCATTTTACTTCAATCTGTTCACCTTTTGGGATGTGGATCTTGTAAGCAACAGGTGATATTGTATCTACAATTTTAAAGGCACCATGACATGATGCGAGAAATTTTTACTCCTTGGCCTGATACCTTTGAAAATTGTATAGGTAAATCTTGTCACCTACTTCATACTCTTTGTTGGTGGTCTTTATATCATAGTAAGTCTTCATTCCTTGAGCTCACTTTGCTAAATTGCGCTGAGCATAAGCAAAAGCATGCTGGAGGTGCTTCTTTAAATGTTCAATGTACTTGTGAGTAGTGGATGGATTTATCAGTGTCTGCTCCTGAGTGCTATAGAGAAGATGCTGTGGTAATACAATTTTTCGTCCGGTCATGGGCTCAAATGGAGACATTGTTGTTGCAGAAGATCGTGTAGACCTAATAGCCATCAAGACAAGTGTCAATCGGATGTCCCAACTGGATCCAGAGTCTGCCATGAACTTCTTTAAGATGCTCACAATTGTTTTGTTGTATCTCTCTACCCCCATTTGAGGCTAGGTGGTAGGCAATGCAGAGTTTTCTTTTTACCCCTAGAATCTCACATCTTCACTTAACACCTCACTGGTAAAATGGCTTCCTCGGTCTGACTCAATCCTTTGCGGGAGGCCAAAACAAGAGAGAATATGGTTGATCATTAGTGCACCAACTTTTTGCGGCTTACAATTCAGGGCTGTAAGACATTCTACCCACTTTGTTAACAAGCATGTCACAGTCAACATGTACATGTTTCCTCTAGAGGAGCGAATCACTGGCCAGATGAAATCCACTTGCACATCTGACCAAGGCAGTGTCATTCCCCTTTTTTAGGGGAGCTCTGTGTGTGAGTGAACTGGGTTGAAATTGTGCACACACAAGACACCCCTTCAGGTAAATGTGAAAGTCCTGGCCCATGTGTGGCCAGTAGGCAACCTCGCACAAGATTTCCAATGTCGTATGAAACCCCCTATGACCGTCAGTAGCAGCTTCATGTGTGTAGTTCAAAATCAGGCTTCGGAATGAGGTAGGCACCACCCACTGGTCACAGCCAGATAGGGCTCTCCTTATCAACAAACTGTATTGGATCCAGGACATCTTGGAAAACTTCATCAACACCCAGAGATCGTCTTTAGCGGTATAATCTGACTCTGTTAGAGGAAAGCTTACTGGGTCTTCAATGTGTCAATAACATTTTCCAATGATCAGGTCCTCTTTCTGGGCAGTGAGCAAGTCTGCATCTCGGGTATCTTTACTCCACTGGGCTGTCGAGAGTTTGCTGTTAGCATGAGTTTGTGACCTGGTGACATCAGCAACTTGGATTTCCCCCAGCAGGGATTCTGTTTCTAGGAAATCCCCCTGCAGAGCTCTGGTTTTAGCCAGCTGGTCAGCCAGGTCATTGCCAGTCTTAACTGGCCCCTCTATCTTGGAATGACCTCTTATCTCTTTTCAATAGATGGTCATCTCATTGGAGGTCACCAGATTGTCGTCTGACTGGATCAGTTGGCATGCTTTAGGGGTTTGTTGTTGGCACAACGTATGCCTCGATTCTTCCAGCTAATCAGGTGCTCGACAAACCCATTCCTGACATAATCACAGTCAGTTATTATGACCAGTTCATTGAGTTGGTGGTGCACTGCAATGAGGATGGCTTGATAAACAGCCATCAACTCTGTAACCTGACTACTTCGGGGTACTATTTTATAACCAGCAGAGGGTTCCCGGCTGTCATTCACCCAGGTATTCCCAATGCCAGGCACCAGTTCTTCCCCCCCCATTGCTATCAACATGGTAGGAGCACCCATCCACATAAACTTTGGGGATCCACTGACATGTGTCTTCTTCATAGACCTTGTGTGGGGAAGTTAAGTACACCTCAATGTTGTTGTTGGTCATTAGACTTTCATCCTTGAGACAGTTTTCTTAAGCACAAACATGCAGGTCCACCAACCCTTGCGCTAGGGGACTCTTCTTGTTTTGGCCATATCTGACCTCCAGAGGAAAGCCTTGCATGGACAGAATCCAGGAAGAAATTCTGGAATTACTAACGTTCCCCACCTGGATTCTGTCACTTTGTAGATATTGTAAAGGTAGGTGAGGAGTCTCAACAATAATGAGCTCCCCCTGTATGAATGGTCGGTCATTTTTTAGCACCCACACTGTTGCCAGGAGTGCCGTCTCGCAGTCATTGAATTTTTCCTCCACAGAGGACAAATTATTGCTTGCGTATGAGATGACTTTGTTGACCATGTCATTCTTTTGGTACAATACCGCTGTTAGGCAAGTATCTGAGAACCCTGTCTCCAAGAAGAACTCCTTGTTCTTTATGGGGTAAGCCAAACAAGGAACCTGGGAAAGGCTTCTTTTCAGTTGTTTAACTGCCTCAGATTGTTCTTCACCCCACTCCCACTTGACTCTGGTATTCAATAAATGGACCAAGGGTCGAGTAACCTCTGTGTAGTCTTCAATGAACTTTAGACTATAATTAGTAAGTGCAAGAAGGCTTCTTAATTTTCGAAGAGTGGTAGGGTCTTTATATTTCAACAAAGCTTCCACCTTCTTAGCCTTGGGATAAAGACCCTCAGGGGTGATCTCATGCCCTAAGAGGTTCACTTGGGTCTTACACCACTGTGCCTTCTGAAAGGACATTTTTGCTCTGGCTTTCTGCAACTGTGTTAGAACATAGTGGATTTCTGCTATATGTTCCTCCACAGTTGAGCTCTTGATCAAAGCATCATCCACATCAGCCAGGTTTCCCGTTTCGGCCAGAACTGGCATAGCCTTACGTAGAAAGATGTGGAACTCATTGCTGGAGTTTATGTATCCAAAGGGGGTTCAGGTCCATGAGTACTGTTGCCTCCTGGAGGTAAAGGCAAGCTTGTACTGGTCTTCCCTACTCATGGATACTGTCCAGTAACTGTTGGTCAGGTCAATCGCGGTGTACACCTTTGACCATTGGATCTGAGCCAGTCATGTAGGGAAGTGGCCATCTTGACATGTGGACCTGTTTGTTCAACTCCCTCAGGTCTGCACATAGTCTCCATTGGCTGTTTGGTTTGAGGATCCCCAGTACCGGGTTGTTGAAGGTACTGTGGATCAGACGAATTATGCCACAGGATTCAAAATTCTTAATAATCTCTGGGAGTGACTCCATGTACACAAGAGGTAACAGGTATTGTTGCACAAATATTGGAGCCATCTCGGGGTCCATGGGAATGGTGGTTGAATGAATTGATGTGCATCCATAGTTATTTGAGTCCACTGAAAAGATATTTTGGAATTCCAGGAAGACCTGTTTAAACTTTTGTCTTTGCTCCTCGGTCTCACAGGCATCAGCAAGATTGATCCTTTCGTCTACCATCTACTTGAAACCTGGTAACACCTTGGGCTTGGCAATTTCAGTGGTATCCTCCGGTTGGGTAGAGAGATCTCTTTTGATCGTGTTGACCTAGACCGGGGATTCGAGGTAGTGGTCCTTGACTCTGAACACTACCTCCTCCCTCCTAATGTCAGAGGTCACCTCTTCCACACCGTAGGGGCAGGAAGAGTACACCAGGAAATTCCCCCCATGATTAGTAAAAAATATTTTCTGGAGGATACCGTTGCTGATGTCGAAACAGTCATTTGGAATTGGTCCCATGATTTAATTACCTAAATCAATAGAATAATGTTGGGCATTAACAACCATTCCAATAAAAGTGTCTGCGCCCAAAGTGATACTTCGAGGGTCGGTGTTATCCACCAATATTCGAATGGTATTGTGTTCTAGGTCTACTAGAAGTGTCAGATTTAAATACAAACCTTGTTTTTGGAGATGGATATTTAGATTTATATATGCGTCCTGTTGTTTGAGGTTCTGTCCTCGCTTAATTTTGAGGGGAAGAATAAATTGTCGCACTTGTTCTGGGATGGTAACCTCTTCTCGCACTTGAACTTCAACCGCATATGGCAGCAATTGAGCTGACCGGAATGCTTTTTCAATGTTGTCAAAGCCCATGGGGTTACTCCCCAGTCGGGACCAGGCTTTATTATTAATTAGGTCCAAATTGACTGCGAATCAGTTGAGAATGTCACTGACCAGATAAAAGGCACAAGGGACATCTCCCAAGACCCAAAACTTATGTCTATGCTTTTGTTGCCAATGGAAATGTTTAGCATACACTTATTAGGCAGGAGTTTGGAATTTCGGGTTTACAGACCTACTTCCCATTTGTCAATCAATTTAAATGTGGGAATGGTCTGATCTTTTTGGAGTTTCCTGAATAATTCTTCGCTGATGAAGCTCCTTCCACTATTCAGGCATACTCTGGTGAGCACCGGTTCCTACACCTCCTTTAACTGAACGGGGAAAAACAACTGCTTGCCCTTTTTCTGAATGTCCATCAGACTTTGAGTGGGTTCTTCCTTGTCTGTTTTCACAGGAATCAAGGTTTCTTCTGATTTTGGACTGGTGTAAAATATTATGGTGTTCTCTTCCAGTGTGGATTGCCACTTAAAACTGGGAGGAAGGTAGATTTCCAAGAATGGAGAAGGGTTCCCATCACCAGTTTGTTCTCCTACAGAGATGACAGTGATGACTGGGACTTGGTTATTCTTGAAATGGAACTCTACATTCTCAGGGCGTTAATCAATTACGTGACAGGTACCATTCAGGCTTACATAATTGGTACTCATTTTTAATTTTATGGGGCGGTTAGTCTGAGTCCAGAGAACCTTGTTTACACAGTCGATCAGAGGTGATAACCTCCTTAGGAGATCGTTCCTCAGTAAACAAGGTGTGTCCCCTGGAGTCACAACTATCACTGGATGTTTCAGCCGGTGGCGTCCAATTTTTATGTCCAGATCCACAGTCCCTTCGACAGAAATATCATTCCTGTCGAAATTTTGGAGTTGTCCGGGAAGTGGTCTGAGTGGAATTTGGTGGCCCTCCCCCTGTCCTGAGTTTAATTGGTCAAAGGCCCTTTTGCACAGGAGGGTGGCTTGGGATCCAGTATCCACCAGAACTGATAATTCACACTGACCCTGCACCTTGACCGGTGCATAAAATCAGCCTTCTTTCTCCTCCAAGGTGCAAAGAAAGTGTGAGTTATTTGACAGCCCGGTAGTCAATTTTTTAATATTGAACTCCAACACTGTGATCTTGGGCAGTTTTCTGTGTAAGAGTTCCTGAATCTGTAAAAAAAGGTTTGCAACCCACAATGGGTGTTGTTGGGGAATCCTTCTTTTCCCCTGCTCCTTGGCCGTCCACCTTCACCTGGTGACAGTTCTCAGAACCTTTTTGGAGAAAGGACACCCCCTCCATTTCACTTCTGTCTGGCTCACATGTTTGGGTTCTGAGTCAGTCTCCATACTTACCCTCTCCCACTCAGGGTCTTTTGGGACCCATTTTTCTTTGGGAGAGATCTGCCCGTTTGTGAAAGAGAAGGTCTGCTTACCGGAACCCTCCAGGGATTCTTCTCTTTCAATCCAGGATCCCATGCTCGTGAAAGTCACGCAACAACTGAGTCATTATGTATTTGGGGAGTGCATGGAAATATGTAGTTATGAACTCCCTACTATTTGTGTTCTCCCAACGGGAAGTCTGAGCAAATGCCCGCTTTAACTTCTGCACACACTCCCTAGGTGCCTGATCCTCCCCACATTGCAAATGATATGCAGCCTTACGGGCCTCTTGTGGCTTCTGGTGGGTGGACAAATATTTGAATATGGCCACCTTATTAGTGGATCATTTTTGATGATCCTGGTCCTCCAGTCTTGCAAAGAAACTGGAGTACTCAGGTGAGAATGTCCATTTAGCAAATGTTATACAGTTCACATAATTCCTGATCTGGAATGATGACATCATCTGCTCATAAAGTTCCAGATGCTCCCATACTGAATACTTGTCATTCTTGTGGTATCAGGAAGCTGTTTATGGCCTTGATTTGTCTTATTGGGTCTTTCACAAGTCATTTCACCTTCTGACTCAGAGCTGCTACTGGTACTCCCTTCCCTGTCTTCTAGTTGCTCTCTATCTCTATGGGCCTCATTAGGAACCAGGCGGTAAGGGGTTTACGGCGGCGTAAACAGCGCCGACCCTTACCGCCTGATTCCGAGGTCCCTTAGCGCCATGGAGGATTTAACACCTGCTTTTAGCAGGTGTTAAAATCCGTGGCGCTAAGGGACCTTGTTGTTAATTACGCCACCGTAATTTACGGTGGCGTAATTAACGCCTTCCCCACTCCCATTATGCCCTATGGGGCAAAAATGGGAATGGGGAAGGGTAAATGGGTTAATGGGGACTTAACGCCCCGCCAACCTCGGAATGGGGCGGTAAGTCCGCCAACCACCATGGCGTATACGTAGTTTACGCCATGGTGGTAAAGGTACGACCCAGGTGGTAACTTACCGCCTGGGTCGTAATGAGGCCCTATGAGACTGTGAATATCTCCCAGAACGACAGGGTCTGGACTTCTCTCACCTCGACCAAAGTGAACACTCGGGGTCACTCTCCCTGGATTTACCTTCAGGCCCAGGATAGAACCCAGCTTCCTCATCCCTCCTACCAGGGAGTCTGGGGAATTCCCCCCTTCCCCTGAGTATACAGAGGTTTTTAGAATGCCCTTCCTAGGCTGAGGGTCTGGCTTTTCTCCTTCAGCGAAGCAGGCAAGGTGGCCTCTTTTTTGTAATCGTATCTTCAACCAATGTAACTCCCTGACTTTCTCATCATTTTTTTTTTTTTTAAATGTCTTTATTGGCATTTGTGAATAAACTTGTACAAGGATAAGATTCTGAAAGCAGTTACATTCAAAATGCAATAACTGGCGTAAATGTGATATGGTGATCAGCTTACAACCAACGACAAAAACTGTTAATAAAGAACAAACGAACTAAGGAAAAAAGGGGAAAGAAGAGAAAAGAAATAACAATAACAGTAACAGTGAGTGTCCCAACTCTCGGTGTGGTTTCTTAATCGATGTGGCCAGGTTCGGGAAGTGGGTCCGGAGGCGGGTATCTGCTTTGTTCCCTCAGTACAGTTGCTGGGTAGAGCCCTTGGGTGTGGTGGGCTAGTCTGTAGTGTCTGTTGTTTTCTAGTATGCAAGGGGGATGGGTTCAAGGAGGTTTGAAGCTCGTTGCAAAGACCATGTCTCTAAGGAGGGCTTTCCAGGCCTCCAGCACATTGCTCACATCGTCGCCGCCGCATCTGTTTCCCTCCTCCCAGGCTACCGTCTCAGCCGTAGTCCATCTTTCCATTTCCCTGATCCAGGGGTCATACCTGGGGCCCGCTGGGGCCTTCCAGGCCATGGCAATTGTTCTCTTAACTAGAAGGCAGGCCATATCCATAAGCTTCGTCAAGTGTTTGATTTTGCCGAGTCTCGGGTAGGTGCCCAGTAGGCACTCCTTGGGTGTCCACTCGTAAGTTTCTAGGCCAGCATTCCTGCAGGTCCGTTCAGCGGCCTGCCAGAGTTTCTGAGATTTGGAACAAGTCCAAAACATGTGAATCATGTCCGCCAGGTCTGAGGAGCACCAGGGGCACCTTGAGTCCGCTTTGTTGTTGAACGTGGATATCCGGTGAGGGGTCATATACGTTCTGTAGAATACGTTCAGTTGGATCAGTCTAAACCTGGCGTTTCTGGATACCTCCTTTGGATATATCAGGGCTCTCGCCCATTCGGCCTCTGTGATTTCGGTCCGGAGGTCTGCCTCCCATTTTACCTTCAGCCGGGCGCTCTTTGGGTTGGGTCGATTGTTCAGTTGAGTGTACAACCTGGACGTCGGCCTCCATCCGTCACCAACGTCATACATTTCTCTCAGGAGGGGGTGAGTTTCTGGTTCCTCAGGCCATGTGACCCAGTTCTTTCTGGCCACATGTCTCACTTTTTGGTACCAGAGGAAATGGCCCAGTGGCAGTCCATCTCCTTCTCGAAGCGACTCGAAGTCCCTGAAGAGGCCATCATGAAACATGTCCCCCCATGTGTAGAGACCATGGTTCTCCCATCTCCTCATAGTTGCCAGGTCGGTGGAGGTTTTGCAGACATCCGTCATCATGGGGGTGTCGGGTGTATAAGAGCGTTGCAGGCCCGCCACGGATCTCACCTTGTTCCATACCCGTCTTCCAACCTCTAGTATAGTGGGTGGGTTGGGGGGTCCAAGTCGGGGGTTCCAGAGCAGCTCCTTGGGATATAGCGGTGAAGAGGAGTGGGATAGAAGTTCTAGCTCAGCTGAAGGTTCATCTGAGAGCCATTTTGCTAGGTGTGTCGACTGAGCCGCCAGAAAGTATCTCTGAAAGTCGGGGAGCTGGATGCCGCCCTCTGCGTAAGGGAGTGTGAGGGTATTCAGTATGAGTCGGTGGCGGGCTCGTCCCCAGAGGAAGTCCCTGATCAGAGAGTCGAGTGTCCTGAAAAAGGGTGGGGGAATGTAATACACCACGTTGGTGAAATAGTAGAGGAACCTGGGGAGGATTATCATTTTAGCTATCGCCGCCCT
The DNA here is from genome assembly GCF_040938575.1 of Ambystoma mexicanum. NCBI lineage: Eukaryota > Metazoa > Chordata > Amphibia > Caudata > Ambystomatidae > Ambystoma > Ambystoma mexicanum. The sequence continues at coordinate 548,093,529 of NC_090941.1, read as the reverse complement.
CCCCATCATGGAGAGCGGGAGCTTTGACCAGAACTGTATGGATCTCCGCACTCCGCCCATTGCGGCCTCCGTGTTGGCTTTGTGGGTGGATATTGGTGAATGTGTGATGTTGAGGCCTAGGTATCGAAAAGTGTCCACCTGCCAACGGATCACGATCTCAGGAAGCTCCTCCTCAGGTTTATTTTTCAGTCTTGCTAGTGGGAACGCGCAAGACTTCTGCCTGCTAAATCTTATCCCCGAGTATCTTGCAAAGTTGTCCAGAACATCCAATACAATCGGGGCATTCTCCAGGGGGTCGCGCAGGTATAGAAGGACGTCGTCGGCATATAACGAAATGATGTTGTCTGATCCTCCAATGCTAATGCCAGCGTCGAAGAACTGCTTCCTGAAGTATATTGCCACCGGCTCCAGGCCTAGAATGTACAGCATTGGAGACAGTGGGCATCCCTGTCTGGTACCCCTCTGGATGGGCCAGGCCCTCGATATCATGGCACCCGTTTTAACTCTTGCCAATGGGTCGCTGTACAGGACCTCTATCCAGTGGATGAAGTGTTCGCCAAGTCCGAACTCCCTCAGGGTTTCGATCAGCCACTCCCAGTAAATAGAGTCAAAGGCTTTTATGGCATCCAGTGAGAGTACTGCTAGATCTTCCTCGCTTTCGGACGTCTGTGAAATGATATATTGGAGCCTCCTGAGGTTGGCGGAGGTGTTACGCCCCGGAACGAAGCCATTCTGGTCCTCATGTACCAGGGAACCGATCACCCTTGAGAGCCTTTTGGCCAATATGGTCGTCAATATTTTACCGTCATAGTTTAGGAGCGCCAATGGGCGATATGAGTCACATCTATCGGCTGGTTTGTCTGGTTTGAGCATCGGGACGATGAGGGTTTCTCTCATAGTGTTAGGGAGAGTGCCCGACTCATATGCCTCCATATATACTGCGTGTAGTATAGGAGAGAAGATCTCCTCGTAGGCCTTGTAGAATTCTGGGATGAGGCCATCCGTGCCAGGAGCCTTGCCTGTGGAGAGGGATCTGATTGCATCTGTGATGTCCTCCACCGTGATAGGCTCCCCAAGTTTGTCCTGTTGTTCCTGGCTCAGCCTAGGCAATCCCACCTCAGCCAGCGTATCCTTTATATCTGCTATGGGGACCTTCGTCTCATGAGTGTATAGGTCGTTGTAGAATTCCGTGAAGGTATCATTGATCTCTTGTCGTGTTCTGCAGGTCTTTTCATTCGCATCTTTGATCTCCTTGAGGGCCTGTCTCGGGTGCTCTTTCCTGCATAGCCATGCGAGTATTCTGCCCGGTTTGTCAGCTTCCCTGTGGGCCTTCGAGGTGCGCACAGAGAAGTCAAACTTCGAGAGTCTTTCCCATGCCTCCCTGCAATCCTCTCTGATCAGTTTCAGTTCAGCCTCCCTTTCGGTGGTTGGTGGGGCGCCACTTTCAAGTCGCTTTATTCTCTCCTCCACAACCTCCAGTTCTCTCCTCAGTTGTCGCCTGATCCCGCCCGCCTCAGCGATTATCTCCCCCCTTATCACTACTTTCAGCGCCTCCCAAAGCGTGCTCCACTTCTCGACCGAACCCTTGTTTATCGCTAAGTATTCTTCCAGCTTTTCTCTTAAGGTTTCCTTGAATGCTGGGTCGGTCAAGGCATCTGATGGCATGCGCCACGTCGGGATGGGGGGGCGGGGGCCCTTGAGGGAGAGCTGCAACAACAAGGGGGAGTGATCGGATATTGTTCTGCCCATGTATTCTGCCAATTCAACTTGGGGGGTTAGTTCGTTGGCGATGAAGAAGTAGTCCAGTCTCGTGTGGAGGCCATGGGGAGCCGAGTAGAATGAATATGATTTGTCCGAGGGGTGGAGGTCTCTCCAAATGTCCGTTAGGTGTAGGTCTGCCACCATCTTGGGGAGGGCCCCAGGAGAGGCGCTATGGGACATGCGTGGAGCTGTCGATCTGTCCAGTTCCGGGTTCATAATAGAGTTGAAGTCCCCCCCCCCATATGAACGTATACTCTCGGTAGTGCAGCAATTTAGCGCATAGGTCCTTGATGTGTGAGGGTATATTGTGCTGGGGAAAATACGAGTTTACTACGCACAGGGGAGTGTTCTCAAGCATGCCCCACACTATCACATACCTGCCCTCTTTATCCAGCTCCGTTCCCATTTGTTGGAATGGTGTATCCGGGCTCACCCATGTATAGACTCCTCTTGCGTACTTTGAGAAGGATGCGCCGCTGCCTTGGCCTCCCCAGTAGTTCGGGATTTCGTCTGTGGCCTCCAAGGTGAGATGTGTTTCTTGCAGGAGGGCCAATGATATTTTTTTCCTCTTTAGGTAAGAAAAAATCCGGTTTCTTCTTATGTATGTTCCCATCCCTCTAACGTTCCATGTAATTAGCTTGAGTCTTGCTGCCATTGCATAAGTGGGTTCCTCGATGAGGGGTGTAGCACCCCTTCTCCCGGTGTTGCATGAGCCGTATTGTAGGGTGGGTGATGAGCCGCTTGTGTGGGGTGGTGAGCCGCTTGTGTGGGGTGGGTGGGCCCACCCCACCCCCGGCCCAGGAAATCTTTATTCATCCGGGTTGGGACAGTCATAACAATAACAACTTGGAACAAATAACTAAAACTAATGCACCCAGCTTCAGCCACCGGGGTGGAGTGCTCGGGGGCCCTTGCGCCGTCCGACCTAGTCCAGGTCTCTGGCGCGAGTGGTTGCGTGCAGGAAAGAGGTCTGCACTGGTCAGCGGTGGGTCCGTGGTCCGTGTCCATAGGCGGGAGGTCGAGTGAGCCCGCAGTCATTTAGCTTTCTGATGTGGTAGTTTTGCTTCAGTATTGGTATAGCTTCAGTTCGGTTTGGAGTGTAATACCAAAGAAATGGGTGCTCCAGCCGCGTTAGTATGCGGTCAGCTTTTTGGGCGTGCTAGGTGCGTTCCTCTAGCGTGGTTTCTTTGGGAGCCTCAGCAAGGTTATTGTGTTCCATCCACATAATGGCCGCTTCTGGTGATTCCAAGAATATTGCCCGCCCTTTGTGGATTACTTTTAGTCGTGATGGATATAGCAGCATGTATTTTATGTTCAGTGTCCTCAGCTGGGCCTTGATGGGGACGAAGGAATTCCTTGCTTTCTGCACCGATTGGGTATAGTCGGGGTAGATGGTAATCTTTGAGTCACCCCGCTCGATTATACCTCCTTCCCTCGAGAATTTCAGGATCACCTCTCGGTCGTGGAAATTGAGGACCTTGGCGATGATGGGGCGGGGGTAGGATCCAGGCGGGGGGCGCTTCTGGAGGGATCTATGAGCTCTTTCAATGGCGAATCCCTGCGAGAGTTTCGACACCCCTACTTCTTGCTGTATCAGGGATTCCACATAAGCCGTCGGATCCATGGTCTCCGACCCCTCCGGTACACCCAGGATCCTGATATTGTTCCGTCTGGCCCGACCCTCTGCTTCTTCGGATCTCGCCTCCAAGAAGTGCACTTTCCGTTTGAGGTCCGCTACCTCTTTCTGTAGAGACGTCGTCTCATCTGAGATGTCCTTCTGGGAGGATTCGACTATGGTGACGCGCTCCGTTAAGTTGCGGGCATCTTGCCTGATAAGTTGTATGTCCATCTTAACCTCCCCAATTTTCGTATCGATGAATGTCCTCAGGGCCGCGATCGCCTCAAGCACTTGATTATGTCTGGCCTCATTTTCAGGGGCATCTTGTGCTGGTGAGGTCTTCGGTGTGGATTGAGCAGCAGGCTTGGATGTTACAAAGGGGTCCAGAGTAGCGTGCTTGGCTTTGTTCCTCGCGGTAGCCATCTTGCCTCTTTGATGCCGTCGCCACCCTCTTCCCCGTGTCTATCGGCCGCGTAGCGATCTTCCTTCTGGCCCTTTTTGGCTGCTGCACCGGGTCCTGACGGTGCCCTCGAGTGGCCCGAGCCGGGGTGCACTCGACTGCAGGGTGGGACTGCTCGAGTCAGCGAGTCGCAGGCTCCCGGATCCAGTGCGAGCCGCTGGGTTGTCGACGCGAGGCGGCCGCCATCTCGTGTGCCTCGCCCGGGAAGAAGGGGGAGCCAGCGCCGGGTCGCGGTAGAATCTTCCCAGGCCCCGATTTTCGTCGGGGTTGGGTGGAAGACAAGGACTCCCGCTTCGGCCGCCGGTGGATCTCCTCGGATGCGGTGTCTGTGGGCAGAATCACCTAGAAAAGGATCGGACTGCTGCGGCCCAGACGGAGCTCAGGGAACTCGCGTCCTCACTCCGTGGACATCAGGCCACGCCCCCCTGACTTTCTCATCATAAGAGTTTTCATGGTCTGAAGTACTTAGCGGATTATTCCTTACTTCCCAGGACACACTGGTCTGGCCACTTTCCCATCTGTGTGGTAGAGATGAATACTCATCAATATCAGACAGGGACTGGCCTTCTTGATCAGTTGGGCTAGGACTGGGTAAGTCTAACTGCCTCATGTTACCCTGTTCTTGACAGGTGGCATGCATGAGATTGATTCCCATTTGTGCATGAGAGGTGTAAATGTCTGGCATGAGGAGTCTGTTGGGAGGGGTGCCTCACCTTGATCAGTGGGCCTTGTCCCATATCCTGATTGGTCAGGGTGCCTCAGGTCCTGTTTATACTTTTCTATTTCCTTGGTGAGGCTCTTACACCTGTGTCTCTCTTTATTTATTTGCTGTTGGTCGTCAGAGAGCTGCCTTTTTAATTCTGATACTAAGGCCTGATTAATCTCATACACCCTTCTATGAGCTAACAACTTATCCTTTGTTTGCTGCAATTCGTGCTGAAGTGATTCATTTTCCCCCTGTGAGCCTTGTATGCTGCGTGCATATTCAAGGCGCTTTTCCTTCAGGAGAATCTTCTCTTTCTCTTGTTCATCCTTACATTGTGCTGCCTCTAATAGTCCAGCTTCTAATTGCCTCACTCGCTCTACAAACTCATTCCTTTCTTCTCTAATTCTGGTCAGTTCCTGAGATCCTGACTCTTCCTTTTCTACCTCCATTTCCAACTGATTTATGCTCTGTAATAGGACACAGTTATGAGCCAGCTGCGTCTTCTCTTGTTTCAGAGTACTTACCTGCTGATGTACCTGATCAAAGTCATTTTGGGAATCAACCCCTTTGATAATTAACTGACCGTTTTCATTTTTCAACTGCTCTATTTTCAATTGAAAGGCCATAATGTCATCCAAAATTACTCTATTATGAGCAGCCTGGTCATTTAGCTTGTGTTGCAGTGTGCTCAGATTTCCTACACACTCGCTGTGTGTATTTCTCAGTGCAGAAAACTGTGTTTCATGCACTGTCTCTCTTGCTTCTGGGTTTTAACTCATGTTTCAGTTGTTGAAAAAGATTATGGGCGAGTGACAGGTCTACAGCCTGATTCATCCTACTACCCTCACTATTTTGCCAACGCTCTTCCGCTAAAAGCAAATGAAAATATAACTGAGCAGTTAGCTGAGCCATTTATATCTGTTCATCACAAGCAGTTGTGGTCATATAAAATGCCTCAAGTGCTTTTTGCAATATTCCACCTTCAAGCCAAATATCATTGCTTACTGAGGTAACCTCCCGCACAAATCTGGTTTGCCAGTTTCCTGCATCATCCTCAACCCATTCTCCTTTAAGAAATAATGCAGTTAGGAGATGCTCCCTGGTTTCACCAATTTGTACAGTGGTCATTTTCACAATGGCTTTTTGCACTTTAGTAAAACTTTCTTTTTGCATGGGCAAAATCACCATGTTCCTGCTTGATTTCCTCACACAAATACATTCTTACACAATCTTAATTTTTCACCTGTACACCTCCCTGGAACTCAGGGGTCAAGTCTTTGTGGCACTTTAAGAAAACAAAGATGACTTTCCCTCCACCTTAATGCAATTGCATCAAAATAGATATTCTGTCACAATGTACTTGTCATGGGTCTGAAATAGGCAGCTAAATCCCAGACGAGCCCCCAATTTGTAACGGTTTATTGAGAAGCCACCCTCAACACAGGGATTTCCTTCCTTCCCCACTTAAGGTGTGACGCAACACACTCTTTAATGGATTCTTTTAGTCAGACACATATCATGCCCCTTGGATTCTTACCCTGAGCTAACAATGAGCCAAGAACCAGGCCGGTGTAAGGGAAGTGTATTGCTATTTATTTAAATAAAAGTAATAGAAATTAACACGAAAATGTCAAACACCACTTTATCTGTGGTACAACACAATCATCTTCTCTCAGTATAAATAAATCACAAAAGTGAGTTGAAAAGAACACAATCACAATTCTTCACTTTCTGCAAATTTCACTAAGGATCTACACAGTTTTGCCCTCCCTGCCCATTATAAAGGGAAAGAATTTAAGGCAAGCAGACACCCCGACCTTTTGGTTTCCCAGGGGGCAGTTCTACTTACATAGAAAGCCTCTGTTTAAAGTTCAGGAAATCCAGCTGCATATCAGGACACTCTGGAAAGATAGGGCAGGGGTCTGGTCACTGCACTCTCAAAGATGGCTTCCCGCTCTCCACCATAGGACCCAGTCAGCTTTGAGGCCTTCCTAGAAATAGACAGCTCCACCCAGATGCACTCTCAGCAATCTACTCTGGTGTTTCCTTACAGCTGTCAGATAGTAAGTTTCATCAGCCCTCTCAGTCTCTCTGTCTCTGTCTGTCTCATGTGTGTGTCTGTGTCCCTCTCTCCTAGTGCAGTCGCCATTATGAAGCTGCAATGACACCACCAATTTTTCAATCTTTGGGAAATACCCTTCAACAATTCCCGCAAATAGGATTGGACAGTTACCCTTCTCTCTCCTCCCAAACCCGGCCCCCAAGTCAAGATTGGTTCAGGGATCTGGAGCAACATATGGCAATTCCCATTTGTAATCACCATTTGTTAGTTATGTATCACAACTTCATAGTTTTACTAGCAACTGCCATAATATACATGTTTTCTTGTTTTAAAGTTTTTATTTAAGCAGACAGGTAGACAGATTGTACCCTGGCCCAGTGGCCCCAATTTCTCAAACCATGATACTTTTAATACTGTATTGCATAACTTTGTGCAACAACATTTCACCATAGTATTGCTTCCTCACACACTCCCCCCATCAAGGCACAACAGTATTCACGGAATGTTCCCATGTATCCCTAGGTTTACACATCCCAGCTACTGCCATTGTGTACCCCTCCTCTTTTTCATTTATATAAGTTATTTCCCTGAGCCATTCTTCACTTGAGGGTGCAGTTTTTGATTTCCATTTGAGAAAAATACTTTTCTTTATCACTATACAACATACATTAAACAGTTTATGTTTTTCACTGGACACCTTTCCGATATCACTCAACGGGTACTTGAGGGGAAGTACTGCAGAAGGTATGCCAATCATGTCCTTCAAGACTTCAGCAACCTTCTACCAAAATCATGCTACCTCAGGACATTTCCAGAAAATATGGATCATGCCAGCTCCTTCCTGCCCTCATTTCATGCATTTACGTTCTGCGGTTGAAAAGAAACATGCCACTTTGGCAGGCATATAATGCAACTGATTTAAAATTTTAAATTGTATAAGTCGTAACCTTGCATTTATAGTGACTTCCTTTGTTAACTGACAGTATCTTAACCATTTAGACTTATCTATGTTCATGTCTAGATCACTCTCCCATTTAGTCTGTGTCGTATTCCATGGGGTCTGAGCGGCCTTGATACACTTACATGTTTCCGGCTGCTGTGGGAACTATGGCCATCTTCAGCGGGCTGCACCCCTCATTCGGAAGTACTGTAACACCCTGACAGGGTTCGAGCCCAGTTTTTTCGTGATCTCTTCTTGTGTCATGAACCTTCCCCCTGGAAATAGGTCACCCAGCACCATTTCTTTACTCTGGTCCCAGGCCATCTGTATGTTGATGTCATAAGTAGGAGAGAGAACAGGGCAGTTCCAGAGGGTAATCTTGCTACTATAGGGGGCTGTTATTTCTAAGCGTTTGAACACCTGGCCCCATGCATTAACTGTTGTACGAACCTAGTAAAATGTGCACGTGTCCATGCATTGGTCATCTAGTATGACTGCCTTGAGGTCTCTTGGGGCTGCTCCATAGTGATCCAGTTCTCTATGCACCGGACCTGGGTTCGGTATTGTTTATTTGTTTTGCTGATATAGTGCACCGAGCCCGAAGGTATCTGGGCGCATTTTCTTAGGTATAGAGTTGCATAGCATACATATATACAATATGGGTTACAATTAATTTATACTTTAACATAGGCATTACGTTGACAGTGCATAAATAAAATGCATGACAGTATAAAATGTGCAGGGGAGGGGTCAGATAATCAAGGCGGAGAGGCATTTATACAAGACACAAACTATACAAAATGTACATAGGATAGTGCCAAATGAGGCACTTGGGTTGGGGTCCTCCTGGCTAGGTAGCCCAAGAATGACTCCACGCCTGAGATTAGGAGAGGCCAGGAGAGTAGCTGGAATATGATGGCCGAGATAGTGTGACGAGGGTTTTATTTAGTTTGCTCAAATAACCAGGATTTAGTTTTGTTCCTGAATGAAAGGAAAACAGGGTCTGTGTAAGGGGGAGGTTTTCCCATGTCTTTGCAGCTAGCACAGGGAAGCTTGAGCCTCCTGCTTTGTTTATCTTGAAAGATGGGATGTAAAGGCAGTGAGCGTATTGGGATCTAGTGGGTCTGGATGATTCTTTTCTTGAGAATCTATTTATCAGGTACTTAGGCACTTAATTGTTGAGGCATTTGTGTGTAATCATGAGAGTTCTGAAGGCAATCCTGTCTTGGATTGGGAGCCAATTTGCAGATAGTCTGGTTGAAGTAATGTGGTTAGAGCGAGGAATGTTAAGGGCTGCTCTGAGAGCGTTGCTTTGCATAACTTGTAGTTTGTGTAAGTTTCTTTGGCTGGTACCTAGGTAGAGAGTGCTGCAATAGTTCAATTTGGACATTACGAGAGCTCTGGCGAGGGTGAGACAGCTGTTAGCGTTGAGGAAGGGACGGCAGGCCGTTATCAATTTTGATGTGTAAGCCGTTGCAGAAGCAGTGGTGTTGATTTGTTTTTGGAGGTTTAAAGCAGAGTCTAGGTAGAAGCCTAAGTTTTTTGCTGTTTTGTCTACTTTGAGTGTGTTACCATGTATGCTAAATACAGAGTAGTTAGGGCCTAATTTTCTAAGTTTTAGTTTGGAGCCAATGAGGAGGATCTCAGTTTTATTGTCATTGAGACAAAGGCCCTGATTGGCCATCCACCCTTGAATTTTTCTGTAAATTGTATTTAGTAGAGTGGTGTTGGTTTGGTAGTTACCTGATAGGGTGATGAGGATTTGCGTACCATCAACATAATTCGTATATGATACGCCGAACTCGTCTAGATGGTCAAAAAGAAGACCCTCATAGATCTGTCTGCCAGAAAGGATTTGACCCAGGTGGCTGCTTGGCTGGAGAATGCAGCGGCTGAGGTGAGATGATTAGTTATGATGTCGTGGTACACCAGATGAAAGGTGGCAGATGGGTCCAATAAGAGGAGGAGAGCCGGTTTGCCGTTGTCTCTCGCATCATCCATTTGGATTTTCAAATCCAAGAGGGCACTTTCAGTCCCGTGTTTAGGTCTGAAACCCGATTGGCTTAGACCTAGGAGGTTATTTGAATTTGGATGTATGCACTGGATGGTAGGTACCAGTGTCCTGCGTATTGTGCTTGGGCTACCAAATAATACAGTTCAAAATCAGGGGCAGCCAGGCCTCCCCGCTCATAGGGCTCTGCCATCTGCCAGTCCCTCTCAGCTCATACAAGGTTTCCTGCCTTACCACACAAACCGCACTGCCATGGAGTGGAGCTTTGCAAAGAACTTTCTACCCGGCCACATTTGTATTGTTGTAAAATAATATAATAGCTCGGGTACGACAAACATTTTTAACAGGGATAGCCTACTATACACGGACATTGGGAATCTACCCCATAGATCCAATTTGACTTCTAGAGCACTAAGGTACAGCCCATGGTTATTCTCAAACAGTGTCTTCTGTGTATGGGACACTATCACTCCCAGGTACTTTAAGCTCATTAGGGCCCACCTGAGTACCTTAAAATCGCCTTGTTCCCTGGTCTTATCCGTGAGTGGAAACAATTCAGATTTAGTGGCATTGATTTTATAACCTGAATATTTAGTAAACCTAGCCACTTCTTCCATAACTGGACCTAAGTGTACTTCTGTATTCCGTATATACAGTAGAGTATCATCTGCATACAGGGAAATAATTTGTAGAGGTCCCGCTATGTGTATCCCCCTGTGTGCATGCTGTTCCCTCATTTTTTGTACCAACGGTTCTATTGTGAGTGCAAACAACAACAGCAAGAACGGGCAGCTCTGTCGAGTTCCTCGGGCAACTGTTAATGCTTGGGACATAGCCGCATTGGTGCGTATTCTGGCTGTCAGGTTTGTGAATAGGAGTTTCACACATTTAACAGAATAATCACCAAACCCAAAGCGCCTGAGTACCCCGAACAAGTAATTTAAAGATACTGAATCAAAGGTCTTCTCTGCATCAAGAGATGCAGCCACTGCCTGAGCCCGTTGATCAATTTGTGATATTATACCGAAGAGGCGCCGTAAGTTCCAAGCTGTGGATCTCGTTGAAACAAAGCCTGATTTGTCCGGGTGTACCATATACGTCACATGTGGGAGGAGCCTACTAGCTAATCCTTTAGAAAAAGTCTTTGCGTCAGTGTTAATTAATGATAGTGAGCGATAGGATAGTAACTTCATTGGTTGGTTTGCCTGGTTTTGGTAACACTGTGATAACTGCCTTGTTAAGTGTGGGTGGAAGTTTCCTGCCACCAGCGCCTCATCTCAAACCCTCAGCAATCTTGGCACTAGGATGTTGCATTATGTCTTGTGTAGTTCTATGCCCAGTCTGTCAGGTCCAGGAGCCTTGCTGCAGGCCAACATATTAATTGCGTTGGTTATTTCTTCAATGGTTATGGGACCCTCAAGTGTCACCCTGGCCTCTGGGGGGAGATCAGGGTGAGTAGTCTCTTGTAAATACAATTCAATTTTTCCCTCTGTGCAAGTGTCTGCATTGGCATATAACTGTTTCGCTCACCTGGTCTCTGCGGGGATGTTGGGCCATGGTTGTAGCACTCCCTTGACTGTACTTCCCTGGCTCAAGCTCTTCCCTCAACTGCGGTGGAGTGGGCTGCTCGGGTTGCTGGATATACCCCTGAGAGAGGATAGGAGGCAATGAGAATGCTGCGGTGGAACTGCGATCCCCCTCGAATCCTTCGTGCCAGAATGAGATGAGCGTGCATTTTCTCATATGACCTCACCTGTGGTTTTGTAAGGATGAGCTCTCCGTCCTGCTTTCTCTCAGCGGGGGCCCCGTAAGTAGACCAAGTTGCATCACTGGTCCTTGTGCATGGTGGTCCAGACCAGCTGCGACCAACACCACCTTGGAGGTAAGTTTTTTGTAGCAATGATTATTGTTCATATCCTTTTGTGTTGTTTTTTCCCAATGATTATTGTCCGTAACATTGTAATATCATTTTGTTTCCCCTTTAGGTATGAAGGTGGCCCGCAAAGACGCGGTGATAGAAGAGAGTTCAACACAGAGCCAAAGGGGATTTAGAAGACCCCACTAGAAAGGTGAGTTGGGTTTCCGGATGGTGCGCAAGGTTTGTAGGTTGCGCGGCTCAGCGTTAAAGGTTTAGGCAGTTGCTAACCTTGTGTTTTCTATCTCCCTTGCAGGTTCGACCTGGCGGCTCTTGATGGCGGAATCCATGAGGATGCTGAGCCGGAGGATGTCTCTGGTGATGTCGGGCATCCGGAACAGGTAAGAATGCAAGGCGCTGCAAGATTTGCAGAGACAGGTAAGGTGCGCGCAGTAGCTGTAGAGAGTAATCGAGTAAGCAGTGCTTCGAGCGATGGTGTGGCTGGTCTCAGGTAAGATGCGCGTGGTAGTTGCAGAGTTGGGATCAGTTTTGCAGAACTTCAGGCGATGGCGTGGCTGTCTCAGGTAAAATGTGCGTGGTAGCTGCAGATTTGGGATCGGGTTTGCAGAGCTTCAGGCGATGGTGTGGCTGGTTTCAGGTAAGATGCGCGCAGTTGCAGGATGGAGTTCTGGTGACTGAAGATATGCATGCAGAACTGGAAACAGGTAAGGATCTGTAGACGGCAGTAAGCGTTACGCTGCACCAGCAGACTAACGCGAAGCGCCAGCATGCGGGTGGGGCTGGCTCATGTAGTCTGGCCCCAGCCACTCCCCTTCAACCCCACCCTCTGGCCCCACCTTACCACTCCCTCAGACTTCTGCACGTGCTCCCAATGCTTGTGGATGGTCGCGCACTGTATGCAGACCACACTTTCAGATGAGCCTGGCGCCAAAGGCACCAGGACTGGGTCCATTGGGACCCTGTGGGATATAATGGCCCTTGACCTCAGCCGTTCCCGAAATCCCTGTGATGGGCGATATCCCCCTGTTGCCTTTCACTATCCCTGCCAGTAAACGTCCGGGCCTGTCCTCCTCCCCATAACGCTGTGCCTGGACAGATTTGGCCATATAATACCTCTTGGTTTGCTAGATCTCGGAACTTCAGCAGGTAACCCTTAATCACCCCGAGAAGCGCTTTATTTTTTAATGCCACATTAATTCTCTAATCTGCTTAATGTGTCTTCTACCTCTGTCAGCTCGCGTCTGATAGACTTCAATACCTGTGTTGTGGCCAAAATCAGTGTGCCCCTCAACTGGGCCTTAAAGGGTTCCATGTGTTAATATCCCGCAAAAATATTGCCATAAAAAAATATTGCCATATTTTTGCAGTGATATTAAGCCATAGAAGCTGCGAGGGAAACCCTTTCAACCCCCATAATTATTTTCATTGGAGCAGGGGACACCCCTGCATTCCCAGTCCCAATAACCCCACAACTATATATATCGCGATATTATGGTGGGGATAATATTACCTGATACCCCTTAAAGGTCTTCCACACCATGGCGTAAGTCCGAACCGACCCCGTATTTATCTCGAAGAATCCCTTGGTTTCCACTCACATGTCCTCCACCAGTGTACTATCCAAGAACATGGAACGTGACATTGTCCATGAGGGCCAGGCTGCTGGGCCTATGATATGTTACCTAGCTCCAGTGATATCTCCACTGGGGAGTGATCCAACAAGGTACAGGGTAAGATTTTGCTGCCACGAAGGCATGGTGCCCACTCTGCCAAGAGTAATCAGAATTCAATCCATGACAAAGCACCATGGACCGTCGAATAGTATGTGTATTCAGCCGCTGTCGGGTGTTCTTCCCTCCATATGTCGACAAGTCCCAGCTGGCTCATCACCTGATTGATCATATTTGCTGCACTAGATAAATCTTGTCATGCTGCGCTAGACCAGTCCATATGTAGGTCTAAAATCGTATTAAAGTCACCTCCCAAAATGATGGGATCATTTTCCATCCTTACCAGTATCTCGGACACTCAGGATTAGAACCCTGCATTATCTATGTTCGGGCCAAATGTGTTACCAACGTGATTCTCTCGCCTGATAATACTCCTATAACAATCACATATCGGCCTTCAGGGTCTGCCTGCATCTTGTCTACTTAAAATGATAGCGAACGATGTAACATAATGAGCACTCCTCTAGCTTGAGAAGAGTAGGTTGTGTAGTATCTTTATCCCCCCCACTTGGGTGCGAACCCATCATGTACCATACCTAATGCATGTGTTTCTTGCAACATTACTATTTTAGGTGAGTGTCTATCCAAGTATGCCAACATTTTCCTAGCTTTTATAGGGTTGTTCAGACCCCAGATGTTCCAGAACATCAACCCAATCACTTTACCTAGCATCTAGTTGTACACAAAAACAATAATGGAGAGTCATTTTACATACACTGATGGAGGCCTGGAGCCACCCAAGTCCATTCATCCACCCGCTGTTGTCTGCTTTTATGAACTTGGGTGTTCAAGTAGGAAACTCTGGGCGATTACCCGACGATAGAAACTACTGTAACCAGAAGGCCTTAGGAAAAGACAAAAGCGGGTCAAAGTGGTCTTGTCAAATCCTCTGTACAATCGAAAAACTTTGACCGACAGATGATTGTGAAGGGAAGGGGAACGAATCCTGCATGGTAAAAGTTTTACATGAACAGTGTGTTGTAAAGGTTGGCAAGAGTGAACCCAGTGGAGGGATCCTAACAAGAAGGGACAAAGTCTGAAGTCCCATGAACATTGTGTTGAAAGGAGTGAACCCGGCAGAGGGATGTCCACAGTGAAATATTTGAAAGGACATTGTGATTAGTGAATGCAAGAAAAGCCATTATGAACCCGAAGGAGAGAGGCTGATGATTGAAAACAGAACTTTGTTGAAAAGCTGTTGTGAACCCAAAGGAGGGAGGCTGACAGTTGAAAAGGGATCCGAACCCGAAGGAGAGAGATCCAGGGGTGGAAAGTCATCACCCATAGTTCGTTGAGAAAGGAACTGGTTAATTGATGTGTTGCATACGACTGGTGAGGGGTCTGCGCCCGGAAGAGGGGGACCCAGGGATGAAGCACAAATTATTACTGTGCTACTAACCTGATTAAAGGCTCTGCAAGATAGCAATTCTTTAGCCCTCATCTGTTCTTCGCTCCTGGTGCATGGGTGTCAACCAATCAGGTCTGAGTGTCAGAACCAATCCAGCAATGAAGGCCCATGTTACGAGAGAGCTGTATTACGATTCTCCCGTGCCACATTGTGCCACCCTGTCTCACGTTGGTCCCACCTTCACTCAACTCCCACATTTAACTGGAGCCGCTGTTCCTCTGCGTCTCCTCCAGGCCCCCCTCAAACTCCATCTAGATGGAAGGCAGTTTTGAAACACCTGGCATAGGGGGAGCTTGCCAATCAGCTCCCTGGGACATAGGGCCGAATCCAGTGACGAAGAATTGCATTCTGATCGAGATGTACAGTGCTCCCCAGCATGGCTCACTCTGGCACCATATTACTCTGTGGCTTGCCTCTACTCTGCTGCAGCTCACCCCATCCCATCTGTCTCACCTACCCTCCACAGGATCCCGCACTTAGTTCTGTCTCCCTGACTAATCCAGCACCATCCTTCTCTGCCACCACCATCATATGGAAAACAAGAAGTGGTTCATTCCTGAGCCCTTCTCTCACATTTCAATGGTGGCCATCTTTGGGCAGAATTCCCTTTGAAAAACGGGCGAAAAACTGAGCTCAACTTTTCGTTAAGGAACTGTTTTCGTTCTCAAATACCATTTGCACCATGAGCGTGATGCCACAGTGCTTAATGAACCTAAGCCCTTAGAGGCCAGTGGACTATTACCAGTTGAGTAAATGCAAGCCATCATTAATGCTATAGTAACTGCATTCTGGATTCAAAAACGTTGCTTTTATAAATATGACCACTTATTACAGGTTTGAGCTATGCATTGCAAGTTACAGGAAGATATATAACCTATAATTATTTGCATCAATAACACTTAATTAGCCAATAAAATGTTGCAATTTAGACATTTTCATCCTCGGACGGCTTGCTGAGATTCTGTCAAGAATGCGTAGATAGTGAGGCCAACCTTTATCTGTGGTTTCCTAGCAACGCGTTCCCCTCACACAGAAAGTCAATGTTTATCTTTTTCTCAGGTGACCTCATTAGAGTAGTGTATAAATGCCTTTTTGAAACTTGTCACTTTGAGGTGCATTCCCCACCGACATTGACAGTAAAGCTTTTCATCTTATTTGGAAATGGATCTGTGTATGTAGATCTTTATAAAATGCAATATTAAGTCTCCCATGAGTGTTACCAATTCGTCTCCAGAATATGCGTCAGAAATAAGAGAGTATTTTGAAACGCTTACTGTTTCCGACTGATCAGTCGTGTTGGCACTGTATACGAGTCTTTCCTCCAGTTATTTTTGCGAATAAACAAGGCCTGATTAAACTGCAATATATGCAGTACAGTTTAGAGCTAATGCATATGAAACTCCTAATCAATTGTGATTTCTCAAGGTGTTGATTCAGCTTTTGGCATAGACGCTCATATTTGAACTCCACAAAGCACAAAAAAGAGACATTAAAACCAGGCGTTCTATTGTTATTCCCTGTTTAACCCCGTTTTTTGCGTTCTGGGGGATTTACATGTTTTAGCAGGTGGAGTTCTGGCATGGAACGGGATTACATTTCTGCCTCCTTGCCTGTTCTGCCTGTCAAAAACAATTGTTTTTTCAACAGCATGTGATTTTCAGGCTTGCATAAAACCTTTGGATTTCTAGTATCTACCGACCTAAGAAAGGGTGGGAACCCGAAACAGAATGACATATGCAAATTGTCTTTATTTGTTTTTTGTCTAGAGTCATTGTTCCATTCAGATATGGTAGATCGTCATATTCAGATAGTCAAGACAACATGTGTACACGCTCTATCTGTTGACCTTTGCCCCTGAAAGGAAAAGGTAACTGTAATGAAGAAGGCTGGTAGGTAAGAATTACAGCTCCATCAACAAGTGAGTTCACATATCTTTAATGTCTGCTGTTACGTAGGTCAGTAACATGGAGGAAAACACTGACAGCATCCCACCTGGCGGGCATACAGTCTGCAACTGCCAATCCCTGGAACACACGCATGTCATCCCTCACGCTCCACAATCACTCAACATTCCGGGAGCCACGCGAGCACTCCAGCACCACTTACAAGATGAAAACAGTAATGTTAGGTTAGGTGTATATTACTTACACATCCTCATCTTACTGCCAAAAGGGTGCAGTCGATATTTCTTTCTTCACCACCACTAAGTGGTTCCTGGAAGAGAAAGCACACAAACAGGTAATGAAAGTGTACATTATTCACTCCTCCTTGTCACTGTAGTCATCTGGTCTGTCGATGATCTGCGATACCCTCGGAAGGCTGTGGATCATCTGCCATCAGGATTCGTTGATGTTACCTTCTTCCCCACCACTATGTGTTTCTTGGAAAAGAGGAACGCATCTTTAAAACAGCAGAGGATTCTCCAGCAGGTCTGGATATGTGCGTGGAACCATACAACACTGACTTGGCATCGATGTTTGTTGTAGGGATCAGGCTCCACAGCTCCGTGGACAAGTCTCTCACTAGGTCTCTGGCATAGGTGCAATTCCAGAATAGGTGGTAATCTGTCTCTTTTGCTGTGCATCCCCTCAGGCAGTTACTGGGGTGGTTCAGTCCTATGGCGTGCATGAAGGCTTGCACCGCCAGACCCCCATGGACAGCCATCCAGGCAATGTCTTTATGCTTGTTCGTCAGGCGCGCCAATGTTTTACAACACGTGTTCTGCTGTCGCTGAGTGTAAGTCTCCGATCTGCTCACAGATGTCCCTCTAAAAGATACGTGCATAGATGGCCCCTGTCTTCCACTGGTCTGGTGTTACCGTCTGAAGCTGGAAGTCTGTCACAATCCCTCTGCTTCTGTGTAGTACCAATGCACCATCCATGTGTATGCTATGCTGGTGTTCCACTCTGCACACCCCGGTCTTCACCAGACTGGCAGGAGGAAGAAGCGTGCCATCAGGAATCCCACATGGCTCTCGTCACTGCTCTTCAGTGTGATCCTCACGCAGTTGCAGGTGAAGAACCCTCTCTGAATGGTGAGGATGTCTGGCACTCCCTTCCCTTCTTTCTCGTGCTCCTTGTGCATAGTGCACCTCTTTACTTGGTCCATCCTGGAGTTCCAAATGAAGTAGAACACCATCTGGGTGATGGTCTTCGCTGTCCTCTTCTGCACTGGCCCGACCTGGGTCACATACTACAGCACCGGTAGCACGTTGTTCCTCATGGCTAGAGTCTTCCCCTTCGATGGTCAGCTTCCACAGGCTCCACAGTCCCAGCTTCTGCTTGACCTCTGCCACTCGTTGATTCCATGTCCTCATCGCCTTAATGTCTGAGTGACACTCCCAGGATCTTCATGTGGACCGGCCTGAGGGGGAAGGGCAGCGGCTCGTGTGCAGTGTTCCAATCTCCAAAGAGCATGTCCTCTAACTTAGTGCAGTTGATCCTGGCCCCTGGAGCTTTGACAAAGTTCTTTCAGGTCTTCACAAATACCCTCACAGAGCTTCCATCTGCACAGAAGACTGAGACGTCTTCCATGTAGAGGGAGCACTTCACTGCGCCTTTGCCATCGCTTCATGGCACCTTGATCCATCTGATGTCCTCATTCCATCTTATGTGTTCCGCCAGGAGCTCTATAACACAAGCAAACATAAGAGGGGAAAGCGGACATCCCTGTCGGAACCCTGACTCCACTGGGAAGGAGGTGCTCTTCCAACCCTTAACCATAGCTGTACTGAAGATGTCTTTATACATTACATTCACCATGTTGCAGAAGAGGTCTCCAAGCCCCAGTGCCTGCAGGGCCCAGTCCATGAATTCATGGGAGACCTGGCCAAATGTCTTTACCTGATCCAAACTGACCAGAGCCACCTGGACCCTTCGGTCCTGGATGTACTCGATAGTGTCTCTGATCAGGACCACTATGCGATCTGGTGACCCTGTATCCCGCTGGACTGGTCTAGGTGGACTAGCTTCCAGATCACCCTTTTCAGATGGTTAGCCATTACTTTTGCGAGGATCTTGTAGTCCATATTCGAGAGGAAGATGGGCCTCCAGTTCTTGAGGTCCTCACGGTCTACTTTCTGTTTGTACAAGAGTGCAATCGGGCCTTCTCTCAGGGACTGTGACATGCTCGCCTTTCAGCCATCTTGTCTAGCCTGAGTAAGTCCGGTCTGATCAGGTCCCAGAGTTTGACATGCAGTTTGACTGGGAGACTGTTGCAGCACAGGGTCTTGCCACGCTTGTCGGCTATGACCGCCTGGCGCAGCTCCCCCAGTGTAAGAGGGGAATTCAGGCCTGCTCTCTCTTCCAAGCTCAGTGACTTTGATATCCCAGCAAGCAACATGTCCGCCTGGTCTCCCTGACATCTTTGTCAAGTAGAGGCTGCCATAATAGTCAGTGACGGCCTTCAGGACCTCTTTCCCACCTTGGAGTTTTCCCTATCAGTTGTAAAAGTTCCACTAAGTGTGTGGCAGTGAAGTGTAGCTTCTTGAAGAAAAGCGAATTACATTTCTCATCCTTCTCAAGTTGTTTTTCCCTGAAACAGAACATGACTTTCCTGGGTTCCACCCTGGAAGTGGTCTGCTAACCACTTCCTGATTTATTCCAAGTCCTCCATCACGTCCCAGCCTCAGAGCTCGAGTTCAAACATTTTCTGCAGTTTGCTTTGCAGCTCCCTGAAAGTTCTCTTTTTTTCCTGTGCAGCAGCTTTGCTTGCATCCTGTAAGAAGCTCTGGACCTGGGTCTCGACCCACTCCCACCACTCTCCCATGGATTGAAAGCAGTCTATCTTGCTCCTGCACCCTGTATATGCCTTTCTGAGGTTTGTCTTCATCTTCTCACTTTCCAAGAGTGCTTAATTCAGCTTCCAGGAACCTGGGCCTCCTGGTAATTTTCATGAAATCTCCCCCCTGTAGCTGATTGCTCTGTGGTCTCTGAAGCGGACAGCAACCATGAAGCTCTGAACAGGCTCTACCATCTGGGAGGTGAAGATGAAGTCAATCCTGGAGTGGAGAGAGCCATTAGGGCGACTCCAGGACAAGTGTCTGGCATTTGCCCTATACATCTGATGACATTCCTCAGGGAAGCCTCCCCAATTACCTCCTTGAGCACCCTGGACATCACATCCATTCCTGCAGACCCAGGGCAAGTGTGTCCATCGCCGTAGATGGAGTAGATAAAGTCACCCCCTATCGGAATGGTCCTGGAGGTGGCGAGAAGCAGCCTCAGGTTTTGAAACACTTTCAATCATTCGTTCTTGGTCGGGGGGGCATACTCATTCAACAGTCTGATCAGTTCACCTGCGCATAAGCTGTTGACGGTCAGCACTGTGCCGTTCACCATGCTCTATTAATGATTCAACCATGAGCTGCCTCCCTTTGACAAGAATGGTGACAACCGAGGACTTGCAGTCGTTCCATTCGGACCAAAGCGATGGACCGTGACTGCACTCCACCTTAAGTTGTTCGTACGACTGGTGATACGGTATACCACACTCCTGAGCAAAGCACACCTCTCAATTCTGGGATGCCAAAAATCTCAATGCACTAGCCCATCTGTTCCTGTCCTTCAAGCTTCTGACATTCAAAGTGATCAATGATTTTCACATCCTAGCAATGTTTAAGCTGCAGTCTGTGGGTCAATCAGGGTTTGACCTTGGCCCTATTTATACATTAACCAGGCTTGCACCCTCCAAGTGCTCCATTCGGCTTCTCCTTCGATGCTGGAACTTACCAGCTCCTGGTGGTCTGGATGTTCTTCACCGTCAGCCACTCAATGCTGGGTCATATTTCCTGGTCCATGCTTCCAGTTGCTGGTGTCTGGTTGAAGATGTCCAGTTCCCTTTGGAGTCTCACCAACTCCTCCTGGATTGCTGGATTGCTCCTCCTTCATTGTCGTCTTCCTCGATGACTGCCTGGTCTTTACATGCTGCCTTCTTGCTTAAGTAGAAGTCAGTCTTGTAGAGTAGGGGTCTCTTCTTCACCGACCGGGTGGTCTGCGCACAGTCTTCCTTTCCGGTTTCATCTGTTGTTGCCACAGATGGGTCGTGGTCCTCGTATCTGCCTCTGCTCATGCTCCTCTCTTCTTCGTGCTCTTCTTTCCCTTGGCCTGCATCTTCCTTCCTTTCCCTCTGCTGCTGTGGCCCATTCTTCATCTGTTGACTCCTCAGCGCCAGGTGCAGGAGTTCACACCGACTCCTCTTTGGCCTGCGCAACCTGCTGGGCCTTGATTCCTTGTGTGGTGGGTGCCTCCACATCCAGGATGAGTTCCTCAGACACTGTTGTTGCTGTCACCTCTGGTTGTGCTGTTCCGGGGTGTTCCTGGTCTGGCGTGTGCTCTGCTGGGTCTGGTGCATCTTCAGCCTGCTTGAGTGTCACTGGGCCTGGGTTCATCTGGCCTGGTGTGGCATTCGTCATCTTGCCTGCCACCTCTCTGCTCTCCCTTAGCAGTTCTCCAATTTTCTCCTGTGCATCTGGGCTGAGGGTCTTGTGGGGCAGAGGACTCTTGGCTCCTGCAGCTACCACTGCAACGTAGGACCTGTCTGAGACCGGGCAATGGTAGTAGATGTGGCCTCACAGATGTTGCACATGTTCTTGCCCCTACACTCTCAGGCCTCATGCCCTGATCCCCTACATGACCTGCATAACTCCTGGGGGCATGCATTCCCAATGTGACCCTCACCATTGCATTTCCTGCAAGTGATCCTCCCTCCATCTGCTCTCAGATAGAGGACAGACAGCAGGTGTTGCAGGACGTCCCTACCTTGGCCGCTCAGCTCCAGCACCGGGTTTCTCTCCATGCAGTGTTCCTCCCTCCATTGCTGTCTCTGACCTTCCTTGGTCCTGCCTTGATGGTGCCATATCTTCTCAGCAGGGTGCCAATTTTAGTGTCTGAGACGTGGGGGTTGGTCATCTCCACTGTGATCCTCCATTCCCTCGTCTCCATCTTGGTCTCCATATTGAAGGTGCTGAACAGGGCTTCCTCCTTCTTGCCCAGATTGATGCTGCAGCTATTTTATCTTCACATCTAAATACTATGGTTATCTGAATCAGTACATATGTTTACATATTAAAATCATATTACTGTTAGGGTGAGAGTTGTGAGAAATGAAAAGAACATCAAGTCAAGTGTAAATCTGTACTTATTGATACAAGCATACAAACCTTTTCTCACAGACATATTTGTCAAACATACAGATCTGTGTTCTTTCTTATGTTCCCAAAATGCACTTTGATTTTATGCAAAGCAGACTGGAATCCTCAATGTTCACATTTGTCTTCTTCTGGCTTTCCTACAGGGGTATGTCTAAAGAGTACAATTTGAGTATACCAGACTGCATCTTAAAATGATAACCTGGTTGCATTTCAGAAGTGTGAATTGCATATTTTTCGACTACCTCAAAAATATCCAACATGTTTGTGACTTTTCTTTCTATTTTTTTAATGAGGGGTTCCATGCCCATTCCCCAGTTTACCATACACCTGTCCCCCATTTTCCTTTTCTCCTTCTTTACACTTTTTTTTCTATTTTCCCTTTTTGGCACAGCTTTACTTACCTTTTCATATCAACCATATGTATGTACAGTCAGTCTAGAAAGTTGTCAGAATGGGATAGGAAATTTGGATTCACACTTTTATTCAATTAATATTTTGAAATGTTATAATCACTGTTTGATAACCATCTATCAGAAAATAATTGAGGTAGTTATTTTAGGTTTTGGTAATGTGCTTTGTTCCGTAGGACAAGTGCAAAATTCTTATTATGACTACAATATAAACTGCAAATGATCATTAGAAATAAACGTTGTACAATTTTAAAATGTTAGTACAATTAAATAATGCTGCAAAAAACACAACCTCTTCTCTCCCTACTGTCCAACCTACTAGCTTCCATTACTCAACTCCCTCATTCTGTCACCGACAACGTTCGCCCCATACATGTACCTCTATGCTATCTGACCGCTCCCCATCCTACTCTTACTTTCTCCCTTTCCATTCTCTCCCTCTTCTCTATCTCTCTCTCACACACACACACACACGCGCGTGCGTGCGTGCACACGCACACACCCCAATTGGTACAATTTTCTCCCACACAATACACCTGACCTGCGCTCTCTCTCACAACCCCACTACAGTCGCTCAACCACTCTTCTCCACTATCTGTGCTCCACTGCCTGGTCTCTTGGTCTACCACCTCCACTCATGACCTTGTCCAATCACACTTCTCTCTGGTCTTGACCTTGTGCTGCCGATCCTCCTGGTTCCCATTAGCCTTTCAGAGCCCATCTCTTATGGGCCAATTACTGCCTGTTCTTTTCCCCTTTGGACGAGGTGGGTTTCCAAAGGCTTCAAAAATGATGGTTAACCCTATCCCCTTTTGCTCTCTGGTGTTGCAGGCAATAAGAACATTTTGTGTTTGCAACGTCTGGCTTACACTTGAGGTGAGCTTTCATCACCCACTCTTTTGGAGTCTGCTTATTGTACGGGTGCAGAAGGAGGAGACTTACACACAGGCGACATAGTGGTTGCTATAGATTTTTAGTTAAAATGAAAATGAAGAGAAAACCTACCTTTCCCTACGTCTCTGAGGGGTTTCCCTGTCTCAAATAATGTACTAATGAGTCTGTCAGGATGTTTTATTAACTTAAAGAGTCCACCGCCCTGTGTCAACATGTGGTTATCTCTGTCCCTTACTCTTGTAACTAAACTAAACAGTTGTACCAAAGTTCTTGTTCCAGGAGAATAACTCCCTCCTCCTGAACTAGGCGGTACACTTCTGGCTGAAAGTTCTACAGCAGGGAGAATGGCCCCCTTCCCCTGATTCCACCACTTTACAAACAAACAAAAAGGATGTAGATCCCTCAACTCTCTGCATCACAAAGTTCAATACTTTATATCCCTGGGGGAATGACTGCCATTCCCTGGATTCCTGGTTTCATCCTCCCTGTGGGTTGATTTTCCAGGAGAATGACTCCCTTCTCCTGGTCCCCACTAGTGTTGCCTTTCTTTTTCACAACACCAGAGGGAATGGCTCCCTTCCCTGGTTTTCCTTAGACTTTATATCACAGTTCACAACACCAGGGGAACGAGTCCCTTCTCCTGGCCTTTCTCAAGCTGTACTTTACAGTTCACAACATCAGGGTGAATGACACCCTTACCGTGGCCTTTGCCAAGCTCTACTTACAGTTTACAGCACCAGGGGGAATGACTTCCTTCACCTGTCCTTTCACAACTAGCAAATACCCAATTGTGTTTAGGGTCCCTGACACTGGTTTCTCTTCTTTCTCCAGGTGTACTTAGTGTATTTTCCTACTAAGTACAGCGATGCAAAAGGGGGTTTGTAACCTTCTCTTGTGGATTAGGGTCCCAGACCCGTACTTCTCTCAGGTTTGTTTTTGGCAGATCTGGTTCACTCTCCTGCCAGGTACTGCCATGAAGAAAACAACTTCCAGTATGCTTTCTTTCACTATTTACTTTGGGAGTGGTTTGTGAACAACCACTCTGCAAAGGAAGATGGCTTCCGAAGCACTCCTTTGCACTCTTATTCTCAATAGTGGTCTTCAACCAACCACTGTGCTGAGAAAGATGATTCCTGATGCACTCTTTCTCACTGTTATTCTCAATAGTGGTCTGCCTCCAACCACTGTGCTGAGGAAAATTATATCGGATGCACTCTTTCTCACTCTTGACTATGGCTCTCACACCCGATCCCCATCTGAGCTTCCTTTCTCTGGTATTACCTGTTTCCTGGGAGCACTTCACTGGATCTCTGCAGGGCAGCGAGACTGCTCTTCTCTGGGGGATCCTGCGTGGCTGTTGCTGGATGCCCCAGCATTGTTCTCTAGACACCTGGTCCACCCGCATCGGGTCACGCCTCTGCCCTACAACTTCCAGCTCTGCCTTGGAGTAGCTCCATGCCACCAGGACATGGGTTCCCCTCTCTAGCCTCCGGTCCTGGGGAGCGGGTTTCTCGCGGCTCCCTTGGTGTCCTCTCATTGAACTTCCTGGGCTGGACTGCCTCTCCTCCTGGTTGGCAGGCTCTCTTTGTAAATTCCTTCATCTATTTTTATATCGGCCGGTTGGCAATGGTTGGCAGAATATACTAAGTCCTTAGGGACTAGGGCTGGACTGCCTCTCCTGCTTGTTGGCTGGCTCTCTTCAGAAAGTCCTTCATCTATTTTTAAATCAGCTGGTTGGCAATGGTTGGCATAATATACTAAGTCCCTTTTAAGTGTCTTTGACCTTTCAATCATTATTCCTCTGTGCCTCCTCCTCGTTCCAGTACTTATCTTATTACTCTCCCTTGGGCAGTCCATGTTCTTCTTTTTCTCAGTAGAAGTCAAGTATCTGGATCTATATAGATAGATGGGTTGGATTGGTATAGGACTGAGATTTACAAGGTGGGGAGGTGCAAAGCGTGATGGGTGAGGGTTATTATACTGCATGCCCCTTGGATGTTCTGACCTATCCCGAGAGGCTGGAGTCTCTCCACACAAGATCCTCCCACTGAGTACCACCCCCAGGGGGACTATCGGGTAGTGGTCTCACCTCCCTTGACTTATGGGAAGGGGCACCTCCTCCGGGAGAAGTGATGACATCCAAGGATTTGCCACAATTATGATGAAGGGTTGAAGTTTCAGCATATCGGAGAACACATTTTTCAAATCAGTTTATTTGGGGCTACCCGGTCATCTTGGAAGTTCAGGTCTGAGTTTTCCTTGCCACTGACTAGACATTTCTGGGGGGAGTGGCTCTTTAATACAAAGGATAGAAACCTGGTGAGGTTAGAGACGGATATGCATTGCAGAGGAGACAGTGGCACCGATGCATTCAGACATTCAGGGCAGTCGGGGACTGAGGTCCCTCCCAACTTCTTCCCCCCTCTTGGATTGGCGAGGCTTTGTTAATGCCCAGGTAAGCTAACCACCCCAGGCTGACAGGTGCCCCTGCTCCCCTATGACAGGAAGATAATGCTGAATTTGTAACAGGTTCTCTTGTTTGATGTGATGCCCTCTTCCTTGGACATTTTGAAGAAGGCCCTAGTTGAGACAGTATCTCTGTATGTATACACGGTTGGTGTAGTGTGCCAGTGATTTGCGATTGTGAAATATTCTGTGCCTGAAGCTCTTCTCCTGGTCCGAACACTATCGACAACTGTCTTGGCAAGCTGGTGCATCAGGTCCATCAGTTTAGATTTGTGACAGTGGCAGTGTGATTGCATAGGTGGCATGTTGACATCAGCTATGCAATAGTTGGGGGTTGTTTGTGACGCAGGTCATTTTGGTGCTGTTTTGTGTGGGCAGGTCTTGCTTCATGGGAGAGGCAGCTTATTCATGCAGGTGTTTGTTTGTGAAGTGCAGCTGATGAGGTTATTCCCAATGCCAGGTTGATACTAATGTGCATTGTTTTTCCCATTTGGGTGGAGTTAAATTGGTATGGGAAACATAACTGTTTGATGTCACTTACGTATCACAGTTCATTTCAAAGCTTCTTTGCGTGTTCCCTCTTTTATCGTGTGCTAATCTGAGATATTTATTTCCCTGTAATGCTATATTGATGCTGTCATACATTTAATTTTGTAATAGCATTCATTCACTTTTGTTAATTTCTGGTGTGTTGTTTCCATTGAGCGATTGCTGTGTTTTCTGTGCATTTGAGGTGAATGTTTCTGTGGGTGTTCACTTGTTAAAAAAAATATGAGCACTATTACAGTTTGGGGCTGGGGCTTGTACTAAGTGTGTGAAGCGATGTTCAGGAAAAGCTGTTTCGTGGTGTGTTGCTTTAGCTCGATTGGCGTAGCCTCTTTGGGCGGTGGATATGCTGAGTAGGTGCTGGAAGCAGGACTCTGAGCTTGTTCACGAATGGCTACTCCTATACATATTTCCGAGTCCATCGATAAAGAAAACATTTGGGGAGCAAGCATGTTTTGACCTTAGACTCTGGGACATGGTCACTGATCCAGCAATCACACACTTTTGCATTTATTATTTGTATCGCGCTCCGAACCCAGAGGTAACTGGGTGGTTACTTTGGTGACTAAGGGTTACCCTAACGGGACCACTTATTATATATCCCACATGAAGAATCTTAATTGCCAGGCGAAGTAGTTATTTTGTTAAGAAGAGCCCATAAGAGAATGAAGTGCCAAAATCACTCAATTTTATTTTGCAACCAATTGTTTTTACACTAAACAATATATGTGTATGAACATGTAAGATGCAATAGAAAAATGTTTAAGTAAAACTCCTTTTGATGTTTCCCAAACCACACTCTAAGGGACAGTGGGCCAGCTTATTGTGGGAGAAGGTAAAATCAAGCGATTAGTGCGGGGAGGCGCCTGTGTTGCAGTGATAATGCTATATAGAGCAACCTACAATATAGGGAATGCGTAGCCATTACTGATTACACAACAATGGGTCAAGACTACAAAAAGCTCTGACACTATGTGGCAAATCCCCAGATGTTAAAGAGTTAAAAGCAGTGTTGTTTTCAGTTGCCTTAATTTGAACGGGCCTACATCACACAAACAGAATTAGACTCCACTTTGGCTGGACAGGGGCGGCAACTGGCAGCTTTCCACGTTAGAAAAGGAGGCAGGATATTTGGTTAATTTCCTTATAACACAAGCCGGTAACAGCGTAAAAAGGCAACATATACGCACATGATCTTATAACAGATATTCTTGGAATGCAGAAGCATGCAGAGGTAATGTAGCTATTCTATCCTTGAATAAACGAGCTCCATAGTGACAAAATACAGTAGCTTGCAAAAGAGGAGGGAAAGCTACGTATACTTCTTTTGACATAAGTGCAGGAACTCCTGCTGTCAAAAGAAAATTATTGCATTCTCAGGTTCAGGAATAACAGCACTTATTTTAGTGGCATGATGATGGAACGTCTTTCAGCTACACACCTTGAGAGGTTTATGGCATTATCTCAGATAATGCTCAATTAAGTGCACTTCTTGAGACAGAAGATAATGGAGTTCTGGGGTGTAAACACCTACATCGGATTGAAATACATAAATTGCTTTTTTAAGCGTTTGAAAAAGCAGAATTTTCACAGCTCTACAGAGTATTAATAAAAGACATAATACATTGTTAAAGAATTATTACAATAATTCCCCAAATAATTGCTATTTTTGTGTTGTTGTATAGATCCACTAGTTGACAGGCAGTTATTGGTAGTTGCATTGAAGACTGATGTCCATTGGCAGGTTATTTATTACTAATACTAAATGTATTCAGTGAGGATTAGGCCTGGTGAACAAGCCTGCGATAGTGTACACATCTTTTTGAGATGTTTTGTCTGTACCATGACAACGGGTCAGTATTTTGGGCAATGACGACTAGCAGAGGAACTTGCAGCCGTCTCCTGGGTCTCGTGGCAATGGTCCTTTCTCCAATGAAGAGCAGTGGTCGTGGTGAGGACATCGGAGGAGGCGCTGACAGTGACAAGAGGCATTGGGAGTTCAGGCAGGCATGTCACGCACGTGGGAGGAGGGGATTGGCCGCAGCCTGCAGAGGTGCCCCAGAAGGATATGGACCTACCTGAGGGGGAGGAGGAAGAGCAAGTCCAGGAAGAGGTGGTGATGGGGGAGACCCTTCCTGCCATGTTGGAGAGGTACAGCTAGGAGGTGCCCTTGGGACTGATGACCTGAACCCCTACACACCTCACAGTGTCATGGGTGTGGGACTTTAGTTCCCTGCCAGTAGGGGCAGACCAACAGGGTGGAAGGAGCCTGAGGTCTTCTGCACACTGGAGGTTTGTGGGAAGCAGGTCAAGTGGGCGCAGTAGGTAAGCATTAGAGGGGGGTGCCTTACAGATGATATGGATGAGGACCGATAAACTGCAACGGGAAGGACCCCGAGAGACCGTGGAGCAAAGTCTCTGTTCTACTGCGTTCCAACATATCACAGACGCTTCACTCTTTTGTTTTAGTCGTTTTGCTAATACTCTACAAACTAGGTGGCCACGTGAATACATGAACACATCTTTATTACTTAGATTCCTGTATACATATCATTACAAACACATACAAATCTTATTCTTTTGCAATTACAAGAAAAACTTTACAAAAGCAATTTTTTACCAAGAACAATTCTCTTTCACAGTATGCATACGAAAGAGAATATGGTGCCAAATATATCATTGTGAATAGGTGAAAAGGAAATAAACTGTAGTGTATATTGTTGTATATGCTAGAATATGTGGCAAATAAGGTGTAGTGTGTGAAGACATGAGTGTGTATTAAAGGGGGTAGAGAGAGGAGTTGTCAGCATATATTGTGTTGTTTATACAGTATCTATGTTGTTTTAATGAAATCTGGATATACTATGTGATAAATAAATTTTGTGTTAAATCAAATGGTATGAAGAATTGATATCAGAATATGTAATACAACCTCACTGCCTCAGATCCACTTTCTGAATAGAACAACATATTTACCAAGCCTTTATTTGACAAATTGGACAGACTGGGTGTCATCTACGTGAATTAGGCAGCTGACACTCAGATTCTCATTCCCCTGTCGGGCAACTGTGACAAAGATACAGACCTGGTAAATAAAATATACCTCCTCATTCATGCATGGATAGCATCTCATGGCCTCTGCCTGAATGACGACAAAACAGAAATCCTGATCCTTGGATCTACCTCTAGCTTAAAAAAACAGAACTCCAACTACTCCGCCTTCAACATAGATGGTAATATCATTAAGGTAGCCAAGGAAGTTAAAACCCTAGGATTTTACCTTGACTCCACCCTCTCCCTAAAGAAACAGGTGAGCTCCATGGCGTCTTCACCTGCCTACACCTACAAACTTACCAGAGCCTGCAGACCATTTTTATCCAAAACAAGCTGCATCACCCTTGCAAACGCCTTAATGATGTCAAAATTGGATTACTGCAATGCCATATACCTCGGGCCAACAAGTATATCCTGTACAAAATTAAAATTCTACAAAATAATGCCCTTAGAACGGCCCTAAACATACCGAACAGAGAACATGTCTCCAAATTCAGAAGGGAACACCACTGGCTACAAATTAACGACAGAATCCTACTAAAAACTATTTACTTGACCTAAAATGCCTGAATAACACAGAACCACCATACCTGACTGAGAGAATGGTTAGGAGAACATCTACCCGCTCCACTAGATCTGCTAATTCCTGTTGCCTGGAGATACCCAGATTTAAGATGAAGAAATCTGGAGGTATAAGTTTCCCGGTGAAAGCTGCCCAATCCTGGAACGCCCTACCCCCAACACTTAGAGCGGACCAATCGTACCTAAGTTTCAGGCGCAACACATTGAACTGGTTGCGGGCCAACGACATATGATCCACCTTTGGACCCATTATCAATGTACCTACCTGTATAGATTTCTACTAATACATCACCCCACTTTCTTTCGCCTTGTACAATGGTCTTTCTCCTTGTCTGTAATGCTATTGTAACTTCGCCTTTATGTAAACTATTTCCTGTGCAACTATATAATGTAATGTTATCGTAACTATTTTATTGTGCAACTGTATACTATGTAACAAGCTTCAAGTTCTCCTTTACCATGTTGCGCCCAGCTACCTTTGGGTTGGGTGCACCCTACAAATAAAGAAACAAAAAAACAAACAAACCTCCCTCAAGAGTACTTATTCAAAAATTATCCTGCACAACCTTGCACTTGTATTCCAAGTGCCAAGGACGAGTATGCTCGTTCTTTTTACATAGACTTGTATAATAGCCTGGCAGTTAAGGGGTTAAACACCAACCAACTGGGGTTGATATAGTCTTGAGAATGCATTTGAAACAAAAATGTTTCACAAACATGATCACCTACACCTGTGAGAAATGTTACATAGGTAAATCATTGAGGACAGTAAAAACTTGCATCATGGAACACAGGGGCTACCTCAACCATCTCCCCATCTTGTCTATGCCCACTCATCCTACCCCTAATGCAAATACTCCTACCCATCTACCTTACCGTCACTCTTTCTAGCCTCACTTGTCCATTTTATCCCACTCTCTGTTGCCGATTCACTGTCCCCCATCCTCTTTATTCCCATGTGCCCACTGTACACCCACTATCATTACTTCCACCCACCCATCCTACATTCACCCACTGTAACCTATACACTGTACTCCTATCTATCCTACCTCCTTCCTCTCTACATCTATGTATCCCCTCACCATATGTGTACTATGTGTATGTCCACTGTCGGTGTGCACACTAATTCTACTTCCACTCTGTCTATCACACCATGCTTATACAGCCCCACTAAATTCACACCCTCTCTACCTAAACCAATCCACACTGCTGCCATCTTCTGTACTCACACCCATCCACTCTAGTAGCATTATTTCTACCCCTGTGCAGACAAGTAATCTAAACTATGTACCCTTACCCACCTACTGTACTCATATTGGATGTACCTCCAGTTACCCATGCACCCTACATGTATTGTCTCTATTCCTATAATCTCTACCCACCACTCACTGTATCCCCATCCTCTATACCGTTGCCACACTCTTTATCTCTATTCTCTCTAATATTGCCCAGCTATCCTACCCCCCAACCTCTGTACACCTACCCACTCACCCTACCCTTATACTGTGTACATCCATCCACTCACCCTATTTCTATTCTTTATACCCACAGCCAGCCCACCTTTACAGGATTTACCCCTGCCCACCCATCCTATCTGCATGTGCACTACCGCCACCATCCTACCCCTTCCTTTTCTACCTGCACCCATCCTACTTATCTCCACCCTGTCTATCATCACCCACTCATTCTGCATACAATCTTTCTTCCGCCATCCACTTGCCTTATATTCAGTCTCTGTACCTGCATCTCTGTACCCCACATATGTTAATTCCATTCTTTGTACTCCCATGCACCAACCCTACCTCCGCCCTATGAATTTCCACCCACCCTACCTCCACTTTATTTACTCTCATTCATCCTAAATCCACCTGTTCTTTCCTATTCTCTATATTTTCACCCACTATACCTACATCGTCTCTGCCACCATCCACTTATCCAACCTACCTCAATCCTCTGTTCCCCTATTCACCCACCCTACTCCCACACTCTGCAGCTCCATCCATTCACCCATATTTTCTATATAAACCTCCACTGTTTTTATCCTCAGCCAGTCATCCTATCTGCATCCACCCTACTTCCACCACCCTATTCTCAGACCCCCTAATCCCACCCACCCTATCCCCACCTTCTCTGCTGCTACACATGCATCCTGTCACCACCCTCTTTACCCTCATGCACCCACCATACTCCATTTGTTTTTCACAGCCATGTATACACAGTACTTCACCCATCTTTATTTCTATCCACTCATTCTATCTCTACTCTGTCTATTGTTACCTATTTATTTTGAGTGAATCTTCCTTTTATGGACTTTTTTATATTCTGGAGGACTAGAGGTGGCATGTATGTACTAATTATATTTGTTTCTTTACAGCATTGTTCATTGATTACAGCATTGCTCATCGATACTAACAAAGAAGTATGTAGAACGTGCCAGGAGGAAGGATCATTTGCAGGGAAGTAAACTATTTAAATCTAGAACGGTTGATGCTCATGTTTCAGGTTGTGTACAAATCTCTTTTAATGGAAATATACCCATGCCTGTTTGTGATAATGTTTTTGAAAATGTCCAAATTCAGTTAGGAGATATGTCAACTAATGAATTGAACTGAACCAAGCATATTTCAAGTCAGAGTGATAACTTGAAAAATATATCAATGAAGTTAGGAGTTAGTAAGAGAAAACAAACAAAAACTCCCTTAGGATCTAGACAGAGGAATAAAGATATATATAGAAAAATATTCCACTCTCAAGTCTTTACATATCTTTGGAGAAATGTGAAAACAAAATCTAGGTATGTGGTGAAACGTTTTCTTGAAAAGAAAAAAAGTCGAAGTAATAATCAGGAAAGCTTTTTATACGAAAAGAACAAAGTTCATTTTTGTGTTGAAGAAACTTAAGAATTTAATTAGGGTCACTATGCCAT
This sequence comes from Ambystoma mexicanum, assembly GCF_040938575.1. Classification (NCBI taxonomy): domain Eukaryota; kingdom Metazoa; phylum Chordata; class Amphibia; order Caudata; family Ambystomatidae; genus Ambystoma; species Ambystoma mexicanum. The sequence continues at coordinate 548,060,929 of NC_090941.1, read as the reverse complement.
TGTATACACAGATACAAACAGTTGATGTACTTACACGTGACAACTTATGTTACATTCAACAATGGAATGTAAACCTTGCTATTGATGAGAGTGGACATAGCTATGAAGTAGAAAATGGTGTGATTTCTGAAAAAAAAGAAATCCGAACGACATAAGTGAAGCAGAAAGTTTAGTACCGTCTGCGATAAAAGCAAGGAAAGAAACCTTGGTATAGACATGTAATTCTTTGTGCAATATTGACAAGTTATCTTGTAAACTCTTAAGATTTTTGCAAGTGTTGCACATAAATGATAATGTTCATAGACAAATCAAGATGTTGCAGAAAATAGATGACTGAAGTTTGTAAGAAAACAGGACTTCTGGGTTACTCTCCAGTGTGTTTTGATAAAAGCAGATGTAAGAGTAAGTTTCATCATATATGGATGCCATTTTCGCGAACCGCCATACTTTTAATGTGCCTCTATGTGTATGTGGATGAAACACTCACAGGAAGTGGAAATGAGGATCCTATGCTTTCCAAGGATCACATTTTTCAAAAGTTCAAAAGAGGTTTTGCAATGTTTGAGTTGTCTTCAAGCGAAAGACCTGACATTGTTTGTGTGTCTTGTCGACACACTTTCTATAAAGCACACGTACAACTAGTGTCCATTTGGAGACACTGTAAAAGATGTTTGGAAAGACCTGTATCTGTATTTGTAGAACATTGATTTTACACAAGTTAGGCACTATATTTGGCACTGCATTGGGTTTTACAAAAGAAAATGTATTCCTTCTAGAAGTGTCTTGAATGTCATGCCTGATATCCCTGTCGTGCTTCAAAATTTAACATGTTTGAAGTTATTGCATTGCAAACTGTTCATCCTTTCCAAGTTATTGTTAGGCTGCAAACAAAAATGACAAAACTGCCTAAGAAATCATAGGTGCAAGCTGTGAGAGGTAAAGTTGTGCATTTACCTCTCAATTGGCAAGAAAATGTCGACACTCTAGGAGTGAAACGTGACATTGTAGATTCTTTGTCTGTTTTAGTAAATGGTGTTGCCACAAAAGATTCCACAAAAACTCATGCCTGTCAAAAGAAAGCCCATCCTGCGCAGTGAACTGCCACAGTCTGTCAAACGTAGGCGCAGCCCTCTCTGCACTCTTAAATCACACAATAAGCTGCTGCGGGCAAAAAGAGGGAAAATCTATGCCCTTTTGGAGAAACCTAGACCCTTACAGAAAAAAATTACTAGATTTTGGGACCTGACAATGCCGAATGAGGGGCAGAATCCAGCACCCACCCAAAACATAACCACCAGTACTGGGAAAGAGGTGGTTACCTTGTCGACTGACACTTCTTCTCTTCCAGTAATGTTGATAGCGGAATGCAATGCCTGTGTTTCCCTATCATCCACCACGATGGAAAACAACGGGTCCTTACTTAAACTCTGCCATAAATTAAAAAAGGCCCCGGCTCCTTCTTGTGATTTAGCCTCTGCAAGCACATTGGATCCGGACATATATGCCACTCCGGACTTGTGTGTGTTGGTTTCTCCTGAGCAACAAGCTGGTGATAATCAGGAGTGGAGGATATGTCCAGAGCTGTTGTGTCTGGATATGTCCAGAGATATTGCCCAAATGTCTTATGAAAGGCAGAGCTTGATATTAGAGGGCAGCAAGATTTTGGAAGCTAAGATCGAAGCGGTTCTGGCCTTATGTGCCAATATTGCAAGTGAGCAGCGGGACATGAAGCTGTTAATATTGAAACTGGTAAATTCTCCCAGTAACAAAGGACGGCTTGCAGAGCCCATTGGGAATGCTGGTGTGGGGTTATCTGCAGAAATTCTGGCTTTTTCCCAGCAAACCAGAGTGGTGCCAACTGAGAGTAACAATGCAGGCAGGTTAAAGCAAGGTGAAACGCTCAATATTGTGGCTGAATCTGATAATGATGCCATGGAGGCACTCTATAATGAGCTCTCCATGATTGACAGTCCTAGAATCTATGAGGACGACAGCTAGGACATCTCCATGGGCAGTGACAAAGGGAAAAGTAGGAGGAAAAGAGTTGTTTTAGCTAATTCCTCTTTAAGCTCACCGGTCATTCCTGGGGACTCAGTGACTTTAATCTCTCCTATGGAGGGCTCCAAAAGGATTACGAAGATTTATGGGGATGGCATCCATTGACAGACAATGCTTCATGGTCCCATGGACAAATGGATCGTAACTAATGACAACAAGCCCACCAGAACTAACAGAAACTTATCTAGTGGGCTATTAAAGTCTACAAATCCACAAAGACCCATGGTGACTGCGGACAGGACTAACATTGGACAAAGTGCAATACCTATTGGCAATACTTCGAAGTCTGCCCACTTACTTAGTTCCCAGCATTTAGATAACTAGGTTAATAAGCAGAATGTGAATGCAAATTTTCATACATGTTTGGGGCCTAAGGTAAAGATTGAGGAAGTTGCCCCATGTAACGACAGTTTGTTTTTTAACCAAACCAATTTGCTGAAAATGTTTATTTCATGTCTGGCAGGCATTTCAGGTCAAGACATACAGAGCCTCGAACTACCCAGATGAGAGAGTTCTCCAACTGGGTATTCATCGAGTTTCGATCCTCGGTCGCTGTTTCCTTCTTGTGGACTTGTGCACAAGATCTGTACAGGCTGGGCTTTAAACTCATAGTTTGCAATCTATATGATGGAAAAAAATACAAACAAGCATTTTCTGGGTATGGAAATAGCATGACAATGAGCGAGAAGCTCAGACTTATTTCCAGTATTCGGAGCAATCCTGTCAAAAAAGGTTTTGGGCATCAATATGTTGATCAATGCGTGTCTAGTTTGAAGGGAATAAGTAAACACCGGCAAAGTAATCATTGACCCCAGAATTGGGTCACCCCATTGAAGAGGCCATTGGTGCTTCAATATTATATTTGCTAAGAGAATTTACTCTGTCTCGGCCCTCATTCTTTGTAATGTCGGCCTCTTTGTTTAACATCAATCGACATATACTAATTATTAATATCTATAACCCCCCCAGTGGGTGCGGAGACTAGGGTTATAGTCACCAATATAGAAGACACAATCGCATGCTGGTACAAAACCAAGCACGCGAGGCAGTGTTCGTTTTATGGTGACTTAAACGCTCCTAGCCTGATGCAGGCATTATACAAGGGCCAATTCTGCGGGGGAGGGAACAACTTGGTGAGATGGCGCTCTGCACATATTCTGATTCGATGTGGCTACAGTTGGTCCTTACTCAGGGTTTAATATGCCTGAATTTGGACGATCATCTGGATTATATGTTCATTGATGGGAGCAATATTAAACACTGTAATGCTTTTATAACAGTGTTCATCTCCATCAGTGACCATGCCTCCCTTAGATGGTCTTTGAATATTCTCCCTCAGCCCAGGTTTAGCAGGTTAGTGATCCCTGTTTTTGTTTCAACTCAAGGGAACCGAATAGTGTTAAAGTTAAATGACCGAAACATGGGAAAAATTAGCGAATGTATCAAGACTCATCCACAGGTTATAACTAGATACCTTGCAAATCAAGATTGGGAGCTCTTTGGCATCTTGGGTTTTTTACTAAAGAGCTGTACTTGTCTCATAACCCTATGAGGGTAAATGCCCTCCACTCCAATCATTTTGATATTTTAGTTCAGTTGAAGAGAAAACGGTACCGAAAAAACTGCAGGCTGATTAAGCATTTAAAGTCATGTACTCTATGAAATAAAAAGAAGCTCTTGGCCCATGAGGGCACTAAATATAAAAATTGGCGTAGGAATGTAGAGGAAGTCCCAGACATGGCCTGCACCCCTGCCCCCCATTTCGAGGTACCAGGAGCGTACTCGCCAAGGTATGTGACATATGAGGAGCAAATGAACCAACAGAGAGCTGCACTGGGACTCTGCCCAGTGTACATCAGAAGAGCCATACCTGTTGAAGCGCCCATAACTAGACAGCCCAGGGCAGCACGGTACCCTATCAGACAGCCGTACCAGCCGCTGAGACGAAATGAAGAATACCTACAGACGGTCCACGAAGAGACCCAAAGAGCTGTAATGGAAGGCCAGTGGAAATTACACAAGGGCCTGGATAAACTCGCGAATGAACGAAAGTAGCTATCGAAGATAGCACACCAGTGCGAGTAGTTATGAAAATAGATGTAATGGACACAGGAAAGAGACGATGTTAAAACGTAAGGAAACGTTGCTATGAGACAAGATGGAAGTAACCAACCAGTTAAACGAATGTAAATAGGCTTGGAACGCAAGAAGCAGAGAAAACGATACTGCTTGCAATGCTTAGTAGAAGAATAGAGCGGCAAGCGCCAACTATATCTACCTCAATAAGGCACGCTATACAAGTGCGACTCCATTTTGTAAAAGCAGAAGTATGCCCAGGCGGCCAGAGGCCTAAAAGGCCTGGTTTCATATCCCAGCCAAAGCCAGGAGAAGGAGTGGAATCGAAACTCAACAAAGAGCAGCTCATGCCTGGGAAATCGAGGTCAACCAGAGAAAGGGAGGAAAGCGCCAGCTAACAGGAATCGAAACTTCAGAGCATACCAGCCTGCCCCGTGAAGGTCAGGATAAGGGAGGCCCATGCAGGTGGCAAGGCCGAAACAGAATTAAATAAACTAAAAGCTGGAAACTGAAGCAGATTCACGGTGAACAGACATGTGACCAAGACAGGCGCAAAGAACTACCAACGTCTGATGTCACCCAGATCCAAGGGTGCCATAACTTCTCCAGATAGGAGGCTACAGTTTTGAGGCCATGCCCAGCCAACTAATTGACACATAGCCCCAAGATACTGATTGATGGAAGGGAGGCAGGGTGAATCTTGGGACACTGGGCACTTGGGTGTCCAGTCTGCATGCTGCTAATTAAAGTTGAAATTTACGTCTAGGGGTGTAACCTGCCCAATCACAATGGACCACGTTATCTAGAGTCCTATAGATAGTAGAACCAATAGGACGTCGTACTAGTAGTGACGTCTATCATGTGTGAAGTAGAGGGAGGGGAATAGACACCCACCCGATAAGAGATATCCAATCCGCATGCTCCATTACCATATACAGTTATAGCACCTATCCTTAAGTTACCTCTCCTAACCAATTATAGTGCATGACGATTTTTCTAGAGTTAGACGTCAATGATGATGAGTTTTATGCATAAAAGTTGCTGTTCAACTGAAGTTCGATGAAGTTGGAGCGAGACAGGTGATCGCAACGATGCTGATTTCCTATTGTTTCTCTGTTTGATGTACATGTCATTAAACGGACTTCCCTTTGCCAAATTGCTGAGTCCTTTTTATTGAGTTGTGTTGGAGTAAGTGAATCCTGCAACCCCATCCCTCACATGGTGCAGCTATCTTGTCTTAAAGGTACTAGAGGGTGAGCACTGACCTATGGGCCCGTCAATGAATATCCCGCCCTCCTGTGCACTTGGTAGCGTGAGGATAGTTACGGTCATTAACTATTGATTATATAATTTTAAGACACCTTTAGACCGACAGCACAAAGTAACTCTAGTCCTTCGGCAATATCACGAGTCCTTTCGCCATTCCGGCTGAGTAGGCTGAGAAGCTTTCCATGGACAATGATAGTGTAAGTCCATAAAAATCGGCAGTGGGTCTGAAGGAACCCGCCTTACCAAGTATAACCCTTCTCATTCCCATGGGCAGCCAATCGGACGAAAAGACCGAAAGAGGCTGAAGAGGAAGGGGCGGTGATCCCGAAGCTCCAGAGAGGAAAAAGATGCGAGCGGTGGGTGAAACGATAAACTCATTACTTTGGTAAATGTCTTGTAGGCATTAGAACAAGTAAGGGAAAAGTAACGGAGGGTGGCGTAGAAAAAATAAAATAGTCAGAAGTAGAGAAGACTGTATATATATATAAGGGGTTAATGACTCAAGTATAAGAGAAATCAAATGGTTACCGGGGGGGCACCCGAGAGAAAAATGTAAGGTTACCGGGGGGGGGCGGGGGAGGGCACCCGAGAGAAAAACGTAAGGTTACCGGGGGTGGGCGCCTGAGAGAATAGCGTAAGGATTCGCCTTGTTCCTGCGCTTTAATACAGCGGTCAAAAGAAACGTGAACTCATAGGCCACATAATGAGGGACAATTAGACTACGGTGACATTTAAAGACGCATCAAAGGAGTTTGTTTAAACTCCATGACGGGGTATTGATTAGAAGGCAGGTATATGTATGACCAGCTGGTGTCTGTCTCGTCTGTCAAGTGTCTGTCATATGTGTTCTGTTGTACGTCAAATGTAAAAGAACTGTATCGTTGATTGTTTGAAATGAAATTTGGTTTTACGCGATTCCGTGTCTAAGAGGAAATCGCCAATGAAATGATGGTCTTGAGTAAATTGATAGTATACATTTTGGTAGGAAAAGATTGGATTGGAGCTTGTGTATCTGGTGCTCGCTCATACTAGTAGAAGGATAACAAACTGTATAAATACTGTTGGTGACGGAATTGAAAATGGAGGAGGTTACCCCACTTGCGCATCTGTGCAAGCAACTACCTAAGCATGCACCTAAACTAAAAAAGTACAGCACAGAGTGGGTTAAGGGTACCGCCCACAAGATGTTTATGCCTTGGCCACAGAATGGGTCCCTATCTAAAGCCGTCTTACAACATATGACGACTTTTCTACATGCCACATACACAGGCAAAAAATTTGAGAAACGGCTCGCTGTTCTGGAACTGTGGAAAATGTTTGAACAGGCAAAGGAGGAAGAACCACCCGCAGACGGGATATTAAATATATGTACAGAGGGGGGTGAGACGCTTACCGCGCCACCAGCCCCGTTTGAGCCAGTCATAGAGGGAAGTAAGACAGAGGGACTCTACCCGCTAAGAGAATTTAAGGCAACCACGGGTTATAGCAATCCCTCACATGAGTCACCTACGTACAGTAGTGACGACAATAAGGGAAAGGAACAGGAAAACAATCTTGCCTCCACGGTCCCGAGGGACAAGGAGAGACACGAAGATGAAAGGAAGGACCAGGCACAGAGTTGCGCACCTCCTGATAAGGAAGGAGAGGGAAAGAAATGAAAGGGAAACAAAGGTAGAACTGATGAGATAATATTCGCGAAAGACGAATGAATGTGAGACCAGATTTTGCTGAAACTAGATGGAAAAGGAAGTGAGGATGTGAGACCGAGAGAGAAGTCTGGCAAGACGCAAAGGAGGGAGAGAGAAAAAGAGATGGAAATAAGGGATGAAAAGATAAGAAGGAAGGATAGGCTGAAGCGAGAACAACTATATTGCGAAGAGCAAGCGAGACAGCTCGATCGCAAACAGAAGGCAGCCTACAACCAGTACAAACAGAATAAGCAAAGGTTGGAAGAACAGCAAAGGGTACGTGAGAAGAGAGTGAAGAGAAGATGAGGAAATTAGAAGGGCAAAGGAACGTAGAAACGAAAGGATGAGGGAAGTAGACAAGGCTAGAGAAGAACCGAGGAAGCACAAGGAAGTAGACGAGGAAGCAGAACGTAAGCGCAGACAGAGGGCACGGGATCTTGAATATTTGGAGCAGGAAGTTAAAAAACCCAATCCTGTTGTAGAATGGGAAGACATAGAAGAATTCTTTCCTGCAAACGACTCGGTGCAAGGTATAAGTGGGACAAATATTAAAGAAGACTTTGACACCAGAAGCATCAGGGAAACGATTGATAAAATATGACAGAGCGCCATTTAATAATTGTAGAGTAGCAGTGTGGAAAGCGCTACGAATGCTACATCCAATATATCCAGACACTTCAGATATGGGAGCTACAATGACTCGGAAAATTAAAGAGTCAGAGGATCCGTTGATTTATTTCCAGAATTTTCAAGACTCGTGGGTGCTCGAAACGCATGAGTCTTGGACGAAATCTATCCCTGTATTCTACCACATATTATGCCAGGGGTTGCTTGAACCGGTGCAGAAGCAGCTCAAGAAATTGGTAGGAGTAGAAGCTAAACCATGGGCCAAAATACAGTTGACAATTGCACACTACGGTAGATTGTTGCAAGAAAAGAACCGAAAAAAGGAGGCAACTCGTAAGGGTGAGGAGGCGAAGCTGGTGCAAAAGAAACTCTCAAAGTATGCTCTTGAGGCAGACATTTTGACGAGCCCAGCTGAACCAAGCGCACAGCAAGCGGCTAACCCATCGCAGAACAATCAGGGTAGCGTGGGATTTTACCCGAGGGGAAGGGGTTTTGGAGGAAGAGGATGGCAGAGTAATCAGGGAGGGTTTCGAGGTAACCAGGGAGGTTTTCAGACCAACCAAGGTGGATTTCAAAGCGCACAGATGGGCAGTCCAGCTACGCCTGATGGACAGATGGCCCAACCACCGCCAGTGTGCTGCCTGTGTGTAATGACAGGACATGTGGCGCGCGTGTGCAGAAGCCAAGACATGTGGCAAAATAGCCAAGGAATGGGCGCAGGCATGGTGAATCAGCCTGCTGTCCCTCAACAGGGCTATGCACAGAATCACTCAGTGCAGCAGCAGACGTCTGGTTTGCAGCAAGGTGCACAATAAGGGGTTCAACCCACAAACACGGGGAATTTGACACAGGGACAATCCCAGCAGGCACCACCACAAATGTCTCAGGGCACTAACTCCGGAGGGGGAGTCAACCCTGGAAATGGGGGAAATCCACAAGTATACAGTGGGCCGAACTTATACATGAAATAGGACAGCTCACGGGGGACTCTGATGTGCTCTATCGTATCAGTGACACCAGACCCTAATAGGGAACCTAGGGTGAATGTCGTCATAGGGGGTAAAGAATATTCCTTCTTAGTTGACACGGGTGCAACGCGCTCATGCATATGAGAAGGCAAGTTTTCCTTGTCCGGCGAGGCCGTAGACACTCAGAGTTTCACAGGAGCTCACAGTAGAGTTCCCTTCACAGGCGCGCTCCCTGTCTCTGTAGGAGCGCGCAAAATGAATGTATCTTTATTGTAGTCACGTCAGACCCCAGTAAACATCCTAGGTCAGGACTTGATGACAAAGTTGAATATGACAATCTCGTTTACCGAGGATGGTATAGTGTGCTCCACTCCAGGAATGCATTATTCAAACGTGTGCGAAATGATCAGAGCATACTCAGGACGCATAGCCATGAGGGCTATACCGTCAGAGCCAGAAGTCTTCGCCTATGGTGTGCGTGTGCTCATGGCGGGATTGCCAAGCCTCGCAGAGAGAACTATGAGGACACCTGATGAGTTCCTATTCAGACCAAGAATACCTATGCATGAAGAAGAGGGACAAGTATTTCCCTTAATGTACAATCTGCCGCAGTGTGAGGGAAAGTGGTATTGGTCGAAGGATACGATGATGAAGGTAGACAATGGTGCGCGGTTATCGCCATCGAAGAAGGGCATCGAGTGACTGAAGTCACTGATGACGATCTGTTCGAAGAGCACCATGACCTAGAAGAGACAAGGGTGGAAGTGAGTCTCATATTTTGGGTCAAAATAATTAAACGGGAGGTGCCACAGAGAATGATGCTGGCACTGATACGTCCAGAATACTTTGAAGATGACATGGCCCAAGTACCTGTCACAGTATGGACTACTGGGCCCTTTGACGTAGGCCTCCTTAAGGGGGCAGGGGAGGTGAAAATTAAATTGAAACCAGGAGCAATGTTACCGAGAGCGTGACAATAACCCATGTCCAGAGAAGCAGAAGAAGGGATTGCGAAGACAATTTCCGCCATGATGGATCAGGGCATCCTAGTGACGTCAGAACCACCCTGTAATACGGTGATTTACCCCGTCAAGAAATCAAAGGGAGGGTTGTGGCGTTTAATCCAAGATTTAAGAGTATTAAATGATATTGTTGAAGCCGTGTTCCCTCTAGTCCCAAATCCATCTACAATCCTATGTAACATATCCACTGAGACAAAATATTTCACGGTGATTGACTTGAAAAATGCATTTTTCTCAATCCCATTGCACCGTGACTCACAAGATCTGACGTCATTCACATTCAGACAAATGCGTCTGAAAAGCACAAGATTGCCACAGGGTTATTGTGAGTCTCCGTCCATTTTCAACAGAGTCCTGCAAATGGACCTGAGCAATATTGCAGTAGACAGTGTCGTTTTTGCAGTATGTGGATGACATTCTGATCTGCAGCGTCACTGAGGAACAATGCAGGCGTGACTCTGTCCAGCTACTGACTATCTTGGCTGAGAAGAGATATAAAGTTGATAAGGAAAAGTTACAATACTGTCAACAAGAGGTGCTGTACATGGGCCAGCTAATCTAACACTAGGGGAAAAAGGTAACCCCGGAAAGGGCTGAAGCTATCATGAACACGGCTAAGCCGCTCACGATAAAACAGATGCAAAGCTTCTTAGGCCTGTGCAATTATGTCAGAGCATGGGTCTTCGACTACAGCTCGTATACCAAGCCCTTGCTTCAGACCCTAAAGAAGGCCCAGGCGACAAAAGAGAAAATCGAATGGACTGAGGCAATGGAAAAGGGGTTTACAGAACTTAAAGGGGCCATTTGTAAGGCCCCAGTTTTAGGGATTCCTAATGATGCAGAGGAATTCTACCTGTTCTCACATACCGATGGCAATTTTATGACAGCAGTGCTCGCTCAGTGGACCTCGCTGGGGTACAAGCCCCTAGCGTATTACAGCGGGTGTTTGGACCCTGTCATGAGAGGCCACTTCCCATGCGAACAAAATCTAGCTGCCGCCGTGTTCGCCATCGAGAAGACATCATCCATTGTAATGGGGTGCTCCATGACTTTGTACGTCGAGCACTCATTATTCACCAAACTAGAAAAGACAAAGGCACGCTGACATCTCAGAGAGCATCCGCATATGAGGTGATCATCTCTAACCCATCGATCAAAATAGTTTGATGTAAAACAGTAAATCCAGCTACGTTCATAGCTGAGCCAGTCACAGAGGGAGAACCTGTACATGACTGTGCCAATTAGGAGGAATTCTGTGATGAAATCCCCAGGGTAAAGGAAAATGCCCTGGCAGGTGGTGAGATCGTGTTCATTGATGGTTCATCAAGAATCGACCAAGAAGACAAAGATACACAGGGTGGCTGTAATAAAACACATGACAAACAGAGATAGTGCGCGAATACCATCTCATTATTCAGCACAAGCTGCAGAATTATTGGCGTTGGTACTCGCCATCTAGAATCATGCAGACCAGGAAGTAACGGTGTACAGTGACTCTGCCTATGTGACGTCCACAGTGCACGCAGGACTAGCACGTTGGAAAAGGAGGGGCTACCTGCGAGCAGACGGCACGCCAGTGCAACATGCAGCCTTATTGGACAGGCTGATGAAAGCACTACAGCTCCCAGTGGGCATAGCGGTCATGAAATGCGCCGCCCACACCAAAGGGACAGATTTCGTGTCACGTGGAAACCATGAAGCGGACACGGAAGCCAATCGTATGGCATCGAAGAGTGAAACAATCATGGACGTGGAGGTGGCACGTACCCATGAAAGGATGATGGTAGCACGAGCCACACCAGAGGCCTATAGCAACATGGGACAGACTCAGCTAATGGAACTCCAAGGGGAGGCACCTCAGGAGGAGAAGAATTTGTGGAAGCGTCGAGGGTGTTCCTTAAACCCCTCTGACGGTTTGTGGAGGCAAGACAGCACTGGTAAACCAGTAATGCTTGTCGCCCTACTGAAGATAGCATTGGAGCAATTACACTACCCTATGCATATGACGAAAGAAAATCTCGCTGCAACGCTCGCAGAAGACTGGTTTACACCGAATTTAGCGGAGCATATTGCGTTCTTCACGGTGAACTGCATAATCTGCCAGCAATTCACCGCTGGGCACTGTGAGAGGAGTTATCCCCCGGCCAAATGGGCCATTCCAGCACTTGCATATTGACTATGACGACATGATTCAAGTGTGCAATGGGTACAGGTATTTAACTGTGGGGGTGTGTCCATTCTGTAGATGGATAGAAGCAGGTCCCTGTACACACCCAGACACTACATGTGCTGCCAAATTTCTGGTAAGGGAAGTATTCCCTAGATGGGGGGTGTGCGAGGTAATGAGGTCAGATAATGGGGCCCACTTTGTCAATTCAGTGTTCAAGCAAATCAGCTTGTTGCTTGGTATAAAGCACAAGTTCTCGTCAGCGTATCATCCGGAGGGGAATGGCATATGTGAGAGGCTCAACGGCTTGCTAAAGGAGAGGATAGCAATTTGAAGCTCACATTATAAAAGGGATGGTTGCACTGTCTACCTCTGGCATTATATGCATTTCGGAACCAACCCGGTTCCGACCATCATCTCACGCCGCACGAGATAGTCACAGGCAGAAGAATGAAGACCCCTCTTACCCCCCGAGATAGAGCTAGATGTGATGCCCAGCCAACAAAAGAGGTCTTGGGGCAGAGATGCAGGATTACTTGAACTGTATGACATCCAGCGTCTCTATCATTTCAGGCCAGCTGCAGCGACGAAGAAAAGGGTGCTGCGCAGCACAAAACACAACAGGAAGTGCTGAAGCAGACACTGCGCAAAGTCTATCTGCACCTCTCGTCTTCCCTGATGATGCTGTGCTTATAAGGAACTTTACAAGGAAGAAGTGGGATGAGCCACGATTCAATGGCCCTTTCATCGTGGAGGACTGCACTCCTTCAGCCGTCAAAGTCCAGGGCAGAAGGGCATGGCTCTTCCTAAATGACATTAAACCTTATATAGGAGAGAGCCCTCCAGCTGCATCCAACTGTGAAGAAGCAACAGACAACGGGGAAGAACCTCAGCACGTGCAGAAAAGATCTATGGTGAGGAAGAAGGATCCATGAGCAGCAAAATAAAGACAAAGGAACTCTGTTTTAAATTGTGGCTTTTAAACAAGACATTTCCTCAAACCAGAGATAGGTGATAAAGAACAATAATACGGACACTCTGTGTACCACAGTTCCAGGGTGAAGAAGAGAACTACACATACAAAGCCACAACAACGTTGATCAAATGAACTGTTGAAATCACGTCACGCTCAAGTAGTATAAAGAATCAAGACTTTGCTAGATGGCAAATAAGACATTTTCTGAGAGCGTAACACAGCATCCTGAAGCAACCAGTGTCGAGACTTTGTTCACAGAACTTATGTATCTCCCAGCAGAAATTTCAAGTGGGATGTGCTCACATATTGTCAGTTGGTGGTGATAACATATCCGTCACTCGTAGGGAGAGAAACCAGTGTCATGGTTGACGCCGGAATCCGCCATGGTGAATGGCGGAGTTACCGCCCCCATCACAAGGTTGGTGGGGCGGTAATTCCCCATGGGGCTCAATGGGAATGGGGAAGGCGGTAATTACGGTACTGCAAATTGCGGTACCGTAATTGCCTCCAAGGTCCCTTTGCGGGCCCGTTCCTGGTAAGACCAGCCGTTCAGGTAGGGACCCGCAAAGGGACCTCGTAATTAGGCAGTAAGGTGTTAACGGCACCGCCACCTTTTACGGCACCGTTAACCCCTTACCGACTTTATTCGGGAACCTGCCAACAAGAAAGTAATCTCCCAACTGCTGACTGTCATCGTGGAAGCCTTCGCCGAGCTACCCGAGCACAGCGAAAAGGACACAAATGCTTCCACCGCCGATAGACATTGATGAACTCACCTTTACTTTGTTCTTTCAAATAATCGAGAAATGCCCAGGACTCTTCGGGAGATCAACTGATACACACACTTTCATCAGAGACCCAAGAAACCTAGCACAATTGAACCAGCTGTCCACTAAATTAAATTGCCTAGTGGCAATCCACGCAACAGGGAAGTGCAGAGACTGTTCGAATCAAAAGAAAAGCTTGTGACCAGGAACCAGCCAAACCGGACAAATGTCCCTATCACCCGAGGACACCCAGCTGGCGCACAACGTCCTGGTCAGACTAGTCACAGATTATCCAGAAATGGTGGGAAGGCCTGCAGATGTTAACGTCATCACCTTCCTCAAAGATCCAGCCAATGTCTCACACATGGGCACACTCCTCCACGGCATAATGCTCCAGGTGGAGCTATCTAACTTCCAGCGAGAATACCTAACGAGGTTCCAGTGAGACTTTCTGCCGTGGGATAGATCGAAGAGACAGAGAGACAGTGCTTTATCTTTTCGCCGTGGGACAGATTGAGGAGACAGAGAGACAGTGCTTTATCTTTTCGCCGTGGGACAGATCGAAGGGACAGAGACACAGTTCTTCAATTTTCCGCCGTGGGACAGACCGAGAATAAGAGACACACTGCCATATTTTCCGCTGCAGGACAGATCGGGAAGAGCAGAAACAAGAAAGTTCACCATCTTATTTTTCTTTTTACGTTTCCTATTTTTCCTATTTTTATTCTTATTTTATTATTGTTATTTTTATTTTTTTATTTTTTACAACATTTTATTTTGTGTGATTTTTAGCAGTTCCGTCTTTTCATTCCTTCGCATTGAACAGGTTCCAGCAAGTCCTCAGGACCACGACAAATTCGAGGAGTGCACTGGGACTTTACCTACTATAGATATGCATTATGAATGTGATGTACCTGTTAATGCTAGCCTAACCCTTTTTCCATAGTCTAGCAAAAGGAACTGTACTGAATACCCAGAGATTACCGTCATCACCCGCAAGAGGGGGGACACTTGAAAAGCACTCGTCACTTTAGTAGTAATGAACTCTTGAGCTACGAGATCAGAGCAAGCGAAGGAATAAATAACTGACTACGGACTTGTTCGAAATGGGGGCCCAGAACAGTAACTTAGTTTAACCACCAGCAGAGGGGCGCCCCAGCTTCCCAGGGAGGGAATACTGCCAGATGTCCTACAAGTCTTTCATGTGTATATACTTAGTAATTATCATTGCCTTTCTGTCGTTGACTATCAGAACTGCTTTCTTTATTGGTGCAGGAAGCATCCCAATTTCAGTGCATCCACCAGATAACGAATGTCTGGTGCCTTCGAAAGCACCCAGACCCTATATAGTGATCCCAGTCCCCAGAAAAGCTGATGGTAAAACAAACAACATAAAACTAAATGTAATTAGCAGTGATTCATACACACTTGAGGTAATGAATGAAGAAAAAGGCTGGAGACAGGGTCAGCACGGAGTGAATGAAAATGTAGCACTGACCACTGCACATACACGCACACTGAACACACACAAACAAGGGCAAGTGTCAATGGCAACAGGGTCTCAAACAAGGGAAACAGAGAAGGAGACACTGCCTACAGAACGAACAGCTTCAGAAAATAGTGAAAGTAACCAGGAGGAGCCAATCAAGAAACCAAAGAGAGAGGGCATATCAAAATCCCTCAAAAGAACAGAAGTAACCACAAAGGAACTCACAGAGAAAACACAGACGCTGATAGATCATTTGTTCCCGTTCATAGTTAGAGCAAAGAAATTGCATGAGGAGATGAAAATTAGAACTCCAGAGACCATAGTAGCAAGCACGCCAGGTCCAACGCAACAAACAAGCAGGCCTACAACATAGCCACGCGTTGGGAGGTTGGTGAGTCAATGGTGGTTAGAGGAAGTCTTTGACAGACTACAAAAGGGAAGGAAAGGAAACACAAAACCTTCTCCTACCACAGCGATACAGCCAAGGCAACCTGCTCCACCGAGACACCCAGAGTGGAAAAGCAGCACAGACGCATTCAAGGACATAGTTCTAGCAAATTACAGAAGAACGCTGAGAATCAAGAGGAGCCCGCATGAAGATAACAATGAACTTAACGATTACCTGGACAGCACAGCCCATCTCGGAAATAACATATGGTATCAGCGCATGAAGGAAGTAGGACGAAGTCAGTCAGAAGGAGGAAGCTTTGTCTGTGCACTTCTACCGTACAGCATGGGAAAATCCAAGATCTTCGTAGCTGTAGAAATCGATGTCCCCACAGCACACTGTATGTCACATGTAGCAATCTGCAACACCAGAGGACAGTTTATGGGAAGAGACGCCTCGCTGATATGGGCCAATGAAAAGGACTATCCCGATGAAGATGGCTACATCCAGGACATTAAAACAAGAAACAGGGCGCACACCAGGAATCACGTGATCAGATACGAGAATCCTGACGTCAAAGGATCAGGAACATGATGGGTAACAAACCCGAGACTGAACGTTCAAGGAAAAACTGCAGAAGAGGCACAAATCTGGAAGAATAGAGGCCAAATGCAGATCTGGGGAACAGTGCTTTCCCCAAATGGATGGGAAGAAGGAGTAGTGATCTGCCGAGCTTGGGTGGTCCTTGGAGCCTGCCGAGAAGCAATAGAGAATTCGCAGAGGTTATGCAAACCTCTATGGCCAAAGTTGGTAAAGCTGCTGACATGGGTCGAGGACAGAGGAGGACCCCTGCAAATAGTACCACTGGAAAGTCCAAAAATATGCTTCAGAAGCAATGGCACAAGGAAAATGGGAGAGAATGTAAACTGCGGTCGAATCTTTGAAGCCCCATGAATGACACAAGGAACCGCAGTCATCATGGACCATTACTGGGCGTGTGGGTCCAAGGCATACATAAGACTGCCGAAAAACTGGGAGGGCTTTGCACACTGGTAAACATCCACGTTCCTGCACTAGTGATCCCAAAAAATGACCTGAATTTGGACAGTTTCCCAAAAGCAAATGCTCATCTAAGGAGAAGGAGATCTGTGGAACTGGTATCGAGAATGAAGAGAGAAAATTACTTTTCAGCCAAATCAGAAAAGGCATTCCATGTAATCCCATACGAACACAGACTGTTCAGTCTCACCTCAACAGTATTCACAACACTACTCCTGCCACACATCCAAGTTGGAGTGAATGCGAAATGGCTGCAGATAACCAGATGTGAGTTATTGCAGACAATCAACACCACCATTAAAGGATTTAACGCAATCAAAGAAGAACTGAGAGCAATCAGACTGATGACCCTCCAGAATAGATATGTACTAGACATGATCACAGCGATGGATGGAGGTGTTTGTGCAAAAATCAGAGAATCATGTTGCACATTTATACCATCGCACGATGAAGAAAATGGAACCCTGACAGAAGCCATAAGTATGTTGACAAACCTGAAAAACCAGATGATCGAAGAAAGTGATGAAGTGGACAATGACAGCTGGTTTGGAGCTCTGTTCTCATGGGTCCCACAATGGATGGCAGACATATTCAAGTTTCTGGGAGCCCTACTAGCAATGGTACTGCTAGGATTCTGTGTCATTAAAATAATCATCACAGAGTGCCAGAAAACAGCGAAGGAAGCCATTGGGATGAAAATAATGGTCGACATCGAGCCAGGATGGAAGCCCAGAGATCTGACAGATGAAGAAATAAGAGACTTTGTGAAGGCCAGTGAATTTGCGCCAGAAGGAACAAAATTTACATAGCCCAGGAAATGAAGAAAGTATGAAGGAAAATTGATCTATTGCAGCCCAAATGGATAATGTCAGCTAATGACATGGAACAAAGATGAACATTTAAAAACCGCAAGAAGTTTGAAAGGGGTGATAAAAATATGGACTCCAAAGACTCACACATTCACACCATCATGTACAAACCCTGAAGACGATGAACAAGACACCGAAGAACCAAAGGAGATAAATGCAAAAGAGGATGCAGAAGTGGTCGATGAACCAACCAGAGGGGGGAGTGTAGAGGAGGTCCCAGACATGGCCTGCACCCCTGCCCCCCATTTCGAGGTACCAGGAGCATACTCGCCAAGGCACTGACGTATGAAGAGCAAATGAACCAACAGAGAGCTGCACTGGGACTCTGCCCGTGTACATCAGAAGAGCCATACCTGTTGAAGCACCCATAACCAGACAGCCCTGGGCAGCACGGTACCCTATCAGACAGCCGTACCAGCCACTGAGACGAAATGAAGAGTACCTACAGACAGTCCATGAAGAGACCCAAAGAGCTGTAATGGAAGGCCAGTGGAAATGACACAAGGGACTGGATAGACTCGCGAATGAACGAAAGTAGCTATCGAAGATAGCACACCAGTGCGAGTAGCTATGAAAATAGATGTAATGGACACAGGAAAGAGACAATGTTAAAACGTAAGGAAACATTGCTATGAGACAAGATGGAAGTAACCAACCAGTTAAACGCGTGTAAATAGGCTTGGAACGCAAGAAGCTGAGAAAACGATACTGCTTGCAATGCTTAGTAGAAGAATAGAGTGGCAAGCGCCAACTATATCCACCTCAATAAGGCATGCTATACAAGTGCGACTCCATTTTGTAAAAGCAGAAGTATGCCCAGGCGGCCAGAGGCCTAACAGGCCTGGTTTCATATCCCAGCCAAAGCCAGGAGAAGGAGTGGAATCGAAACTCAACAAAGAGCAGCTCATGCCTGGGAAATTGAGGTCAACCAGAGAAAGGGAGGAGAGCGTCAGCTAACAGGAATCGAAACTTCAGAGCATACCAGCCTGCCCCGTGAAGGTCAAGATAAGGGAGGCCCATGCAGGTTGCGAGGCCGAAACAGAATTAAATACACTAAAAGCTGGAAACTGAAGCAGATTCACGGTGAACAGACATGTGAACAAGACATGCACAAAGAATTACCAACGTCACCCAGATCCAAGGGTGCCATAACTTCTCCAGATAAGAGGCTACAGTTTCGTGGCCATGCCCAGCCAACCAATTGACACATAGCCCCAAGATACTGATTGATGGAAGGGAGGCAGGGTGAATCTTGGGACAGTATGCACTTGGGTGTCCAGTCTGCATGCTGCTCATTAAAGTGGACATTTATGTCTAGGGTTGTAACCTGCCCAATCACAATGGACCAAGTTATCTAGGGTCCTATAGATAGTAGAACCAGTAGGACGTCGTACTAGTAGTGACGTCTATCATGTGTGAAGTAGAGGGAGGGGCATAGACACCCACTCGATAAGTGTTATCCAATCTGCATGCTCTGTTACCATATACAGTTGTAGCACCTATACTTAAGTTACCTTTCCTAACCAATTATAGTGCATGACAATTTTTGTAGAGTTAGACGTCAATGATGACGAGTTTTATGTATAAAAGTTGCTGTTCAACTAAAGTTCGAGGAAGTTGGAGCGAGACAGGTGATCACAACAATGCTGATTTCCTATTGTTTCTCTGTTTGATGTACATGTCATTAAACGGACTTCCCTTGCCAAATTACTCAGTCCTTTTTAATGAGTCGTGTTGGAGTAAGTGAATCCTGCACCGCCATCCCTCACATGGTGCAGCTATCTTGTCTTAAAGGTACTAGAGGGTGAGCACTGACCTATGGGCCCGTCAGTGAATATCTCACCCTCCTGTACAGGAAGCACCGATTTTCAAGGAACAATGCAGATTGGAAAGGCCTTTTTCAATTGTTAAGAATTAATAATGATTGAAAATGTTGGTCTTTATTTCACTCCTTTGCCAATGGTTCTAGGGGCTGTGAGAATAATGTAATTAGTAGAGAATTTTGGATGGAAGCACTTTGAGAATTATATAATAAGCTAGGGCTTAGACAGTTGCCCGGCTCATTTGTTGATACTAAGGACTTAGAGCAGGCATTTAAGGTGGATAATATCAGTGCTATCAATAAATCCCTCAATGGTTCCAGAGCTCTGGGGACGGATTCGCTCACGAACCTTGAGTTCAAGGCCAATCTGGATTTTTGGGCTATGGCACTGTCTAACCTCTTTCAACGTATCCTTAATATGGGGCTTCTCCCTGTAAGTTGGCTTAAATCTACCCTGATTCCAGTATTTAAAAGGGGGTATCGAAACGACACTGATAATTATCGACTTCAGGCTATGCTAGATGTTAGCTCAAAAATGTTTGCTAGCATTGTACAAAGGAGACTTGTAGCTTGGGCAACATCTAGAAGACTGTTATCCCCATTTCAAATAGGATTTCGCAAATCGTTTGGTCCATTACATAATCTTTGTACACTGCAAACGATTATTATCTGGTGCCCGGATGCTGAGTATGGGAACATCTATATTTGCTTTGTAGACTTCGCCAAAGCTTTTGATTCTGTCTGTCGTAATCAGCTCTGGGCTAAACTTGTCAGTTGGAATATCGATCCCTCCTTGCTATACTTCATCAGGACATTATATACTGACATCACAGTTTCTCTCCGGCTGAATCAATTGGGTGATTTCACAAAGGAGATACCAACCAATACAGGGTTGAAACAGGGGTGTGGTTTGGCCCCTTTTCTTTAT
The DNA here is from genome assembly GCF_040938575.1 of Ambystoma mexicanum. Lineage (NCBI taxonomy): Eukaryota > Metazoa > Chordata > Amphibia > Caudata > Ambystomatidae > Ambystoma > Ambystoma mexicanum. Next base: position 548,040,756 of record NC_090941.1, on the reverse strand, counting down.
AATATGTATGTTACTGACATGAGTCCTTCTATTGAAGTGGTCAATAACTTTCCCCCTCGTATTGGCACAGTTCCTATACCTTGGATTGGCAATACTGACGACACGGTCATTGTGGACCACACTCAATTGGTCTACAGAGATCCTTGGATGCCCTGGACGTGTACGTGCAGGCAAACAACTTAGTTGTGAATAGCACAAAAACCAAGGTTGTGATAATAGGTAAAGAGACAAATCCGAATTGTACATTCAAATGGAGGAACGGCGGAGAGGCACTGGAAGTAGTAGATAGGTATATATACCTAGAGGTACTGTTTTATAGCTTCCCGTCCTCAGGTAAGTATGGCGAGTACATGACTTTGAAGACAATGAAGAAGTAGTTTGTGATTAGACTAATCATTTGCAACAAGGGTGGTAACAATATAGAGGTAATGGTAGAGATTTGTAGTAAGAGTATTATTCCAATGATTTAGTATGGCTCTTCAATTCTCCTGCCCCATTTGATCAATTGGATTGACAGATTGGAATCCCGGTTATTGCGATCAATACTAGGGGTCCCTTCATCCATTCCAGCTGTGGGCATTTGCTATGAGCTTGGAATTCAATCGATTAGATCACTATGGCTTCACCAGCGATGTAAATTGTATATGGAGATAATTGGCACATCGATTGAAACAGAGAGTCTCCATGGCTTTATGGCACAAGTATATAAGAGAAAGCTCTCTGATGGATTTCTTGAGCAGTTGAAAAGGGAAGCCCTTGAGCATTTGGGTAAGCTTGATATTAATATCTCCGAAATGCTGAAATTGCATAATTTTTCTCCTGTTTTAAAAAGAAAAAAACATCAAGACCGACAAAGTGGCTAATATTGAGTCCCTAAGTAGGAAAACTATGTATCAGATGTACTCCAGGCAGGGTTTTAGCCAGGGATGACTTTGCACTTATTTGACAAAAATGCTTCCTGCTGAGCTGCTCAGATTGATGGTGTATCCCCGATTCATCATACTCCCTACACAAGAACAAACAGGGAGATGGACTAAATTGGCTTGTTCGCATAGATTGTGTCGCATGTGTAATGTGCATATCAAAACTGCACGCCACCTTTTGACTCAGTGTAAGATGTTGAGGCTTCAATATTGGGCTGGGTATAAGGAATTTGTGCACAACATTATGTCAATAGCAGGGAATCATGTTGGAGTGCGGTATTTATGGCGAGTGCTGCTTATTATGTTTGGAAGGTGGGTTTTCAGAATTTCTTTTTAACATTGTTGTGATTGATTTTATAATTTTTGGTAATAATTAGTTTTATAATGTTTATAAATATGATTAATAATTGGGTAAAGGTTTGTTTTTAACCAAATGCTAATAAAACAAATAATAAAAATAATAATAATAAAAAAACATAAAAAGATAAGAAAGTTTGGCAACAGCTTATAGACATCACAAAGGTAAAAGCAGCTTCTACTGAAGCACAATGATTTGTATAAAGACAGTCTGACTGTACCAGATTTGTCTATGCTTGATGCTAAATACACAAGCAAGAGCAGTGAAGGATTTGTATGAACATTACACTATTCATCCTCTGCATTCAGGTGAAGTCATGGGTGACATTTTAGAATTATGCCAGATGAAAGCAACAAAAGGTGCACCAATTAGTGTCTGAGAAAAAACTTTAGAAGTTCGTTGTTTCCCTATGCTTTTTCTTACTGGAAAAGGAGTCAGATTGGATGATCGGATGGTTCCAATTTCTTCTTTAGACTATCGTTGCACACAAATGTATTCTGAAGATTCCCGATTCCACACCAATATTGAATATATTTTCCAGTTATTGTATGAAAGTGAACCTTTGACATTATTTTGTGCTGTTGTTCATGTACTTCAGACAGGAACTAGATTTCATAATGTTTCTGCATGTGAGATGCTGCAACAGGTAAAAGAAAAAGAAAAAATGTAGAAGGAAAAATTACCAATATCCTGCCACAGTGAGAGGAACTAAGGAATGTTGGTATAGAAGACACTCAGAGGTTAGATGCATGATCACAAATGTGAGCTCTCCAACTTGTGACTTTAAGTTGCGCCCAGTATGGTTGGGATGATCTTTCAGAGTGGATTTGTGAAAGTAATCCACAGAAAGAAGACATAGAGCACATGACACCAGGAGAATTGTGTTCCATGGACCCTGTAAGTGTATCTCAATTCTTCCATCACCAATGTTTAGCCATATTACACTTTGTATGTAATAAAGAAAATGGTCCACTAAGGTCTGTGGAATATTTCTTTTGGAGAAAACAGTACGAGGCATGTAGGACTCCACATGTACCTATGTTGGATAAAAGATGCTCCTCAGTTTGATAAAGAAAGTGATGGATGTGTGATGGAGTGTATAGAAAATATGTTGCTTGTTCCATCCCTGCTCAGCATGTCAATTCTGATTTACAGAACAACATGGGCAGGTTTCAAAGCACTCATGTGGAAAATACTGTGAAAGAAACTATAAAGGTAAAGAGAAGTACTACACTCAGTGCAGATTTGGCTTTCCTACACATATTACACCTGTTGGCCACATCCTCTCCAACCTCTTTTGAATTCACCATCTCTACTATCACTCTGCCTTACTCGGTTCATATCATCTCCATCTATCGCCCTCCTGGTCCCACTGGAACATTCTTTGATGATCTTAGGCAACTCATTGATTCTCTTGCCGCTAAACGTCCCCTCATTCTCTTAGGTGACTATAACCTTTCCTGTCCAAAGACTTTTCAGAAATCTGAACTTCAGTCTTTTCTTAGTGACCACACTCTCCACGCTATCCATATCCTGCCCACATAGGACTCCATGGGAATGGGAATTTACTGGCACTCTGCTGCCTGTAATATCCCGGTAATAACAGGATATCGGGCAACGGAGACAGGAGGATGGTGGAGGCATTAGGTACCGCTGCCGGGATCAGATTCCAGATGTTTGGAGCTAGGTAGGAGAAGGACTGCTTGCAAGTCTTCTCTTTACGGGCTGGCTCAAACTCCAACCTTTTGATGGTTTTCCTGTGTGAGGCATGAGAGCATCCAAAGGTGTGGTGATTAGTGGCTAATTAAGCTGGTGTTCAGTTTGAGGCTGCTTTCACAAATGCAATTTTGAGTATGATCCTGGAAGGGATGGGGAAGACATTGAAGCAGCTTGTGCAGTGTTGGAGAGATATGGTCGAATTGTGCCTGTAATGAAGTGACTAATGAAGTGTCAAGTAGCTCAATAACATCTGTGGGTAGTTCATGCTAGTGGATCTTCAAGTTGACATCTGAGGAATGGTTTCTACTGTATCAATGTATAGTATATAGATACAACAGAAGCTGTTTAGGGCACGCACATGGCTGGTCTCAGAATATGTTCAGTCTTTATATTTCCATGGCAAAAGGATCAACACAGAAGTCAAAGTAGAAAAAATGGAAAAGTCTCAGGGTAAACAAAGCAACGTCTCTCACCTTGGGCTCCCAAGTCCTCACCTCCCAGGGTGTTTGCAAATCCTTATTCTAGCTAGATGTGGTCTTTCCTGGGTGCCATATCCACAGCTTTCTAGAACCAAGCTTCCTCAAGAAGTCCAGATCTCAGTTTCCTTCTTGAAGTTCCTTGTTGATGCGCCTTTGCATGACATCCATCAGCAGTAAACACAAATCAAATGTCTCCAGGATTTGGAGTTGGAACTAGGTCGCTCCACAACCAGTTTATACTCCCAGAGCCCCGCTCCACTTTTAGTCTAGTACTCCTGGACCTCCTTTCTTCTAGGTTCTTCTCTACTCCTACTCTGTTCTCCCTGCTTGGGCATTGTACATCCTCCTGCCTTTTCTACTGTGTTGATCCAACCCGGTATGCTCGTTTCCTCCTGCTCTTTCTTTCTCATCACCTCCTTCAGATGTCACCACTTTCTCTTTAGGTTCACTGCCTCCTTCTGCTATCACAGTCTTCGTGTGTCTATCAACACCCATTTATGGAGCTGTTGTCTCCTCCTGGCATTTACTACCTTCTTTTAACATTACACCTCCTTTTAATTCTTCACCTCCTCCTGCTTCTGATTTTACCTTCTCCATATACTCTTCTCTCCAGACTCTCGCCACCTCCTCCTGATGTTACCAGTACATTCAGTGTATAACCACCTCATCCTTTGATAACTACCCCCTCAAAATCTCCCACCACCCCTCGCCCCCCGAAATTATGTCTTCTTCCATACTCTCACCACCTCCTCCTACCTCATTCTCCCCCCAACAAACTCCACTCCTTCACACTCCTTGTATAGCACTCCAAACTTCTCCATCTGCCAGCCACTTCCTGCTCCAACCAGCCACGTTCCAAGACTAGGTCTGGCTTTTATATAGGGATGTTTCCCCCTACTTCTGAGTGGATTTAAGACTGAGGGTTTGTACTGGTGTCTGGTAATTACCAAGACCTGGAGGTTTTCTCTTTCTTCTGGATGTACCGGGGCCAGAGAGCCACCATTATGAGTTTCCTTCATTCCCGCTAACTCTCCTTGTTGCTGTTTGTGCTGAGTGGGGCTTTGGGAATGATCAATGATTGAAACCTAATTTAAAAATCCAACAAGTAACATTGGTATCCAGTGATAATGTTGCTGTGAAGATGGCTTCCAGATGGCGACATTTCCTTAAAAATGCACCCTACAGACAATCAAACACTTTCTCCAAATATTCTAAGATTGGAGTTAATAATATATAATTGTACCCCTTCTAGAATATTTGGTGAAAGAATTTTTACGGGTCAGGAAAAATAGTCACCTACCTGGCGACTTTTTCACAGTGAGATTATCACATTGTACTGTAACATTTTAAACCCATTTTCCATCACAATATGCTGAGCTGGTAACATTGTGTCTGGAGTTTCTGAAGTCAGGGAATCAGTTACTATGGCCCTCATTCCGAGTATGGAGGTAGTCATGGCGCTATTTGCGCCATGACTGCCTCCCATACTGGTACCGACTCCGGTTTGGTGAAAGGGGGACTTACCGGTCCAGTCCGACCTTGGCGTATCCTTTCCAACCATGTGTGTGATTGTTGATGGTAGAAAACACTTGCTACAGTTTTGTGGACTATGCAAAGCTTTTCCCTTGATGTGCCAGGCTGCGGATTCATGGCTAGTGCGGCAGGGCTCTCTGTAAACTCTGCAAGTGGGGAGGGATAACTAGTGCTCTCCTTCTGTGTATTGTTGATGCTAATTTGACTGTCCCTTCCATGTGGCAGGGTCCATGGGAGAGAGACCAGGGGATCCTTTGCATTCTGCCCCCAGGTCCATCATCCGCTGTCTCGGGCAGGCCCCCAGTCCCCTGAATAACTTCCCTGGTTGACCCAGAATTAGGCAGCGGATGTTGTCATAATACATACGCGCCAGTTACAACATAATGCATTATTGTTGTCATTATAAGGGTATGTATTGAGCGTGGACCCAGCTTTGAGAAGTAATGGAACGCTTTACAATTATGGGGGAAGAACATGGTGAGAGGAATTAGAGAAACAAGGGAGTGGGGAGATAATGGGGGGGCGGGAGGAACATTTGTCAGCGAAGGAACTACAAGCAACCAAAGGAGGAAACAGTGGGGATCAGATCACCCAGTCTGAGGTAGGGTAGGACCCCTTCAGCTGTACTGATTTCTGGAGATTTTCAAAAACCCACATGTGAGCAACTGAATCCAATAGAAGTAATTTGGAAGTAGTTGGCCAGAGGTTGCTGTATACCAGGGTACCTGGCTTCCAAGTTACAGACTGGTTGTGATATCTCAAATTGGTCCATGTCTGCTTCTTTCTAATACAATTCAGGCAACTGGATTTTGAAATATTGAAGTAACGTCATTGGTGATGTGACTGTTTAGCTATGGTAAGGTTAGACTGGCCATAGGAAGAGCACTTCTTGAGATGCTTGAGCAGTAACTTTGGGCCGTTTGATGGATCTTCACAAACCTTTCTCAAAAAAGGCATTGATCCTACTGAAACATTATTTTGGAAGGTGGGGATCAGTCAGGGGTAGGGAAATGTATAGAGGGAGTCCCAAAAGGTATGTTTTCAGATTCGTTTTTGTATAGGGGAAAGTTTGCTCTCACCTATACCTGAACAGCTCAATGGATTTTCACTAAACATTCACATGGCGCAGCGGCAGGTTCCGGAAAATGCGCATGTGCTTGTTTGGTGCAAATCCTTTCAGTTGTATTTTTAATGTGGCCAAAGGTGTTTGAACTCCTCCTTATGATATCCGGGTTCTCATGGAACAATCTGTGGTCTCACCTACAGCTGTGTAGGGTTCTGACAGGACTATATGTGTCTGGATCCAGACTCATGCGGACCAGTATTGCTTCAGTGGCTACAGTAAAAAGCAACCTGCTGGCTAGCCAATGACAGCTAATCTGAGGGGTTGCTAGGGGCCAGGCAGTTTTGCAGGGTTCCCTGAACTCGTAGTGGTGTTTGGATCCCATGTAATAAAACTTTAAAAGACGGGCATATTGCCACCTTCTAGAGTACCCCCGATTCTTTGTAGGGTGAAGGGGGGCCCAGAGTGATACAATATTCCACAAATTTAAAATAACAGCTGTTTTGGCCACAGGGCACTCTCCACCTGCCAGGTCCACGGGTTTTCTAGCCAGCTTCAGTGCCCACTAAAGCAGTCTGGCCAAGGTCTTGGGGGGATAGCTCAGGGGCAACATGCTCGCCTTGGAAGCAAGACGACACGAGAGCAACACAGGTTTGATCCCCGGTTTCGCGCTTAGAAACCTCTGGGTATTAAGTGCGTTATAAATAACCTATCATCTCATATCAAGGTCCTGGCCATGGCCACAGGCATGGCCACTGACCTCTCGGGTTACTCAGCAGTGCTGTGGGCAGGGGTGAATGCCCTGCCACTGTTAAAGTGACCACTGGGCATGGAAGCAAGCAATGCTATGTGTGCCAATGCCGTGGGTCACGGGTTCCGGGGCAGGGCAACCACATCTCTTACTTGGAAGTGTAAAACATCAAACCGCCCACCATAGCCCCTGTATAAATAAATATTCAATGATTTGGTCAATTTTTTGTGCCAGAACAATGTTTGCTCGAGTGTGCAAAAGGGATGCAAGACTGCACTGCACCAGCGCAAGCCTGTGATACAGGCCTTGGTCGGATTGCTTCAGCTGCTCCTTTGTTCTTAACTGATTTTTGATTCTCACTTGTTACATCAATGTTTTTTGATGAGTCTAACCTGGAAGGAGGTTGCCGGGTGAATAAGAGCAGGACAGTAAGGAGAGGATATAGGTTAGTATTATTTTATAATAATTATGTAATTTGTAAACACCTTCTTACCATTCGTTTTTCCAATGCCAATCATTGTTTGAAGTGCCGCCAGCTGAAACATATTTTACTTGATTCACTGTCCTGATTTTCAGATACATTTTCTAAAATACTCTCAAGTGTCCTGTTTGATTTTGATTGTATTTATTTGGTGTCTTTTAACACGCCTTATATAAATATGTGTAAAATGTCTCAGAGTGCTGAGGGGAGTAGGAGGGTTGAGTGGATGGGTGGGGAAAGGAGAGGTTGGTCATTTTCACTAGTAGGGGGCTGGACTCAGGGGTTCCTCTGACCAGTGCACATGTTTTGGACCCGGCTAATTACTTACACAATCCTTTTCCCAAATTAATCTAAACAGATGAGGTGCAGCGGTTGGCACGAAAATAACTCAGCCGTTGGGTTGATGCAGGGTAGGTCTATATCCAAGACAAATCGTCTTATCTTTTGAAATGAAACATAAACAGGTTGAAAAGGATTTTAACATTCCTCATAATCGGTCATTTTAGGCCACACTGGCATAAAATATGAACTTTTTAGAGTTTTTGACTCACATCAAACCCAGTTATTTAGGCAAGACCTTGTTTGGATATTTTAGGTCCCATAGATCAGAAACAATGTTCACGACATTAAGGCCAGGAAGTGAAAGACTTCCACAGATCGCTCTGTTTTACAATATGACCTCCAGTTCTAGGACCTGAACCGCATCCTGAAACTTGCTGTGGATATTTGTATTGTCCTTGCATGTCCCCCAGAGCCCTGCTTTCCTCTCTGTGAGGCCACGTGGAGACTTCTACAAATCGAATTGCTTCTTTTGATTCACAGACTTCAAAAACAGAAGGAAGGACAATTCTACCTATCATATGTGTATCTAATACCTGACTTCCATTTTTAGTGGTAGCAGTTGCTTACTCCCAACATTTAAAGCACAGAGGTTTTTTATACTTGAAAGAGCATGCATTTCCTTCGATTTGGGTATGCCTGCAATTGTGTAACTTCCTCTCCAAGTGAGCAAACTAAGGCTCTGATCACAACTAGCCTCAACATTGCACTCACCCAGAGTTTAAGCCAATGAACACCGTGCATCCTTCAGAAATAATAGACCTTAGCCTGGCCAATAAAAGAAGTCCATGTGTAGCTAGCAAATATGCTCATACAGCTGGTATGACCTGAGGATATAGAAGGGCGTTGAGGACCAGAGGCAGCCATAACCTCACCGGGAATATACACAGTGATTTTGCTTTAGACGGCATCCAATTAGAGATTGCATATCAGGTGGTCTGACATTAAGGCAAAGAGGAGTAGCAATGGAACCCTGACTCTGAAAGCATCACTGGCTACACCCATGACATTACTGGCAGCCCACAAGACAATCTGGCAGAGTAACAATGTTCTCATGCACCCCGTCAAATACCAACCACCCAAAAAAGTATCTATGGTTTTGCGATTCCCTGATGTTTAGATGAAAATGATGTCATGGCAGTTACTAATGCCCATAAATAACAAGTCATATACTTCAACTGCAAATGCACCACTAATGTAACCTGCTGTTTTATGCTATGGTGCCGGTCCATCTCCGCCGGATCCCCTTTAGCCAGCATTGGAATGCCAGCAGCCACATTGCTGCTGGAGTGTGGCAGGTCTAAATGAAGGCATATTTCTTTGCAACCTTCTTTTTCTTAAGGTGTTTCTTAGGGGGGGTCCCTCCAAAAAGAAACATCTCCCCCTTCGAAACTCCCAACCTGTCCCTTCACTGAACCTCCTACTTAGGTCCTAGGGCCCCACCTATCCCTGAGGCCCTTCTGAAAATGTCCTACATGCTGCTCCAGAGCCCCCTTTCTCAGCGTGTTGCACCTCCAGAGGGCATGGGCCGGCCATGACGATGCTGGCCGATTGCCATCAGTGGCTTCACTGTACCCAGACCATCCAGATAGTGTATAATGCCAACCTGCCCATCACTGCATATTCTAGGAAGTGGCCAGGATCCTGGCATTAAGCTGCCATAGTAAATGTTCCTGCTGTGATCAGAGGTATGTGCAAAAACAGACATACTAATCAGGAGGGGTGGGGGAACTGCTATACAAGTACCGAACAAATATCACCCACATGTATATCTTCATAACACGTCTTAACCCCAACATATGACAGTGGATATTTACTACAGCAATGACTGATACACTCTACAACAAGCTCACCATTAGTGCCTTAATCCGAGATAACAGATTATATAAACAGATATTCCCATTGCCGAAAAAAAGGGCATGCCCTCAAACAGTTCTTCTTGTGCCCACTCTTTGGTACATGAAGATGTCATGGGATATTGTGGAGATATTTTTCATGCTGCAAGATATGGCCTTGTTCACCAGACAACAAATTTGGGACAAGCAGGAAACAGGCATCACATGTATCTATACATGTGTGCGATATATAAAGCACAAACCTAGCTGGCACGGGAGCATTGGAGAAGGGAATGTGCCCAAGAGGTTACAAGCAGGGTCTAGGTGTAGCAAAGGACCTGGGCTGGGTAGGGGGACACCAGAGGGAGGAACTCGAGAGGGGAGAATTAGGGTTGAGAGGAGAGATGAGCGACTGGCAAGATGTTCTTTGAAGAGTGTGGACATTGGGTCCTTCCTGAAGTGATCAATGGGGAGGGAGTATCGGCCTGCATTAGTAACTTGTTTCAGGGACAGGGTGCTTGCTTAGCAGGTACAAGCTTGTTTCCTGGTTTCCTGCCTCTTGCAATACTTTGCTTCCTGCCTGGCAATGTTTTGGCTTACTGCACAAAAACCCAGACTCATTTAAAAGTGGAAAAGGTCGCTTTAATGTGACAGGCCAAAGCTTACAATCAAAACGCTTAACTGGCTCCATGGCCTAACAAACTAAATAGCTATTTGAACAATCAAATAAATAACTTAAACATTTCCCATTTTCCCCCAACAATTAAATAATTAAATAACCCATTTCCTCCCTAATGATCCTTTGGATCCTACCGTATCCTTGCCCCTTTTCCAGGCGTCCCGCTTTCTCCCCAGGGGCCATGCCCCTCCAGGCTCAATACCTGATCCCCCGGGGTGACCTGCTTGTGCAAACAGCGCCACCCCCTCCTTTCCCGTGTCATTCCCCCATTGTGCTTCCCTCCCCCCACATCAAAAGGGGCCATGCCCCCGGCGCCCCGACCAACTTTGACCCCCTGAAATTCCCCTCTACACCAAACTCCTCTTACCTGTGACCTGCAGCCAGCCTGACCTGCCACATCAGCAGCAATATTACACACACCTTTCCCGATGCCCTGACCTGTCACACCAAACTACCATCCCTACCCTCTTAACAGACCCCTAAACCATAAACCCCCCCTCCCCCTCATAATCCTCTGACGAACGTCCCCCCCCTATTACATAACTAACTTCCCTAAACAAAATGAA